>NC_136595.1:16930589-17380589 GCF_910589615.1 Taurulus bubalis
TGCTTCACTTGAATATTTGACCTTGAAAGGCATCAAAGGAAGGGAATGTCATTTTAAATATTTTATTTACTTGGCAATTAAGTCCTTTTGCATAAAAACTACATGAGACACAAATTATTATTCAGAGCAGCATGTCTTAAAACTTGTCTGGAGGGGACTTTTAATCACTATATCTAACCAACATGTTTCCATTATGGATATGTTCTTGCTTAAAAAAAAACACTTGCTACGAGTCCTAAAGCAAACATACATCAGTCAATAAAACTTTATCTCAAACCTCAATTTTTCTAACGCATTTTCTCTCCCTGCTCTTTCAACACCACGCCGCTCTTCTCTGTATTACAGTATGAGTACGTGGTGATGGTCAAGGCAGGTACTGGCCAGCAGAAGCACTACTGTACGCTTCAGGGCTTTTCCCATGAGCACAAAGCAGAAATCCTGTGTGTTGCTATATCATTGCCATTGTAAAGGCATGGCCTTCCTAACTGTCTGCTCCCGAGGAATGCCCGCCTGCACGTTCCAGATGTATATCCTGTCTCCTCACAGACATGGCTGAGCTTGAAGTATCTTGAATTTAACTCAACAGTGGATTATGTTCACGTTGGACTGAGAAAATAACCCTCAATTTACTTCAATAACTAATGTTCTAAAGAAAATACAGCCGTGACAAATTCCCAAGGACAAAGTCCAGACGGAGAGGGAAGGAGGAGACTCACGCAGAAATCATTTGACGTCAGCCAATATCAAAGGTCCAGAATGAATTATCACCGGTGCTGGTCCA
The DNA here is from genome assembly GCF_910589615.1 of Taurulus bubalis. Taxonomy (NCBI): domain Eukaryota; kingdom Metazoa; phylum Chordata; class Actinopteri; order Perciformes; family Cottidae; genus Taurulus; species Taurulus bubalis. Next base: position 16,931,371 of record NC_136595.1, read on the forward strand.
ATAACAGAATGATTAATTGGCCCAGAGCCCCACGCTGTCTGAGATAACATTGTTCAAAGTGTCCAAACACAATGTAAACACACCGTCTCCCTCGTGGGCAACGTTCTTCCTCCATACACAGAAACCCGCTGTTGACCCATGATCTTTCAGCATGTCCAGCTGCAAAATGTAATCTTCCATGCAGTCTGTGACCCTGAGGGCTGCCAACAGTGGCAAATGCTGGCAGATGCTTTCTGTAGGTTATTGAAGGTCACTATGAACATCTCTCCAAAACAAACCGGGAAAACAACTTATTAAACAGGCCTGGAGGAATTTTCTGCCATTTGAAAGAACATCAAAATTGGTGATAGTGTCGCTACCTCTAGACTCATATCTCAAACAGAAGACTAACTTGAGGCCATTGACTGAAGCAGAGGTCAATAGCTTCGGTGTCTACTTTTTTATGAGCATCAAATCACAACAAATCGTCCCTGTCTAGTTACTGTCAGTCACGTGAAAAAGGATTTTCTTCCCCCTTAGAGTCCAGCTCGACTCCGGCTCTCCCAAAGGTAGTTAGTCATGACAAAGTTTCTTACCGCAGAAGCACATGGTTTCAGTTTAGCCCTCGCTACCATTCAACATGGCTCTCATCCGGTCGCTCTCTCCGCATGATCACACCAGTCATACATGACACACCATGACCCAAAAGCAGCGTAATGGGAAGCAGAGCGCTTTAACCGCCACCACCCTCAAATCTGGACAGCCAATAGGAAATGTCATCCATATATTTGGATAAATGCTTATGATATTTCCAATTACTCTGCCTTTATGAGTAACAGGGCACTGCTGAATCATCTGAAGGGAGTAGATTGTTTTGCAGAGGTAGTAGTGGTACAAAGTGTCAGCTGGTCAATTAGTTAGCTGGTCTTTTGCATGGCCTGCTTACTATTGGGCATGTTGTGAGGGAGCGCAGGCACCTGGCAAGATAATGCAAGACTGTAGTCATGCACTGTGTATGTGTCGTTATATGTAAGGCAAGCCCTTATTACCTCAGTGTGGGTGGGTGGAGGTGGTCTGTGTGTGTGTGCGTGCTACGTCCTTATTACCTTAGCATATGCGTAATGTAACCAAGGTACTTATTACCCTGGCATGGCATTGCGTGTCCCTTCTTCCTCCATACCAGATGAGACTCACTGAGAACTACTCATCATGTTCAGCAACACAACACGGTGACTGTGGGAAGGACTGCCACAAACATAAAGCAATAAACCCTGTAACATGCTAGTAATTATTGCAGTGCTCACAGAAGTGATTGGATTTTTAATCCTTTAAATAGTTTAATAAAAGTGAAAAATGACGTTGCTCAGGTTGCCTACTTAGCACAAAGGTACATCACATCTAGTACTGAAGGGTCAGTTCCCCTAAATAATTCTCACACAAATTACATTTGCGATCATTATAGTATTGGTTCTATTCGTCCAGATAAATTGTATAATATAATTGTAATTGTATATATTACATTTCTATATTCATTTATTAGAGTTGAATAATTAGAGTTGAATACCTCTATTATTTTTAATAGTGGTAGTATATAGGGTGTATGTATTAGTATCATAGTATTAAAATAAATAATATTTAAGATGTCTTTCCAAAACACCCTCTCATTTAGGGTTTGGTTTTGCTCAAGAGGAAGTAATGCGTACATAGTGTTGTCCAACCTCAAATCAAAATTGTTAATAGCTGAACAACCACACTCGAAGGTGAAAAAACAAACCATCATAGAAAGGAAGAGAGGCTATAATGGTCTAAATATGTGGTGACGGCAGACATTTTCAGACTGGAAGACATACATAGTGCGGCACTTGGTTGTTCACATGAAACGTGAGAGAAATAGTTCTATTAGGGATGAAAGAAGATATCTCGAGAGAAGTTCAAACCTTGTCTCCTCTCTCACCTTTGACCAGCCGGCCAGGCATGACATAAATTAGGTATGAATGTCGGAATGTAGGTTTTGGAAAGTTACAGAAATTGTCCGACATATTGGATCATCCGACAAGCAGTTCTAATGAGGCATATTGGCTGCTTTACTCATGATCCATAAACTTCACTGTGAACAGTTTCCGAATAAACTACTTTCTGCAGAGGAAATAGTCCCAGAAAAAAAAAAGTAAAACTATTGTAACCTTATTCTAAATTGTCCAGACTAACCAGGACATTGTTTCTGAAATATTATATTGCTGTATTTTAAAAAAAATATAATTAATGAATTAATTGATACTAGGAATCCCATGGGGAAAAAAAATATTCAGACAACATAGATATGGCTTTAGTTCAAACCTATAAAATAAAATAAACTTAAACTTAAACTTGGCTAGATGTTAGTAGAGGTGTGTAAGGTAATCCGATATTTTTGGGGGTAAACTAATATAGATCTTGCAATGTACTGGGATTCATTATAACAACCCCAAAACTTCTTCACCTCTGGTGTGGAGATGATGGAATATAACTGACTATTAAAGTATATATGACATAGTAAAACAATGTAAATGTAATATTAAGCAGACAAAAAGAAAGAAATAGACTGTTTGAACACAACATTCTTAGGTGTATTTGCAAACATTTGCAGCACTTAAAATTCCATCTTTTATGTCTGTGCAAATGCAGCACAGTTCAATGTTTATATGACATCCTTCCATTTTTCTGCTTTTGCGTAAATATTGCCTTGATAAGTACCCCAACACATAAAGTCATAAAACAAACACTCACCCTGCCGTTTCAAAGTTGTTTCACAGACAGACAAAACAGGGCTGGATTATTGTTTTGCCTCAGGGCTCGAGACTTGTCCATGCACTTACACATGATTACATCATCAATATTTAAGGCAACAAGTGAAACCTGTGCTGCTAGGCTGCAAATAATAACATTTCACCTGCTTATGAGTCACAACGAGTTATCCTGCCATAGGTAGAGGATGACTGTTTTCACACATAATTACGATCGTATTTCGTCTGGTATCGGAGGAAGCCGCCACTACGACCAATAATCATGAACTGACTGCAGATGACTTTCAGTAAATTTGTGTTGTTACTAATGTTGACTCAACTTTTATCAACTTGAATTAAAAAAATGAAAAATATTCTCAACCCTCTTGGCGGTTTGTGCGTATTAGTTTATCAATCGTTAAGTCTGTGTAACTTTGAATACTTTAGTTATGTTTTGTCTCATTTTATTACTGTGAAATGTGTCTCAGCTAGTGTCTCAGCGACAAGCTCATGCTCACAAGGTCACGAGAGTTTAAATATGAGGGTTGGAATAATGGTCTAGCACGTGGCGCTCTTACGTTCTCTACTCATGCGTGCTGTGACAGCCGACTGGCAGACCAAGAGGAAGGCAGATCCCTGGCAGAGAAGGTTATTTGGAATGTAATTCAAGAATATTTGCCCGTGCACAGACAAGCCTGCACAGTATGCGCATGGCAGAAGGGATGAATGCATGCAGTTGTGCAGACACACACAAACACATGACTGTACCCAACAAGTATTTGACAGACAGCAACATGCAGGAGGTGGCCAAGTTAAACCACTTTCCAATTCAATGACATTTACATGACACACAGTTTGACGCTGCGAGAAAGCAATAAAGCAGCTTTGGGAAATGTTTGGAGCTGATATCATGATGATATGGTATATATGAATATGTGGTCACAAAGCAAGCAGGCAGCACAAATGGAGAAAAAACAAACATCATAATAACTGTAGTGCTATATTTACATGGGTGCAGTCCCTAACATGGAAATATATTCAATGCTTACATGTGTACCGGGTACGCATGCTTGCCTGCTCACATTTATGGGGACAAGTTATGCATTTGCTGACTCCCCCCCCCCCTCTTGAGCAGCCCCGCCCATGTTTATGGCACAGATATACACAGGAAACAGTCACACTGCCAGTACCTACCCGCACACCAACCCGTATCCACCAGTCAGCTGCCTTATGCCTGCCACTGATACAAACAGACAACACGAAAAGCTCTGCCAAGAGGCAATCAGTCAGAAAGAGTGCCTCAGTGATTTGTTATGAGCAGGTGCTGTGAAGAAAATTGACAGACAATGTTTTATCAAGACAGAGTAGATTTACTGTCGGTAAATTGATAGACATAATGAAACAATAAAAACGTCTGCGGCACCAGTCGGGACAAGGTGCTCTGTGGTTGAACGCTACGTGTGCTTTGGTGTGTGTGTGTGTGTGTGTGTGTGTGTGTATGTGTGTGTGCGTGTCTGTCAGAAGAGATCCATTGCAATTCACCAAACCCCCACATTACATACTCTCATTCAGGCCTCATTGTTTTCTTAACTGATAAGGAAGTACTTGAGATGTTTGCAACACAAACAGTGTGTCAACAAAGGGAGAGGACAATAGAGCTATTCAAACGCCAGAAAGATGGAAAATAAGAGGGAAAGAGAAACAGAGGGAAGAGCATGAGCGTGTGTGTGTGTGGGTGAACATGTGGTTTGTGGGGACAGAGAATGGGTGCCGTTCAAACAAACATACTTCACCAAAGTGGCTAATTTTCAGCATTGTTGCATTGTATCATGTCTCCCTGCTGCAAGTCATCATGGGGTGTTTAGTGACTTTGCCCAGTGCTCCCTATATGCCTTTACCCCTCCCACGACCCAATCCCCCACACACACACAGGTCTGTCACCCATGGCGATGTGAGTGATCTCTGTATGGACGCTGCTGAGCAGCTCAAGGGGGCATCTGGTCTTTTTCCCTTCTCAGTCGCTGAAATGTAAACACCCCAGTTGCCTGGATTTGCCAAATGAGCACCTGGTATTTCAAAGTGGCCTCCTGGCTGTGTGACTTTTATTTTTTTTTTCAAGTTGGGGTGGGAGGCAAGGCTGTTCTGCATTATGCAGACATACACACAAGCATGCTTGCACGCACACTCGCTGTTGTTCGCCACAAATGTATAGCGGGAGTGGAGACACGAGGTGAGGCGGGTCAGCAGGCCCACACACGCACAAGTACATGCTTTGACAAAACTACTTTAACTTAAAAATAATGCATGCTTTGGTATATGAACAATATGCACACACACACACACACACACACACACACACACACACACACACACACACACACACACACACACACACACACACATACTCGGCACTCTCCGTCATTCCCTCACCTGGCCTTGTGTTTAGTCTATACAAAGTGTAATGGTATACGGTAGGATTACTCCGACCCTCTGAGGTGCTGCAGTGCAGCGGTGTGGTGTGTGTCAAGACTGTCTGTCCTTGTCCCTGCGGGCTGCTGCAACTTGTCATTAGAGCAGCAGTTAGCCACACAGAGCTAAGCCAGACCCCAAACATTCACTGTTAATCTGAGAAACAAAATTGGGTCATCACACAGAATATCCATTGTAAATATATGATTGCAATTATCCGTGTGGCAAAGTATGAATGCACTTGAGGTCAATGCGTTGGTGGTGAGGGGTGAGAGTCAGCCTGAGCCAGAGGTGCTCTCAGGAGGGAGGGGTTTGCCAGAGAGACACTTCCATCCAAACCTCCTGAAGGCAATTAAGAGAGAGAAGAGGGACAAAGGTAAGCCCAGGGTTTGGGAAAGGATGGAGAGGGAAGAAATCATTGGTTATTCGTTTGTATAATACAATACAATGCAATATAAATGCAATCCTCCTGGGAATTCTCCCCTGAATCTTTGCAGTACAAAATCCAACTCAATAGTTCAGAATATTTTTTCTATCAAACACATTTTGGCACATACGTTTTCATCTAGTAGTTCTGGTATCCGTGTTGCCATAGATACCATATATATATATATATATATATATATATATATATATATATATATATATATATATATATATATATATATATATATATTTATTCAAACTATTTTGAAAGTCATCAGTCCTTGTTTAATTGTATTTTTGAGAATCAATCTGTTTTTCATATTCAATGTGGTGGTTCACATTTACTTTCCATTATTGATGAAACAGCATGTTTACTGCACAGTTATGACCACCCCTGCTGTTCTTATATTTTCTAACATATTGTTCCACTCGTACTTCCTGTACTGCCGTTTTACACTATCTCCTTGAACATGACAAAAGGGAGAGGAGAAAATATAAATATGTGTAGTTGCTTTATCATTTTATGGCGGCTCAGTTCCCTGTACCATGAAACAGGATGTGTCCCTCTGTGGTGTAATTGCTCATTGTGTTGTTTATAGTAACACTTGCCAAGCCAACTCTTGGCCAGATATCATTTTTAAATATACAGTACATCATGTCTGAACAAATGTTATTCTTGTTCTTTTCCCAAAAACCAAGAGAAAAGATTGTAAATGAGAGTTACTAGAACAGCCCTATCCTAATATAAGTAGGTGAGTGAGAAGCTATGATATCATTGTGCACACCCACAATGCCTTACACATTCATTCTTATGATGAAACCGTAGCCTGCCACAGTTCATACAGCTACACAGACAACATTTCCATTTGGCCCGGGAAGCCTTTTACTCATCCCCCCAACTTCTTCCTTAAAAGGAAAATATTGTCTTGTTGCTTGAGCCGATGTGATTTGTGGCGTGTTGCTTTTGGTGCTAATTCACATTCATGTGATAACAGACTATGTCATGCCACTGCATGCCTCAACACTGACAGTGCAGGGCCGCCGTTGGTTGTCTGTCATCGGTGCACACTGACACATCCCGGCCTCCACCCGATCAGACCTGCATGACGCACCGTGGGTAGAAAGTCAGGTGTCTTCTTTTAGACTCCCAAACACATTCCATGGCACTTAATCACCAGAATCACCAGGTTGAACTATGAGTGAGAGTCTGAGTTGTGTTTATTCATGTGTGTGTGCCTATGTTGTGACAGCGGTTTGTGTTTACTTGGCTGGATGAATGAGAACAAAATTCATGCTGGAGGTGTGTGTATCTAGCAGTCTGTGTTTGGTGTGTGAGATGACGGATCAAAGTATGTTTTTTAAGTCTGTGTGTGCATTCTTGTATGTGGGTCTGGATGTATGTAAGTATTCTTTCACGACTCAGTGAACAAATCAGGCACACTTCTCCTCTCAAGCTTTCAAGAAACTTTTCACAAGGGACTGTGATACCCTCCTCTACCCACTCCAGCACAAAAGTGGTGTTCTGCCTTTGTTGCAAATCCCTGTTTTCTCAACTGGCTGCATCCACGGGGAAAGCAGAAAACATTCTACAGACAAGCATGAGAAACAACCAGACAAAACAGACTACAAACAGCGAGTACGGGTCCAGAAATGCTGATAACATCAGTCTCTTTTTTTTCATCTCTTTTCCCCTGTCTCCATCCGGTTCTACTGTATCTGTCATTGTTTGTCATTTTGTCTCGGGCCTTTTCTGCTGTTCAGTGTGAACAGGTAGAAGTTTCCCATGGGTGTAGATGGAAAAAAAAGATCCTGGCCACATTTCAAATCGACTCCCCAAGGTTGCAGGACCTTGAGTCTTTCTTTCCCTCCCAAACAACAGCCCACCATTGTCTTTCATTACCTATCCTCATCTTCCTCTCCTTCTACCTTTGCCCTTCCTTTTACTCTTTTTCATCAAAACTTCTGCAAAACGGGAGCTCTGTGGTCTCCTCCTATGCGCTGGGGGCAAAGGTGCTCCAGATTAAAAAGAACCTCGCAAATTGAATTTACACTTGATGAAACAAACAGATTTGCATGTGTCTATCCGCCTGAGACGGGGTGGCCAGCTCCAGGCAAAGAACTGTCCCACCTCCGAACAGTGCAATGAGCTCAACTAATTAATGGGCTGTTATTGGAGAAATGTGTCACAGAGTTTGAGGTGAGGCGATATAGGGCAATGTGACCCCAGTCCAATAAAGGTCGTGGCCCTTGCTAATAAGATGGAAACAGGCTATTTCTTAACCTAATGAAAGTTTCGAACCTAAGTTCGTAGTTCTCCATGTCAACCTTCGTATCAATCCACCTCAATGAAATTTCAGAAAGCAAAGACTAATTCTAGCTCTGTGGCTTACATTTTTATTTCTTTGTATCACAGTGGCAATATGTAAAATATTCAGGCAGCTTTGAAGCCATATTGCGGTGACAGCTGTGCATTTGAGTTGACAGCTGAGTCCATTATCCCCTTCCTTTTTCCATCAAAGGATGTGTTTCCTCACATTACATCAACTGAGAATTACAGCGATATGCTGAGGCAAGAACAGTGTTAGAATTCTGTGAGTTCCTTGGTTCATTTATTTGATGCCTTTCTTCATTTGTTGCCTTTGGTCCCAATGGGTGGTGTTATTTTATGATGTACCAAAGCTATTTCTGTAATGGCTCAGGCCACACACCGCTACAACCAGGCCTCTTTGCCTACTGTTTAGCCTTCATGGCCGCCTCCCTGCTGGTTGCCAACAGAGGTCAGCGGGGAGATCGGTTGGGCATCGGCGACCACAGATAAACCCTCCTCTCTCCCTGGGCATGGCTCAGGGGAACAGTGTGGGCAGACAAGCTGACGCGTTTCCTCCCGCTCTGTGTCCCTTCAGCTATTTACCAGACGGAGGTCCCATCCAAGGAGGAATTTCACACCCTATTGACAATGTGGCGTCTGTCAGCTGCCGCTCCAGCACCCATAACCAGGGGCTCATCCTTCCTTCCGTCTCCTTCCTTGTTTCCGTCTCTGTCCCTCTCTGCCTTATTATAATCATTCACGGGGGTTCTGCCCTGTAGGTTGTTTAAAGAAAAGGCAGGATTCAGACTTTAAAATCAACGATCAACGCTTGGTTGGGGATGTGTGGCTCCGGAGTGCCTTTGTTTTTAAGGCGTTCTATTGGTTTAGCTGGGGGAGGTGGTTGTTAACGGTTAGTGTTGAAAACAGACAAAATGATGGAGGCATGTGGCCTTGCAGGAAGGAAATACATGATTGCTGTTCTAAAATGGATGCTTTAGGATGATGTGACTAATTTCATAGACAACATTTGGACAGCTTGGTTGTCGACTACTTGTGAAAGGGTTTTCATTCTTAACACTCACTTTCCAATCTGGGATCAGTCAGTAATTTAGCTAGGAAGGTTATTCACAGCTAACAGTTAGCCACCATTCTTATGAAGGTGTTAACCACTTTACCCTTGTTACAGGGGTGTTTGGGCTTCTAAATTGGCCTGAAATGTATCAACATGCGAACAGGAAAATAATTTTCTTCGAGGTAAGGTTAATTATGTGAAAGAATACTTAACACTAGGCTGAAAAGCAATGTTTTGCTGACATCTCTGTTTGAAAGTTGCACTGATCGGTGTTGTTGGATGTGGTAAACCAAACCAACACTGATGTTACATGGCTCTGGAGTCCACCTGGGCATCACTGTAGCCAGGTGAAAAGTTATACGACTGATATTCAGCGTATATATGAATTTCAGAGGGTGCCAAGTTATTCTTATAGAATACTTGCATTCAGACAGATTTCCCAGATAGCCTTTTTGACCGGAGATTCAAAGGTGTCAATCATTCTGTCTGATCCACTCAAGCTAAACCGTAATACGTAAGGAAAGAAATCTTCAGAGAATCAAAGCAGAGGGAGATTCCCTCTCTGTGTACTGCTGGGGGTGCAGTCTGAGTTGTATATGCAAAATTAGAATTGCAGAAATGAAAATATTACAATAATGAGGTAATAGGTTTATGATAAGTGCCAGTGCCATATGATAAACTCAATCACTCCAATAAGTCCCCCATAAAGAGTCCATTATTAGTTCTTCATACCGTTCCATCCCGTAGAAAGGTCTGGTGGGGTGGAGTACATGGGGCAACTTGGAGGAGGAAGACAGGTCTAAACCTTGTGAGAGGGGCTTTCAGCAGCCACAGTCTCTCTATGCAAATGGAGCTGGCTCAGGCGTTCTAAAACAAAGCATTGTTCTTTAAACTTAAGGAAGATTCTAGGTAGGTTGAATGCTGTAATTTGTAGTTTGAGGTGCATTTCAGCCACACATGTCTACACATTGAGTTAAAAAGAGAACTCAAAATCTTTGAAAGAAAAAAAAATTAAATACAACATGTTTTCAAATGCTGTTGAATACCCTGTTCAGTAGAAATAGAAGTACATTCAATGTGACAGGCGGTTATTCATCCCACACAAGAATACAGAGTGTCAGGTCATGGTGAGGGCCATGATTCTCGAATAATCCTGAAGATAAAATCCAGACAGAGACAACAAGATGTGGCTGCAGTTACAGTAATGTTACAAGCTAGTATTTCAGGTGGAATACAGTTCATTCATTAAACATTACAAATGTACATTTTCAGTAGGCCTATCTCCTTCCAACACTTACTGTTTTATGTGGATGCATTAACAGGAAGCTGGTTGTATCTGTTTGTGAAGGCAATGTAATGCATAAATAATCTTAACTATGATTGTTATTCTAAAGGAGGGCAACCTGGATTCCCTTGAATAAGGCTGTCATAAAATGTCTCTCATCACAAATAAGTATTCCTTCTTGAAAGGAAAAGGTCACATCCTCTCCTGCAAGGAGACATGTGCTGCGGGGAAGGGGAGTGTTGCTCTCTCTTCCCTGTGTGTTTATGTGTTGGTGTAAACACCCAGACAGAAGAGATTAAAGGTAGGCCGCATATGTTTATTTTACATTTCACCTGGCAATCCACGGTATGTGCCGTGATCGATAGACATGTCAAGGTAAGCTCAATTCAAGGCGTGATTGTTTGGTTTGAGCTGGAAATATTAAAAAGTTTCCAACAGCAAAGCAGATGTGTAGAGATTATCTGGCTTGTATAAAATACACAGAGAACAGTTCACAATCATTCATGCTGTCACCTCACTTATCAGCTATATGGCTCATGACAGCCATATAGCTGAACTCTGTGTTTCTGATAATTATACTCATACAGATAATAACATCTGATAGTGAGTACCGATTTCATTATTTTATTTTTAGAATAGTATTAAATAAACTGGCTACCTTAAGATCAGTTAATACCATTTGAATTTGCACCGTAAACATTGTGTAATTGACTTATAGAAGGTTGAGCCTCTACCGCATCCTTCTTCATACCACCATTTGTGTCATTCTTGGGCTGCAGCTTTGAAATAGTACGTGTTGCTTTATGCTACTCTCAATTTTGGAAAAGAATATACATTTTTGCTTATAATAGCACATGCAGGAAAGCATTCCTGGGGAAACATACATCATTAGTGAGCAGTTTACAATCAAAAAGATCATCATCAGAACATGTTCAGCCAGTTGTATCGTCTCCTGCTTCCCTTGCTTGAGAAAAAGTAAAATCTAAAACACTCATATGGTATGCTACTTGATGCTTGACTAAGACCATATTGCCATGGAAACAGAATATTTTTTGGTTTTATAGAGGCACTTTTTTCCCCTTTTCAGGGGAGACAGTTTGGACGAACACACTCTTAATGGCAAGCTCATCTCAGTTGCTCACTACCGACATGATGCACGCCAGCAAAGGTTCTGTTAAAGTTGCATTAAATTTACCTTAAACGTGATTAAAGAAGGCTCTGGGATGGCAGCAGCAGCTAAATGAGATGAAGGGGGGAAAGAGTTAATTTGCTTAATAAGATTGGGGAGACAGGGAGTGGTCGGAGGAGCGGGGGGCGGTGCTGGTGTTTTGGAAGGGGTCGCTGTGCCATTGCGTGTCTCTAGAACACGCCAGAGGAACAATAGGAGTGCTAATCTGGCAAATTGAAAGGTGCTCGCATGGGATGGGTGTGGGTGCGGGAGTGGCACTTGGGCTCCCATCCCTGGAATGAGAAAAACAAATTAAAATGTTGTAGCCTCCGAATAGTCCCCCCTTCCGCCCTATACTCATTTCCTTGATTGAATTTGTGCCTCGCGCACAAGCCTGGGTGTAATTTTATGAGTGAGTGAGGGCGGCAAAGGTAAAATGATGTCTGACATTTTCTAAGACGTGTTTAAACACACCTCCGTTTTATTTAAACAATGATGTGGTCGTTGTTTATCTCTGCTGAACAAATATTAAATAAGGCTATGCAATAATAAGTGTTCCATTGGAATGACTTGGAATTTGGAGCCTTATACATAACTGCTCTCACTGAAAGTAATGCTTTCTTTCTTCTTCATGAAGTGGGGAATATCCATTCCTACATAAAGTTCCAGATCTGCTACTTGTTTATATCAAGGGCACACATATAGTTATGTTTGGGAGCCATGTAGGGAGAGATCTTCTTGGACACAAAGAGAACAGGCAAACTCTAGAAAGGTCCTGATTTTGAAATTTAGCATCTTCTTTGTACAAGATGAGAGCGTGAGCCAGTTATTCCGCAGTCTGTGTAATTTACTGCTAATATGCCCTCAATTCAGTTTGTAGAGTTTCGTATTGGTAGAAAAATGTACTTGACACCTGGTGGTAAAACCATTCAATCAGGACATTTATTCGTTGCAAGGAAGGAGCAGAGAAGAATGTATACAACATGGTATGAATTGCATCCAGGACTGCTCAATGAACGAGCAGAGGGACATCAGTTAAATAAACAATCAACAAAGGCCCCCATGACGTCTTTAGTTTGGCTTGCATGGTCATATGATAACAAGGTACTGTCTGTTCCTCAGACATAGACATGTATGTATCCCCAGTCTCGTGACTCTATCAGAAGGTTACTTGAAAAGCATGTGTATGTTTTAACAAGAAAGAGGTCGATGAGAAGTCACTAGCATTTACACAGTATATGATTAATAAACAGAACATATGATTATTAATATAACACTGAAACAGTAATTGATTAAAAGTAAATACGTTTTTCTTCCAACACATATCAAAGTACAATTACTTAATGACTATCTTGAAAAACAAAATAGACGTAATGGCAGTTTATCTCATGGTGAATTTTTTCTTTTTTTTTTTTTTTACAGAAATATCAACCATGTTCCTTTGCCATGACGTTTTTGCCTTTTTGTCATCCTTTAGGCTTTGATGCAGTGAACTTAGTTGATTAGTGAAGTGCAGCCATAAAAAGCCAATCTGCAACGCTGAGCATCCACACACTGCCATTTAGCATTAATCAATACTTATCAAGCTGCCTAAACCCTCATCTGTTAGGATGGCTTGTCAATTGTTTAAAAGGCCAGATCAGCTCTTTTATGAAGCACCTGTTTTTTTTCATAAAACCACTTTTCCCCCAGAGAGGTGTCTACACTTTGCAAAATATGACAGCTTGAAAAAAAAAAAACAGAGCCAGCCTCATCTTTGCCTGTGGCCAGTGTCAAATTAGTTACAATCATCCTCTTGTTGCCAGAATTAGACATATTTTGTTTTCCACCTCATTGGCAATACAATGAAAGGGGTGAATGACAAATTGAATCCAGGGGCTTAATTGCGGGGTCCTTGATGGATGAGGGTCCATTCAAATGGGGAGATAATGAATGAGAAAGGAGATAGGAGAGCTGTTGCTGAGCAGTGAGGAGGACAGATTACCTCTGTGTCCCCAAGAAAGCTTTGATTGGTGGGATTTGTTTATCAGTTTGACTGCCAGGCGGAGATGAGTTCTTTTTCTATCTGTGAGAAACGTATCGTTTGGCAGTGACGTAATGTCTGAACATAACTGATCTTAAACTCTTTGAAAAAAACCTCCAAACAGCAGGAAGAAGTCTCAGAGAAGATACATATGTCACAGGGTTTAACACCATGGTTCAAGTTCAGCTAGATAGTTTTGCTCTTTGTCGGATATATCTTTATACAGCATTGTTTCAGCAAGATTCATCACTGAATAGAATATGATAGACTTCCATATTTTTATCCTGAAACTGCAAATATATTGGACAAAATCCTATAGATAGACTGCACATTAAAGCGAGATGTAGGAAAGGCATGCATTGTTCCTCTCTTATGCAGAAAAAAGGCCTTGCTGCGTTTTTGAAAAGACATTGACGAAGAATGGGTATAAATCAAATGACATGTGAGACTACAGTTACATGAGAGGTTCCAGTTTTAACATTGAAGGCCCAAAACCTGAAGGTTTTTCTCCACTCAGCACTCCTGCACTGTCCCATATGTTGGGTAGTGAGTCACAGCAAAACCCACCTACCAAAATATTTCACACAATTAAATGGATATTTCATGGTTTAAAATGTTTTAGTTTTTCAGAGATAGACGTCTGATGAGAATGTGGTTTGTGTTTAACTGGATTATGATGTCATCTTCCTTTTTCAAAAGCACGATGTGGAGTTGCCAGTGGCTACCTCACAAACAAGGAGAGTGGATCTCATGCCAAAACCTTATAGCAGACATCAGCAGTTCCTTCTCCTCTGAATACATTCATATTAGCTTCACTCCATCTTTCTGTCTCACATTCTCTCTCCGCTTCTCTTTCCAGTGACTCTATAATATGTTGCCCTAGAAAAATGCAAATAAATAATGCATAGTATGATTAAATTACAATTTCCATTGTAAATGCATGATGTAAATGTGAAAAGTAACTTGCTGGCAACGAATTAAAAACAAGGTTTCATTTCATTATGTAAAGAAGTGCACTCAGGAGTCAAGAAAAATAAGTTGGCAATGATATTGGGAGGGTCGTCCTGGCTCATCATGCTCACATGTGTGTTGGTGAGCCTAAACTCACAACATGTTGATGGAGCCTTTCTGGAAAAAGCTGTATGACATACAATATGGGTTCTCTTCCATATTTCCTTTACACATTAGTTAAAGTTATAACAGACATGTAATCACTAGGTTTGATCTCTCTCTAATATGTTTTTATTGCAACCATCATTTGGCTCAAGTCAGCATTTCACTCATGCCTCTTCACCAGCATCAGCTTCTTTGTACTGTTATGAGGGCTGGTCTGCATCCCAGCACAACTCATGATACGTTTTTTTTTTTTTACTGGAATTGGAAGCTTTTTTACTGCCATACCATGTTGAAAATCAAAAGCATTCATGCCCATTATGTGGTTGTCCTTAAAACGCACATCCATCCCATCAAATAGACCACAGACAAAAAGAGTGGATGTCAATCAGACGTAGAGTAAGATGCCAACAGGGTAGAGGAGATTAAGGAACCTGAATTGAAAATTCTCCAATTGAAATTCCAACTTTGGATTTAAATGTCTGAGTGGAGGCTCAGTGTGGATTTGTCATTGAAATGCAAACCGTTTTGCTTGCAGTGCTGTATACTAAGGGATGGAAATTAACATAAATTTAGTTTTTCAACACATAAAACTGGTGCTTTTTCAGCCAGGTTTGGGAATGCATTTATTCAGCATGCAGTCATTCATTATTCATGTTTGTAAGTGTGCACCTCATAATTGCTTTATTCAAAGTCAGGTCTTGTTTTGGCATGGGGCCTTTTGATGGTTTACAGATTAACCCCTTGAAATGTGACCGCTTGAGATGTAATGACTGTCTAATGGACACCTGCACTCAGTCTGCTGGAAAGACCAGCCATCTAAAAACAGCTTGGCCACCTTCCCTTTGAAAATTAGTCACACAGGACATCCTGGTGGCTCACACCTCCGGCCTCATCTGTCACCTCCGGTTTTAGGGACCACTCTTAAGTACAGTCTGGTTCACAGCACAAAGCTGGCTGGTATTGTAACACCTCTAACCCCTGACCATTTGTGCCTATGTGTCACCACAAGGCCTGACATACCAGACAGTTTGTATGGTTAGACTCTTTGCAAGTAACAAGAGGTAAGGCATTTCCACAGTTGGCTGCTGCCATCCTTCCTATCACCACATTGTCAAAAGTGACCTGATTCACATGTAATTAAAGAGGAAAAATGGTCCAAGCTTGAGTGGGGTAGAGGATTATTCCCCTCGATCCCCCTGTGTTCTTTTATTCATTATTTTTTTTCCCTGGATGACTACATTCTTCTAATATGATGAATGAGAATGCAACAGCCCAGTAATTTCATTCTCCAGCTATGGCCATTTTTATTATTTCTCAGGGCTTAAAGAAATGCTGCTGAATTTTTTCCGAACAAAACCACTTCAAAGGCACACTAACCTCAGGGCTATCGAGTCTAAGAACAAACACTCTCCAGAATTGAGTTGATACATAGCGAGCAATGGATTTAATCCTTGACAAAATTCAGACCAACATTCACATGGAGAAGAGAACAAAAAAAAGTT
Organism: Taurulus bubalis; assembly: GCF_910589615.1. Lineage (NCBI taxonomy): Eukaryota > Metazoa > Chordata > Actinopteri > Perciformes > Cottidae > Taurulus > Taurulus bubalis. Next base: position 16,947,481 of record NC_136595.1, read on the forward strand.
ATTACCTCCCATTTATGTTCACTTTGCATTTCAAAGGCACGGGTTCTCCTACTTGTCACACCCTAGTTAAAAAGTTTAATCCTGACACGGATGAAGGACACGGCCCTTCTTTGTGAGTCGTCTACTGAATGTCCAATGGTTGGAGGGTGGGGAAGTGGTGAAATCAGCAGGAAGGGATGGGGAAGGAAGGCAGCGAGGGGGAGATGATCTGAAGGCTACTTTATCTGCCAGAAGTCACACCGAGTGATTGCCACCAATGAGGCAAGGAGATTAGCGAGTGGGTGTTTAGGTGGGTGGACAGGGGGGGATAAAGTAAAGCGTCCGCGACTGCTGGAAGCCAGGAGGTGAGAAATGAGTACATGTGAGCATGTGTGTGTGGGTATGTCTTCAGCGAAGGGTGGCAGTTACAACCAATGTGTTTGATCCCACTATACTTAACCTCAATGCATTTTTCATGAACTAACCTCATTATTATAAATCCACCATCACCTCCAACCCACGGGATTCTGAAAGTGAGAATGTTCCTTTTATCTTTTATCCATCATTGATAAAGTATGAGAAGCACCAGGAATAAGTCATTTGTAAGATAGTGCCTGAGCTGTACCTCGGGCAATAACCTAAACAAGTGGATATCATCAGCTTGTCTGATGATATCCACTTGTTTAGGTTATGCTACTCTGTCCATGGTCTTAATGTACCTCATATGCATGGAAACGTAACCAGTTTATTGAATTCCTTAAAATAACCTGATTATGGGTAAGGGCAAATACATGGTAGCCATATCCACAAGGTTGTGGTGGTCCATGTGATGAAACTGTCTTTATTTGCCCATGTCTACAACCTTGGTGTCAAGTCTTGACTAAATATGTTTCACAGTCAAAAACTAATTTGTTGGGTGGCTGTGAATTAATCCAATTTGATTGACAGTGGTCTGGCAATATATGTAAATAGACCCCCTAACTGTCCTCACGTGGATATCAAACACTGATTGATGCATCACAGTGTGACATCACCTTTTTAAAACTGAGTCCCACCCACTTCAAACCACTGAGAAAAGCAAGGACCAAAATACAACTACAAAATCTTTCAGGCGACAGACGTGAAACTGTTTTGACAGAAAATAGTGGGTTTTTATAGGACCCCATCACTCATGCAAGATTGGGAAAATAGGTTTCTAGGGCCTTTAACATATAGTATAGTATGAACTGGTAAAAAAAAGAAGAAAAAGCCTACAGTAGCTGGTACTTCTTAAAATTGACCATATGTTCACCTCCTACCAAAGAAGTCAATTCTCAATTGTTGCTTAGAGGTAGAGCGGGTCCTCTTCCAATCAGAGTAATCAAACTCTTAACCCCAAATTGCTCTCGCAAGCTGTTAGTCCTGATGGCCAGGTGGTGTGTTGCATGGAAACCTGTGAATGAGTGACCAACATGTTGTATAAAAGGCGGTTATACAAGTATAAGTCCTTTCACCATTTACCATTTAATAATGCTCAATTTGAATTATATTTATCTTCTGTATTGGTAATTTGTCATGCATATTTTGAATACCTGGACAGTGGCACTCAAACCCAACCACACATGGGAGGCATGGCATGTGCAATTAACTGCACTATATGCACTAATCAAGAACTCTCTCCAAACCGATAGCCTTTCCTTGGGAGATGGAAAAGGGTCCCTTCTGACCACTGACCAATGAAACAATTTGCTCTGTTTGTCAAACCCCAAATCCCAGCAATGATGTGAGAGCAGGTTCTTACTAAAATGTTAATATACAGAATTCTACAATCTTTATTTGTATGGAGGTTTGGTAATGTGTGCTAAAATAAGATGTAGTAGCCAACCCTAATATGAACAACGAAAGTTACGGAGGTAACTACGATTCTATGAATCCTGGATGACCGCCAGAGGCAGTGTTTTCACACTGGATATCTTCCGTCAAGCGCTTGTGCAGTTCGAGTACGTATACCAAAAATGTCCCGTGTGACTTCGGATGAGTCCCCAGACGGGTATAGCTTCCGGCCTCATCCTGAGATCATGTCCTGCGGAATCTTCTTGCGAAACCAAGAGATTCCGAGTGACCAAGAATTCTGGCGGTCATCCAGGATTCATAGAACCGTAGTTACCTTCGTAACTTTCATTCTATTTCATCCTTACTGACCGCCAGAGGCAGTGTTTTCACACTGGATGACTTATACCAACAAAGTCACGAGGAATGTACAGGAACCTACCTCGTCTGACTCAGGCAGAGGAATGTGGACGAAGAACCGCACCCAATGGGTGAGGGGTGGCAGCGTTCACTCTGTAGTATCTGGTAAATGTGCTCGGTGATGCCCATGAGGCCGCCGCACATATATCCTCCATGGACACACCTCTCAGGGTTGCCCATGACGTGGACACACTCCTGGCAGAATGGCCCCTTACTCCGGGTGGCAGCGCCCGGCTGTTCGCCCTGTAGGCACAGGCAATGGCTTCCACTATCCAATGGGACAGGCGCTGTTTTGACAGGGCACAGCCCTTCCTAGGTCCCCCATAGCAGACAAAAAGCTGCTCCAACCGCGTATACCTGCGGTGGCCTCGACATAGGCTCTGAGGACCCGCACTGGGCACAGTAGCCCTGACCTCTCCTCTCCCAATGGAGGGTTAAACTGTGCGAGCTGGATAGGTTGGTTGAGGTGCGAGTGTGTCAGCACCTTCGGAAGAAATGCTGCATTAGGCCATAGTGTAACACCCGAGCCATCTGAGTTCCACCTCAATCAGGATTCACTCACCGACAGGGCGTGTAACTCGCCTACCCGCTTTGCCGACGTGATGGCAAGGAGAAAGACGGTCTTTGCTGACAGCCATCGCAGCTCTGCCTCTGTTGTGGGTTCAAAGGGAGGTGAGCATAGGGCGTCCAGTACCACGGACAGGTCCCATGGAGGGGCCCTCGGGGTGCTCGGAGGTCGCAGTCGCTGAGCCCCCCTCAAGAAGAGGGACACCAGCTTGTGGCTCCCCACAGTGCCGTTGTCGATCCTAGCATGCTGCCATGAGATAGCAGCTACATAAACCCTCAGGGTAGAGGGAGACCGGCCCTTATCTAGGAGGGACTGCAGAAACTCGAGTACAGTAGGCACAGGGCACTGTACTGGGTCTTCGTTGTGAACCCCGCACCAGTCGGAAAACAGCCTCCATCTACACTCGTACTGTAGACGGGTAGATGGCGCTCTGGCATGCATAATGACTGGCTCTGTGCAGTTGCTCAGCAGCTGGTCGGGCCCTGCAACGGCCAGGCCCATAGGTGAAGGCGCCTGGGGTCGGGATGCCAGATCCGACCTCCTAGCAGCGATAGGAGATCCTTCCTGTCGGCGAGGCGCCATGGCGTCCCATGACAGAGTCTGTGCAGCAGAGGGAACCAAGTCCTGGCGGGCCATAAGGGGTCCGCCTACATGCCTCTGACAGGGGTGACTGCGCCAGCCAAAGCTGGCGGCGGGTCTGAACCAGGGTCGACATCATGCGCCCGAGTTCCTTTGACATGAGTGCAAACCCCTGCAGCGAAGCGTCACTGAGGCTGGTGGCAGTAGTGTCGAAGGTAGCCTGCTGCAGAGAAACTGAGAGGGCAAGCATAAGATGAGAGAGGGAATTGCCAATACGGCCCATGCGTGCTGCCATGTTGTAAGATTGGCAAAGCAGGTCGTCCGTGATCCGACATTGAAGTCGAGGACACCTGGCTTCCGGCCTTAGAGTCTCCTCAGGGGAAACTATGAGAGACGCAATAGTAGGCTCGACAGGTGGCATGTGCTCAAGGCCACATCTTGCCGCCTCCTGCATGGAAGCCAGGATTCGGGCATCTGCCGAGAGACGGGAGTGAGCCTTGGGGTTCCTCCAACATGCGTGCAACTCCCTCAGATATTCCTCTGAGGGAGGAACAGAAAAGGTGGCAGGGGGGGGAACGCGCCTGAAGAAAGCACTAGCCGGTGCAGGTTCTGGCTGCTTTAAGTCCAGTTGCAGGTGTGCCAGTGCCATGCGAATGACGGACCCCATGGAGTCGTCGACTGGCCCCTCCGTAGGAGTATGGGCTGAGGAATGGGAACCAGGCCCGGAAGAATGGGAGGCCTGCCCGTCACTGTATTCAGTAAAGAAATTTCCGGACGCTGTCAGCGAGACAATGTCCTCCTCTAGGACCGGTTCCTCCGGGACCGGTTCCTCTAGAACCAGCTCGGCCATGGGTGGATCTGATGCCCAAGTCCCCCCCGCACTAGGGTGGAGGGTTAGGAGAAGAGACTTCATCTGAGCTAGCTCGGCAGTCAGCAGCTCCACCCTAGAAGTCAACCTTGCGGATTTAGCTCTCTTGGGGGGGGCCCTGCGGCCCCCGAGAGCTAGCGTTTGACCCGAGTCTGTTGGGCTGGATCCGGCTGTCCTGACGGGGGAAGGTCACCCCCACCCATCAGGCGTTCCACCTCAGCCAATCTAGCGACCCTCACTGCGTAAGGCATAATGCCGCAGTTCATGCATGGGTCCGCCGAGAGACCCTCCCTTAGGTGCCCGAGGCCCAGACAGGAGGGGCAAAGTTCATGGCCATCTTCAGGCTGGAGGGGAGCCAAACAGGTCCCACAGCCGGCAAGGTAAAACATGACCGTGACTCAATGTTCTACCAGTAGCTTCAGTGCCTCTTCTAGAGCACCGAGCTAGTGGTAAGGAAAAGAAAAGAAGGAAGCACCATCCTGTGGCAACAGGTCAGGCACAGTCTGTCTAGGAGAGGGGAGCGTAGCGCTCTCTTCACTAGTCCAGCAGCTGTGTTCCTCGGTTTCCTCCAGTAAGCTTCAGCGAGAGCACTGAGCTAGTGGGGAATTGGTCGAGTGGCAATAGGTTGGTCACAGTCTGTCTAGGAGAGGGGAGCGCAGCGCTTTCTTCACTAGTCCAGCAGCTGTGTTCCTCGGTTTCCTCCAGTAAGCTTCAGCGAGAGCACTGAGCTAGTGGGGAACCGGTCGAGTGGCAATAGGTCAGGCACAGTCTGTCTAGGAGAGGGGAGCACAGCGCTCTCTTCACTAGTCCGGCAGCTGTGATTATTGGTGATCAGCCAGTAAGCTTCAGCGCTTTCTTCAGAGCACTGTGGAGACAGGCCGGCACAGTCTGTCTTCTGACAGCTACTAGTTTAGTAGCTGTCAGAATTAGTGTGGTCTCGGTTAGCCTGCTTCTTCTTAGCTTGGGGACACTTCGCCACTATAACAGTCGCAATATCTACCGACATTGATGCACGCGCTCAGTATCGTCAACGACTCAACCCCGCAGCGCCACCAAGTCAGTCTGCACGGGACGCTCTGCTCGCTTAAGCCGGCTGCAACGGTGTAGCAACCTAGCCGCGCCGAGCGGCGCGCCCGTTAGCACTCCGCTAATTAGCCGGAGCGCTCCTCAGAGCGCCCTGCCAATCGTGGGATCTGCTGCTGTCGGCAAATAATGTCAGTCGATCTCACCCGATACTTCACGGTGTAGAGGTGATGACCGGGGATAGGTACGCTGCCCGGCTCGACGGTCCGGATGCCGAGCGCACCGTTCCCTCCTACGAGGGTACAGCTTGTCGGAGCTTTTGGAGGGCGAGAGACCCGCGACTCCGACCGGAGGTCACAAGGCTACCAGCGACGAGCTCTGTTTACACAAGTTCAGCTTTAGCTGATGCTAACACATTCGTTAGCCTGCGTAGCGAGAAGATGAAAAAGGACATGATCTCAGGATGAGGCTGGAAGTTATACCCGGCTGGGGACTCATCCGAGGTCACACGTGACATTTTTGGTATACATACTCGAACTGCGCAAGCGCAAGACGGAAGATATCCAGTGTGAAAACACTGCCTCTGGCGGTCAGTAAGGATGAAATAGAACCTAGATCTCAGTGCTACCAGTATATTTGATCTTTGTGTGAATATATATTACATCAAAGTAAGTGAAATGACAAAATGCAAAGTCTTGATAGCAAACACTGAATCTTTGTTGGTCCACAGTATACTGTGCCGATGTCATAACAAATTATTCCAAACTCCAAATTCATCATCTCATTACATATGCTTTTTAATGTCTGCAAAGTGTGAAGCCTGGATAAATGAGCAGGAAAGAAATTATTATTTCAAAAGGAGACATCAGGAAATCAAACCATGTGTGGCAGGTTGTGTGAGTGAAGAGAGGAAGTGAGAGTGACTTTGTACAAAGGGATTGTTTTTCCTCCTTGTACGTGCACACACACGTATATCTGTACTCACATGTGAATATGTGCAGGTGTGTGTCTTGTGTGTCTTGTGTGTACGTGTGCGACTATATGAGACGGGGGAAGGAAAGAGTTGATATACAAAAAACAGAAGATTGAGAAGCTGATCAAAGAAGAAAAGTGAAATAAATTCATGTATGCATACTGACACACTTGCAAGAGTCATTGTGTGATTGTGTATGTATGCGTGTGTGTGTGTGTGTGTGTGTGTGTGTGTGTGTGATCATCTTTGAAGTCAGAGGAAAAGACACTTGTCATTCCGTGCCTATGCTTTATTCAGCAGGACACCAACATTCACAGGCCTAAACGTATACATAATACACCGGGACTACATTCTTTTGGGCAGTGTGAGGGAGGCTTTTTAATTATTAATTTATTGTTCTAAGCACATGCACAGCAAAGCACAAACCAATGGCCATTATTTTTGGAGAGACGCATCAGCTTGACCATTACTGACATACCCTTGTGATTGAATTCACCATGCTGGTGCCCGCAACTCTGGCCTCCCTGGAAGTGGACTTGATCTCTTAACCTGCCCCCTGTGACCTCTCCCAGTCACATGGTTAGCTAAGCTGTGACCCTTCGCAACCCCGTTGGTTAAAGGGGAGGCAGCTGTGTTGGGAAGGTCAGACATCGCTACTGCTAATACACCTTTATACACCGTTAACACTTGGAGATGGGTGAAGCAGAGCATGCTTAATCACTCCTGATGTGGATAAACATAAAAAAAAAAAAAGAAATATTTTTAAGACCATGTCAGAGTCTTTGTGGCTGTCTGTGAAAAAGATGAATGTCTAAAAAAGCAGCCTTGAAGGATGGTCTTTTGTGCAAATGAAATTTATATTTTGAATTTTGATGACACATTGTATCGAAACCACAATCAAGACGTTTCATTTTACCTTATTTTACTAGTGGATTATTTAGATTTTTTAATGGGTATGCAGTGTACAATGGACTTTCATTCAAAGTATTATGAATGATAGGATCACATGCTATTTAATATCCTTTACACATGTGCTATTGGTTTTGACTTAGTCTGCAATTCCTGAAGTGTTTTTTTTTCTTCTTAACTTTACTGTACCGGTGTGATGACATTTGAAGCTCCTGAGTTAAAATTATCTTTACTTTGACAACAAGTAAGCTTATTGTGCTGGTTTCAATGGATCAATTAAACAAGAAACAAGGACGAGCAAGGTGATATTTATGAGATTTGTCGACTTATCTCACACCCTGCTGTGAGTCGGCTGTAGCGCCTTTGTTTAATTTCTGTCTCAAGCGTGTGACCTTATCATGGACATCCCGGTACCAGTAATACTATACACGTTTCTCTATGTTTGTGTCAGCAGTTTTGCAGCCTGAGCAGTCTAACACGCCGATTTGTCACTTTGGCCAATGTCAAGGACGAGATTACAGTGGGAACTCATGGGTCTTGGCTGCAATGATGGACCACACAGATCCCAGTGTGAACAAGCAGTCTATATGAACACATATACTGTGCATGTTTATGCGCACGTGGCGCATACAGTCATTATTTGTGAATGGGGTTTCGCCTGTACTCACACACAGACATGTTGAGACACACTTAAACGTATTACTGCACTCGAGGTCTGCCAATGTTTTAACTCTGCATTGAGGAGCGAACCCAAACAAATTCAGTACACGGACTGTTTCAAGAAGTGAACCTGACATTTATTGAATCAAATTGAAATCAAAATTTTGAAACACATGCCAAACCTCTACAACCTTCTCTTGGCCTTCTCACAACGATTTGAGCTGTTAGAGTTCAGTTTTCCACAGACATCTCTCCACCGTCACACACACACACACACACACACACACACACACACACACACACACACACACACACACACACACACACACACACACACAAACTGATGCCCCACCACAATGTGCTGCTCTGTACAAATTGTTACATATTGCAGCAGTTACTAGATACAGCAGAAAAGGATTTGACAGAGCACTTATAGAAAATCCTTACTTATTCCCCATAATCCATGATAGACCTGATGTTAAAAGGCCTTCGTAGTATTTTCCCTCAGGGTAAATTCACTTTACACCCAGATTAGGTTCAGGCTAGGACTTTAGACTACTTTATGGAGGTTTTTCTCTTAGGGGCTGTCCAATCTATTCTTTTAAGAGTAAAGAACTGTTGGTTTCAACTCATTAGTTTGACTTGGCAAAACTTAAAACCAGCAGGATCCCAAACTGCCGACAAGCCCGAGTGGCACAAACTCAGCACCATGGCACTGCTTTCTTTCAGAAGAATAATATAGTGTGATATTGGGGTCAGTGCCACCGGCTCTCTGCTTTAGCCATACATTCAGAAAAACATGAGTGTTTTCGTTTCTCTGTGTACGTTTTCTAAGCTATGTAATTACCGCTGTCATCTCTATCGCACAGCCGCTGCAGCCGAGCCAACACAAATGTCCAACAGCAACCTGGAATTGGGTATAAAAAAAAGAAATATCTTGGCTCAGAAATTTCTGCAGAGAGAGTTTCAGTCTGCTTTCTTTGTTCAAAGTGTGTGCTGCAGAACAACTGTGGATTGCCTCAAGGGCTTAATTCTCTCTGTGTTCTGCCAGTGGAAGGGATGGGTGGGTGGCCCGGGCACAAAACACATGCTTGCTTACGCTGCTTGGATGCAAATGATAGACTGAGGTCACAAACTTGGAGAGTGTGTGAGACAAAAAGGCGTCTTACATGCAGCCATACTTTGTGGATGATTTTGCTCCGAGGTTCATCATCACTCCCTAAAGGGTGTGTTTGATCTGTCCCCTCCTCGCCTTGGTCTGATGTGCGGCGCTCTGTTATTGCTGCTTCTTCTTTGCCTCGCTGCGTATCGTTACAAATTCTGATTCTGAAAGTTCAAACATGCAGTCCCAGAGGAGGACGGCTGATTCTACAACAGAGCAGAGAGAGAGAGAGAGAGAGAGAGAGAGAGAGCCCCCCCGCTGAGAGAGTGGGGGAGGGGGGGGGGGGGGGGGGGGGGATTAGAGATGGAGGGAAGAGAGGAATGTTTGAGTAGTTGATCATCCTCCCATCTCCTCAACAGCTGTGCAGCAGGACGGGCCTGAGTTCTGGAGCGTGTGAACAAGTGTATTTCTGTGTCGTTCATCTCATGTCAAACACATGGAGAATAAAGTTCTGAGGAAGAATGTGGATTCATCTCACAGCACACAAATTGGAAGCTAAGCAGATTTGTGTGCATTTGCTTTCAATTGTATTTGAAGAAAAACGTATTTACTCTTGATTAGTACTGTTTTTCATGTTACCTTCAGAATCATTAGCAAGGTTCATTAGTTAGTTGTATTATTAATAAAGCCAGTGACTTCTGAGTGAACTCTCACACTCGTGTTAAATGCTTACACATCCTTGGCTGGTCATCTGATAGAGTCAGGATCAGTATGTCTCTTGTTTAGGAACAGTATGGCTTGCAGCCTTGTGACTTTGGCTCTGACCAGCCATTCTATCGAAAGACAGGCAATAGCTCATGATGGAGCCATCATGCGGCCCTCTGTCTATTGATAAACATATGTATTTAAGAAGGTAGTCCTTCTCTCATTCTTTGAGCAGTCCAGGATATGCAATTCACATAGCATGTTGTGTAATTCTGTCTCTGTTCCTCTTTGCAAAGAATAAATGTCCTGATCAATGATTTTACCACCAGGTGTCGAGTAAATTGTTCTATCAAATTGCAAAACACAATTGCTTACTTACGAACAAATAGGATGCCACTCTGTTCTATATTGTGTGGGGAGAATTCATAACAACGGAGGCAGGCAAAAAAGGAAAAAAGTCCACCTCAGTCTTCTATCATTGCTCAGCTAAGACTTAATGGGCCACATTGCAGACAGAGAAAGAGAGGCAGAGCAGACCTCTCTGTTAAGCACATCAATTGTAGGATGTGGGGAAATGATAAGAGACAGCCATAGTGAGGGATGGATGGAGAAAGAGACCGAGGACAGGCAGAGGAAATGTGAGAGACAAAGAGAGAGGAAACAGAGAAGAAGAAAGTCCTGGAGAGAGAACAGTCAAGCGTATCAAACACAGGAAGTGACGTTTTGATGACAGGGAGAGAAGGAGCCAATGTGGGCTAATATGCGAGTAGTTGGATGTCAACCCCTGGTAGGTTATCGCCTATTTCTGCACTTTTAGCTCTATTATCTCTAAATTCTGAAGAGGAGAGTGGGGAGTAGATTGATTTTACCTGCAGAAAGATATGTGTGAGTGCCTCCAAGATAAATTCCTGTCTTTTAAACGATGAAAGTGAATGCGTTTTTATAATGACAGCGAGTTGAATGTTTTGGTGCTCCATCATGTCAACCTGAGAGATATAAAGCCGTCCAGGGAGGGATAATGAGCACATCAGTGCTGCATTGTCCACAAAGCACTTTGTTGTCCCTCGAGAGAATAGCAAAATACCAACCATGTATCAGTAAAGTGAGACTTAGCTAAATGAATGTGTGTATGGCATTTAGAGTGATTCTGTTACTGAATCTTTTGCTTGCTTGGGACATGCCATTGTTGGTTGTGAGCATATGATGAGAGGGGAGGAGGATAAGGGGTGAAAGAAATGGGTAAGGAAGAGAGTAATAGAGGGGGGTCCCAGTCCCCTGGAGAGCCTGGTCCGGCATTAATCTTCTCCCTTTGACAGCTCCCTGAAAGTTTCTCAAGAAGGGCCATTTCCTTGAGCTATTATAATGCTTCACTCAAGCACAACCCCTATGCTGAGTGTTTGGGGGAAGGAGGGAGGACCGGATAGATAGAAGGGTAGAAAGAGTGAAGTGGTTTGTGGGACCTCAGCAGCAGAATATAAGGGACCATTTAGTATATCTGGAGCAATCTGTCACATGGAGAAAAGAATGGAAAGTGTTTCTCTTATTTTGGATTTGCAATGTGGTATTTCATATCACTGAAACCCTTGACCAGAGCTTACTATGCCATAATCAAATAATATAAGCTTCAACCAATTTAGACAAATGTAGAAATACATAGTCATATTGTAAATATTCCTTAATAACCTTTGAAAAAATGTGTTACTTGCATACATCTGAATTTTACCAAAAGAAACACTGTTAACTTATTTCTTCTCACAAAATGTCTCAGCTCCTAAAGTAACGGCAGAAGGAATCTTTCTAAAAATCTTTGAAACAGAATGCGTCAACCTTCAAATTAAAGGAGTTGACGTTTAATCCGATGCAGTGGGTTGTTCCATTTCCACTCTAAGCAATAGCCTAAGAAAAGAGGCAACACTCAGTAGTCACAGCATTCACACACACCATAATTAATTATGGAATTATTAATGTGAGTTTTTCATTACTGGCTGTGTGTAAATACACATATTGATTATACAAACCCCCTTTCCAACTGAAAAGCCTTCTGTGGGTTTGCCCTGCAAAACTAAATACTTACTTATGAGCATGCGCTTCCGTCCTATCAGAGCAATATTTGCCGTTTCCTAAATTGTGGATGACAGCATATTGAGGTTAATAGTTGTACAAGCAGGGGCTCCAAATGCCTCCGGAAATCCCTGTATTCACTCCTCAAGCTCACTGTTGATGTTGTGAAACCTAATGGTGAACTGTGTTGAGTTTCAACAACTCCAGAGTTACCTGGAGTGGACTTTCGAATTTCGAAAAACAATTGCAGTTGATGTTAGCTGTACAAGCCAGCCCTGTTTCTCTTTTTTCCTTTTGCTAACAATTAAGCTACAGCCAACAGCCGGTCAGCGTAGCACAAAGACTGGAAGCTGAGGGAAACAGTGTTCCCCAGAATATCAAACTATCTATTTAAGAAATAAGTCCCTCATTGCATTATGAACAGCCTACAATTTACTTAACTTATTAATGTTCAGAGAGAGTACAAACAAAGATATTCCTCTTGTCTTAAATACGCTCACAGTGATTCACAAACATCTGCTTGGCTAACATCCATAAACCTGTGTGCATCTGCAGAAATGAGAATAATGCTGCTTTCTCTGTTTCGCTTCAGTCTGCCTGAGGGTTGTCACACACTAACACCTATTAATCTGTAAATCTCCTCCTCTCTGTCTCTGCCACTCTGTTTTTCTAACACATGTCGAGTGACATGGTCACTGTATCACGAGTGTCAGTTTGCACCATATGTGAGTTCTCCTTGCACAATATTATGAAGTGTGAGTCTCTGTATGCTGTCAATATGTCTCTGCTCTAATGGCACCAAAACATGGGCCTGATTCCGACTCACCACCCACGGACACATTTTTGTTACTTCTCACATACAGAAATGGCGGTGCTGGCAGTGCCGGCTGTCACAGATTGTCCTCCAGGTGTGGACAACCCTGGCACTGTTACCCAACTCCTCCTTCACCTGTGATTAAAATGCAGCGCGGCTAGCACAGGGTCGGGGCCACCGACTGGGCTCGGTAGCTTCGAAATCAGACAACAAATTAGTTTCTTGACCCTGCACCGGTTCAAGGACAGCAGTCTGGCCTCCTCTGGCGGAATAGGCATGGTGATGGTGATAGCTTGACAAAGAAGAGTAAGCTGAATGTAGGACGACAGGAGAGACAGGGAAGCAAAGGAAAACGCGTCCAGAAAAATGGGAGCACATACATGATGCAAAAATGAAATGCAAAGTAAGCAAGATGCAGAGAAGCCTTAATGAAAAAAGAAGAGTAAGAGGAAAAGAGAAGTTGAGGCCAATGTTAGATTATAGAGACAGGAGGAGGGTGGTTGAGAATGTTGCGAGATCCTGTGATTGCATGGTGAGCCTGTGACGGTTTCTTCTTGCCAGATGCTCCGAAAAAGCAGGCAGGGCATATTGTTGTATTTATAAAATGAGTGAATGTGGGAAAGTGTGATGAATCACCCTGGAACAGGTGAAAATGAGATGCTGTGTTGAAATACGATGCAGGAGGGAACTAAAATATTCAGCCACTGACAGAGTATAAGTAAACATGGTCTTGTAAAGCTTTTGGGACGGCACGGAATAAGGTTTAAGGTTCAGTTTGTATTCATGTTTTAGCCCTTCTATGAGACTGCATACATCATTTACGGGATTTATTACACTTTTCCAAAGCATGTACCGTACTTCATAGTTTGACATTTTTGCAAAGCAGTTGGTTATTTGAATTAATTTAGTTGTGGTGCAAATAAATCTCGCTTGAATAAAATAATTACAAAGTATGTCAAAAATAAATTTGATGCACATGGTTTAGTTTTACAATTTAGGGAAAAAAACACCTCTGCTAACTTACTAGCTGTTTTTTTTGGGACAAATTTATGTTTTCAAGGTAAAACAAATATCTTTGTTTAATTAATGTATTATATTTGTCATTTTACAAATCCAAAGCCATACCATTATCTACCTTGCGATCTTATCTATTGTTTGGATAGTGCTGTTTTGGAGTATGTATGTCAGTGTATAGTAAAGCTTAGTACAGGGCACTGCATCAAGAGTCACACCATGTGGTTCATGACATTAATCACTACTATCTTTCTAAATATTGTGCAACATGTTTTGGTATTATCCAGGCAGCAGTTATTATCCCAACATGACCAAAGTCACGCTTATTTGAATCAGCTGTTTGTGAACCGTGACTCTTTCATAAAATTATTTTATTGGTTTTCAAGCCGGTGTGTGCTCTATGGGGTTTCCAGCAACCATTTCACACGTGCGTTCAGCGATTTGTTCAGTGGGCCGTTCTGCAGTCAGTATTCAAAGCCTGCTGTGCAGTCACTCATTCAGCCTTTTGTGAACATCTTTTGTGGACCTCAGTCGACAAAAGATGTGCACCAGAACATGTCCTGGGAGAGTGGGCAGGGAAAGTGTTTCCTTTTTTATTGCCTTTAATTATCTCCAAACGGGGATGAATGCAAGGAATTGCGGCATGCACTACTCCTCTTTTGCTGGGGGCCCCCCATCACTTCTCAAAGAACTGTAAACGTGTACTGGGGACACAAATGCTCACATTTATGCTTTCAGCCATTCCTTCTTATGTGTAATGTTTAGACACAATCTCACACAAAATAATCCATTTACATTAGTGAATATGTGCACACACTATACAAATATACACATGTCAAATTGAAATAAATCTCTTTGACTGAAGGCTGAGACCAACCAACATGTCAAATCCCCAGTGAGACCCGATTGTGATACAGTGAGGCCCAATCAAGCAGACAAAAGTAAACTGTGGGCACACTATGATCCAGCACATTGACACGGCACAGTAAGTTTGACTGAACATTTAGTAATTCAGCTGAGAGGTGGGAACTCATAAATCTAGCTGTGGCTGACATCAAAAATATAGCTGGCAATGTACTTTCAGTGTGTTTAATGAGACCATTAACAGCAAATGTGAGTTGTTCAGACAATAATGAAGCCTTTAAAGTTTAACCGTTTTTGACAAACGAGCAGAAGAAACTCAGTCCCCCAAATAAGAACTAAAATTCAAAAAATAGATTTCACAAACAGCAGGCCTGGGATATATAAGTGCCGAGAGTAAATCAAACCTCAGAAGAATAACACAGGAGACAGATAACCTGTAGGTGATGCGTGACCGTCTGGGAAATTGATATTTAAGTATCAGGCCTCACTCTCCATTTTCCATACCATCATTCAACAAGGGGAATCGGGAGAAAAAAAGAGGACAGATTGCAGCCTGAAGATCATAGACACATTTTCACCGTCATGGTGGTGGGGCAAAGAAGGTATCTTCTCTGACCCTGGAGCGCTCTGCTCATCAATCTTCAGCAGGTCATCAAATGGGCAGGGACAGAGGAGGCCAAGGCAATTGGATTCGCCAATCGTGATGGATCCACTGCTGGTTGCTGGGTGGGTTTTATTTTGGAAGGCGATAGTAACAATGGGACAAGAGAGCAGGGATTTTTATGTTTTTGAGTCTGTGTACTTGGTTAAATAAGAAAAGTACTGTCTCTTGGGTCTGTCGTGAAAAAGTCTGTTTCTATTACATGACTCACACACACACACACACACACACACACACACACACACACACACACACACACACACACACACACACACACACACACACACACAAAACCTGGCCTTTAAACAAGGTCAAGCCTGTAACCGGGTAACAATCGCAACTCATTAACATCTGGGAAGATCCATTGCTCTGGATATTGGCTTGGACAGTCCCTCTGAAGCCAATTGTCTTTGGACGTTTCAAGCCTGTCAGTTCCATCCCAAACAGCCTGTACAGCTGAGAGACATCTGCTGCCCAGAAAGACAACTCTATCTGCTCCTACTATTCCCACATCTGCCCTCATGCTCAGAACAAAGGCTGAATTATATTTCTGCATCAATACATTTTATCGAAGGAACCAATTCAATTCCAACTCCTGTGGTTGGCCAACAAAACAATGTTATCCCTGCAGATGGTTGAGTTGTGCATTTTCCAACTGCCTTTTAATTTTCTCACATTCGCTTTATGGTACAGATCTGTAACAATGGCGGTAAGTAGAAGGCTTGTAATGGAAATTGCATTGTGAAAAGGGGGCGAAAGAAACTAGAAAGAAAGACATGACTACATGCGAGCTGTATGATCAGTTCTTCATAATTCATAGTTTCATGAATTGTTTAAATCTATTTCATTTAAAATGTCCCCTAATTTGTCTCAGGATTACACTAGGGGTGACCCTGCATATTTGAATATTTGACAATTCAACCAGATTTGTTTCGTCGTATTGAGGGGAAAATGTGATAGTGAAATGAATGATTATTCATCATTCATAAATAACAACATGGATATTTAAGAATCAAAGAATAGGCCAGACAGTTTTTAATCAGTGCACTCACATAAGAGCATAGCACTATCAGATCTACGTAGATGTATTTTGAATTTACTAATTCTTACTAATAATTATTCTCCAAAATCAGCTAGTGGAGGCGCAAAACTGTTGTGTGCTTGCCTCTTTGTTTCCTTTTGACTGTGCATCGCTTCCCCGTCGTTTCCCATTTTGTCTGTGGATTGCGACAATGTGGAAAATGGAATTATGACCTTAAGTTTTATTTACAACCAATCAAGCAGCATAAGACACCTTGTCTTTGTATACCGATCTCCGCTCCTTCAGTACCATGGACAGTGCTGCAATTATAACCGCAAAGACTGCTGTCCATCATTATTCTGACAGCTATGCTGATGGTATCATGTACCTTGGCCAAGCAATTCATATATTTTACAGTTTTTCTATAAAGCTTAAGTAGCAAAATGTAAGACTTGATTCAACGGTCTGTCGACTATAGGCAAGACCAATCAGATTACACTATCTTAATTCTTAGAAAAAGACACCCCTAGATTTCCCATAGGCCTACTTCAGTTAAACTAGTTTAGAGTAGTGTGCTCCTTTCAAAACCGTACTCCTAAAAATACTGTGACACAGTATTGAGACACTTACTTAGTGTAACTGAAGCTGCAACATTGGAGCAGATGGCGCGAGTAATAAAGGGATGGCTTCTGCTTTGGTGCTTTTTGGTTGCGCTCAGTCTGACAAAACGTTTTGGGTACGCTCAAATGGATGGCAGTAACAAATAGGTGTGTTTTTTTTTTTTTACTATTTAGTTTTCAATAACATAACAACATGCATTTTGATTACAACATATGTAGTCTCGGTACACATGATATTCAGATACAGTGTACAATGCACAGAAAGAACAACAAACATCAAATGGTGCTCACTCCAAGAGAAAAAGAGGGGAACTACAAATCTGAATAAATAATTGATTAAATACATAAATAAATACACAAATAAATGAATAAAATAAAATATAAAACAACGGACGAAGAAATAATAATTGTCCACTCCTGAATGTAATATTGGAGGTGCTATATATGCTTTTCAGAGAGGATGGTGTATAATGTGTGTGTGTATAGAGAGAGTTAACAGGTAACAGTTCAACCAGAGGGCTTATCAACATATAGTAGTCCTCATTATATTAATACTGCTGCAACAGGACCGCATCGTTTAGTAAAGATAGGCTTTTGGAGCCTTAATGAATATGTGATTCACTCCATTTGATCCATCAGATCGTTCAAATCGGATCCCCCTCACATACAATATATGGATCCAAAAAGTATGGGACATCTATACCCTTCACTGAGTAGTATTTTAAGAAGGCATTTTTTGGCCCTCCCGTCCAGGCCTTCACGTAACGCTCCCAATAGTGCTACTGTGGGGTCTGGTTGGATGTCCTGTTGGAATATCTCTTTGAGGGCATCACAGACTTCTCTCCAGTATGCATTTAACTTGGGGCAAAGTCAGAATATATCTTGGTGATTGGCAGTACGTGTTCCGCAGTTCCACTAAGACAAGTTGGAATGTTTTGGGCCCATCTAGGCTACTGTGTCTGGTGTTTTGAAGAATCTGGTGAGTATTTTCTATTTAAATTCCCTCCGGGTAGTTTGAAACTAGGTGTGTCTATGTGTACATTTACTCCCAGGTAGTCTCTGGTATGATCTTGTTAATTTCCGCTTCCCATATCTGCTTTATCTGTCAGAAATTATGTAGATTCATAGATAGAAATATGTATTATAGTTTATTTATTGTTTTCTTATCTTCATTCCCCATCTGTATTTCTATTAAAAACATTTCTATGGACGTAAGTTTCACAACCTTTCCCCATTCTGTGTGTTGTTAGAAAGGCCTGTTTTGGGGAAATCAAAATCTTTTTTTAGCTGTTCGAATGTCTTAAGGTTGTCCTCATTAAATATCTGGTGCAGGTAAACCAGTCCCATATCTGATCACTTTCTAAAGCCTGTGTCTAGATTGTTAGGTGTGAAGGTCTGCATAGATCCAATGCTTGTTAGTTATGAAATTAACTTCTGAAGCCCAAAAGCTGTCTGTATTTTGTTCCAGATTTTAAGAGTGATCTTAGTCCACTCTGCCAGTTCTTTTATGGGTGCATCTAAAAAAAGAGTGCATTTGATATTCTGAATCCACACTACCAAAGGTTACATCTGTGTAGCCCAGAAGTAATATTTTGAGAATTGAGAAAGAAAGAGGAAAAATCAAATAAAAGTAGACACAGACATTGTTGAGTAATGGCCATTCAGGCCCCTGCAGTTCCTGGCATACGTCTGTAAAGTCAAACAGTTCCTCTTTGTAAAATAATGTTTGAGTTGCACGCAGAGCTAAAGGTGTATCATAGTCCCCTCTTGGGGCATCTGCCAGTGAGCAAGTATAGTGGAATGATACAAACAATATGTATAGAAATAACGGGCACATTCTAGGCTTTAAGGGTTTGTGTCCTTGTAATGGAGGTATATTAAAACTATTAGCTATGAGACACTTGTCCTTTTCTCTTCTCAGGTGTGATTTGAGTAATATAAAAAAAATATATACTTAAATATAAAATAAAGTAGGACATAATAATGTGCCAATATGGGAAATTGCAAAACTCACCGGTCAGTCCTTACTGTGATTAACAGTAGTGGGATACATTTAGTCAGCAGCCTCAGTAGATGGGTTTATCTTCTCCTTCAGGACATTGCTGGGATCCAGAAACTCCTCGTCTTCGTTGTTGTGTGAAGTCAGGGGAGATACCGCAGGTCCTTCCTTCCTACTGCAGTCAAACATTACAACTACAGTATGCTAACTGTCAGTCACTGCAACTCATTTGACAACCACAGACTTCTGTGTTTCCTAGTTTCAATACTATTGAATATACCTTTGATCTAACCTTTGTTTACAGTATCCCAGTTTGCATAGCTTCACAGCTTCCAATAAAAATGTCAAAGTCCAGCTGCTGTCTTCCACTTTTATTGGAAGTGTGTTCAGCTCACTGCAAAGCTGTGCTCCCACAGGACAGAAAGATACACAGAGCAAAATACTGACTTTTGTGTGAAATAAACCCAGTTAGCCCATACTAATCTCACAGTTAAAATTTCTCTCAAAAAGTGTAATGATGTTTTTGTTCTTAGAATGATTAAAATGAATGTGTATGGAATTGGTGCTCTGTGGTGCTTGTTTGCAGTTTAATATTCGCACATTCCTGATTAATTCTCAAGCTTCTTTTCTTTTCTAACATTCAATGGCCAACGGGTATGCTGGGCCCCTGGGCATGACCATCACACTTCAATTCATTCATATAATTCAGCACTAACAAAGCAACAATCATCTTTTGAGTGTGATGCATACAGTGCATCCGTTCAAGCAGGAATCATGTCCTCATGCAGAGTGCCTGTTTAATCAGATGAGAGAAATGAAAGACTAAATTGTAGCCAAGCAGGATACAAGGAGGGTTAAAGGGGTCATAAGACATGAACATAGTGAAATGGTGTAGACAGGCACTGTCACAGCCAGCCATGAGAAGGGGATGTGTGTGTCTGTGTGGTGGTGGTGGGGTTGACTGCTGTGAGTAATGGCTCCTGTCTGACAAGGCCTTGGGAAATGGAGTCGAAGAGATCGATACGTTATAATGTTAACAACGATCCCTCCTCCCATTGTGCTGCCCGAGACAAATCTATTAAAGATCCATCCCATTCCGTCGTCACCATCCACCGCCAACAGCATACAGAGAGAAAAAGGGAGTGAGAGAAAAGGAAAAGAGAGTAAGTGAGAGGGGTTGAGAGTTGGGGTCTGCTGCTATGCTCCGAAGCTGCTCTGTAAAATAGGGGTTCGCATTGTGTCATAAGATGTTCCCTCACTTTCAATGACGAGCCGATTTGTTTGTCATGCACTTGTTGGTAATTTGCTTTGATCGATTTGCAGCTCGATGGAATGCGTCTGGCTGTGTAGCGATCCTCTTGTCGCCGCATTGATTAGCCATTAACGAAGCAATATCGACAAACGTTTTGACGTTTCTGAAAACGTGGATGACGCTTCTCTCAAACACCAGGTTGGTAGTGTAAGTAATTATTTTGACTAGGATTTTGTTCTGAATAGCTTCATTGTACATCTTGGGGACAATAGCTTGAAACATATTTGGATGAATTCGGTTGAGGGAGAGAAGTGCCCTGGAAAGTTGCCATTGTCTCAGAGAGGTTTAAAAGTGCTGGCTTAAACAGTTCAGCCTGTCACTATATCTCCCAAGGGAATGTCGAGTGGAGAAACATTTGTCGTTTTTCTCCAGGGGCCTTGTGTATGTATGTATGTATGTGTGTGTTTGTGTGTGAGTGTGTGCAATCTGAGTGGCCCCTCAGACCAGGATGAGCAGTGAGTAGTGACGACAGCTAACGTCAACCATGTCTGATGGGCCACATGTGGAATTTTCATTACAGGGGAAAGTCAAACAGTCACACATGCGTGCAACGCCATCCGCATGACGAGGATGAATGGGGAAGATATGGTCAGCTGAGGTTGGGCAAAGTCTCAGCTGCCTCAGGAACTCCTGATTTTCACCACCACCCACACACATTAATGTGTATGTATTTGCAGTGCAAAGGGAGGATAGAGGTTGCATTCACAGCGAGTCACGTCAAAAAAAACAGGCTCACCTCCTCTCCAACCGCGCTCCTTTATTATAGGACAAGCTATGCCACTAAAAGTAAAAGCATGCACACAAACATCCAAACATGTTGATGCACCAATGGATACAAATAGGTTTCCCCTCCCCCTACCCCCTGTCCATGCAATCAGGGGCCTTGCAGAACCCCTGCAACCCCAGCAACTGTACATTCTGAGATTTTACGATCTTGACCTCACATGTAAGTGCCACAGAGTTGCATTGAAGGGATCAGCTTAAGTGAAAGGGCCCCCGCTCGTCCTTCCTGCTACGACCCCCCAAGCTGTGGACACAGATCAAGTTGCACCCCCCACCCCCCTCCAGATGTGAGTCAGGGGGGCATCCTGAGGCTCCAGTAATGTGTGAATGTGTGTGTGTGTGTGTGTGTGTGTGGGTTGTAGGGCACACTCCAGTGTCGGCAATGTCACACCCACTGGCACTTGACGCCACCGACCTGTCAATGAGATGGATAGGCCTGTGATGCCGATGTAATGTTAGGGTGGGGGTGAGCCTTTTGCTCTCCGTGACACCCTTGCTTTCCTGTAATGAGCACCTCTTTAGTAGCTTGCCCTGTAGCACCCAGTCACACCAACGTCCCTGGAGACCGCACAGAACCTGGACTCCGACTCAACGGTCCCTCACCGCAGAGGTCTTTATTAGCTGCTTTATTTTAAGCCCTGCGTCCAGACAGCACTGCCCCCCGTCTCCCTGCCCCCATTCTCCAATGGTCAGATGGGTTCAGATCAAAAAAGGTCTGGATCTTACGATGGCTATGTACAGTCAGGACGCCCATGCTGTTTATAACTTAATTCACACATCTGTTTTCCTTATTGATTGCCCTGCTCAAATTTTAATGGCGGGCCAAATGTAGTGTGGATTGTATTTCTTGTTCTGAGTGGCCAGCTTATCAGATTTTCCCTTCACACTGACGTTGTCAAACACTGAGCACAGGTTGACCATTAAGCAGGCAATAAGTCAATACAAAGACCAAAGTGGTAACACTTAGAAACCTTTCAAACCTTCTCCCCTCCCACTGCCGCTTGAATATTTAATATGTTGGTGTCTGGTGCTCTAAATCTCAAGATGACTGCGGAGGATCTGTCATTACTGAGCATGTGCTAAGTCCTTCCTAATGCAGGATTGGGTTTGCACGTCAGCGGGTGTAGATTTATGTTCAAGGCACAGAGTCGTGGTCAAATTCCAATCAATAAAGTATCACCAGGAGGTGAAAGGATTGACCTGTTCCAGAAATCAATGTCCTCATCTATAACCAGTTAGTGGAGAGATGTAAACTGTCCTTAAAGTAAAGTTGGTATTTATTTCTTGGAAATGTTGAAAAGTAGCGTAACATCTTGACAAGCTTTTGCCATTATCATGTTAGCAGCTCTTTAGATATTATGATTTGTAGTCATTCTATACATCCATGTGGCATTTCAGGGAGCTATAATTGAAAACGGAGTGTGTGCTGTGGTCTAAAGATTTGGTATGGAAGAATTGGTAACGGCTTTTGCTGATCATTTTTCCATGAAACAAATTAGTCAGAGGACTTTCAGAGTGGATTTCCCTCCCCACGCCAGGAAGACGAGACACGCCACAAGTTGCTTCATCTCACACACACACACACACTAACGCATGTTCACACACACGCAAGGAGACATTCAGACAGACAAATGCTCTCAGACAGATAGATTGGCACACACAGAGCCAACAACATTCTTAGCAAACCCCAACACACAAACGGTCACACTCGCACAGCCTCTCAGTGGATATAACCTAACCCCGACCCGGTCACATTGCTCCCACATAGCAGAGCAAACCTAATGAGTGTATGCTGTGTTTAAATTAATGCCCATGTGCGGCTGGGGTCTATGGGAAGCACTTTAAAGCATGCAAATCTCTGAGAATACACACACATTCACCCCAAACACCCGCTCCAACCAGAAGATATTCCCACAACCAGACAAATGTGGTTGTGGACAGACAAATGTACCCACACAGTACACATTCCTATATATATACACGCATTCTCAAGGGATATACTTTCTCCGAGGGTGAATCTGCTGAGTGAGATACATATATATCAACGTAAGCTATCTGGGTGTCACAGATAGAAGTCACAGGACGATATTGGCATATTTGTGAGCAACAAGGCATGCTGACAAATGTAGTTATGCTGTTTCCTTACAAGACAGGTGTGGCTGTCTACTGCTGTACTTTTCAGTGTGTCACATACAGTTTTTTTTCTTTTTTGCTGTAAGGAATGGAGACTAAGATTTAAAGTGAAGAATTAATGTGGTTTATGATCATCCACTGATGAACTGTTTGGTTTGTGTCTGTTTCTCAAGACAGGTTCAGGTGGACACTCGGTTAAGAATAGAACAGAGACATGAAATATTACCAACTTCTGATTACACACATATGCGAGAATCACATGTGTATTAACATCAACACACATACACATGCCTGGGTCTTTGAAATGCATCTTTGGGGCCACATGGACTCAGGAGATACTGTCACACATGTATACAAATTAAATTAGCTAATGCTATCTTAGTTCTCCCAAAAGCAGCAGAGCCCATCTGCAAACATCAGACAGCCTCTCTACAAAGACCTGTTTAAAGCCAGCCTCAACACGCCTCAACTCAATAAGCACGTGTGTTTATACACAATACAGTTTCAGTAACTGTAGAAAATTGTATTTTAATCAATAAAGCTAATTTCATTGAAGACTATTGAAGATTATTTGACTGGTCTGGTATTGGCATTAGTTACCAAGCACAAGGCAGTGAAACCAAAGTTTGAACACAAGTTGTTGTTTGTTGCCACCCTAACCCCCTACCCCCTTTCCTCCCTCCCACCTCTTGTTTGTTTTTCTGTCATGCTGATGGAAATTAGTGATACAGGAATCTCCATGATGGCTCGGAGCTGTTGACATCCTCTGAAGACTTGATTCCATCCCACCTTTTTTTTTTATCTCTCATCTTCAACAAGTTGAGAGATTAATACCCCCCCCCCCCCTCCTAATTGAACTATACTTTTTGCCAATACAAAATACATGTTGTGGGTGCTCTTCAGTGTTGTGGGTAACGAGTTACAAAGTAACGGATTACAGTAACGTAATTACTTTTATAGGTAACGAAGTAAAGTGACGCATTACACTCAAAATATTGGTAACTACACTACTTTACTAGACCTCAGTAACGCGCGTTCCTGCGTTACTCAAGACATTTTTACCAGTCCGAAAAGTTCTCTTTTAGCCGCGCGCGAGTCACACGACACTTCCTGCATGAACAGTCTATCACAGAACTCGATCTGAGTGATTTGAGTGACGTCGCTGCTGGTGCGTAGGAGAAGGGAAGAGGGGAATGGATGAGACGGAGACGGAGACGGAGTGCCCGGATCCAACTGGGAGGTTCTCTCCAGGTTCCCTAGGATTAAGGATATTGCAAAGCAATACAACACTCCAATACCATCAAGTGCACCTGTCTGTAATGACGTGGAGCTTCTAATGAGGACAAGACACGTCTGGTATGAACGGAATCACTTTACTGGTGAACTGCATTACATTACAGTACAACTGTTAAAGCGATTGAGAACGCGCTCTTGCACCCGACATGTATATATTTTCCACATGTAACATCAACATTAGTTAGCGTCAACAAGCACGTATCATTGTACTTTATGCCTTCAAAGTAAAAGCACTTCTTGTTTACATGCTCTTCACAATAAGAGTAAATCATGTATAAAACAAGTTACAACACTTTCGAAAGGCTTTTCAGCCTGGGCAGTATTGTTCTGACCCCAAGGAGGAACAGGCTGTCGGATAAAAGATTCAAGAGACTTTTACTCATGCGATACAATCGCTATTTTGAAGAATAGAGAAAAATGATAAACTTCATAGGATATAGTGCACTTTCTGTTTATTTAGGCAATGATGAAGTGGATTTTCTGTTTATTTAATTGCATTTTCAGTTTCTATTTTTTGGGTTAAGTGCATTTCTGTTTCTATTTTATGGGAAAAAGTGCCATTCATTTTCCTATTTTTCTTAAACCACCACAATGATTCCTATAACAAGCTGGTTTTGTTCTTAGGAGTCGGCCCCCATTTGGTTTAGTGGGGTCTCATGTTTCCAAAAGCCTGTTTTTAATGTGTTATGCTGTTTGACCGACCTGAATGTCCCCACCATACACAGCCTCTTGTATCCTGTTTGTGGATTTTAAAGTGAGGCATATTTCTTTGGTCAGACAGTGTGAACAGGGTTAATGTTTGTTCAAGTTAATGACTGAGTTTTATATGCCATTTTGTTTTACATGTTTACAATTACAATACACTATGTGAAAGGCTAAGAGATGCCTTTTATTGAAAATAAAGTGATGAAAGGGCCATGATGTTTGTCCATGTATCTTTGCGGTTAATTTGGACATTTGCTTAAAAAAATGGAAAGTAAAGTAACTAGTAGTGAAGTTACTTTTCAAATGCAGTAACTAGTAAAGTAATCTAGTTACAATTTTCAGAAGTAACTAGTAACTTGTAACTAGTTACTTTTTCTGAGTAACTACCCCAACACTGGTGCTCTTGTAGAAGAGTACTGCCAGACAGCAAACAAGTCTGCTTTGTTTCTCCAATCAGATCTTTAAAACAGATTATCAACACTGTTATTTGCAAGGATTTGTGTATCCATTACCATCCTATTTCAGGGGTTGCTGCAGTAACGATGTAGGCTTCAGTAACTACATCGCTACGCTGGTGACGCAGTTTTCCAATGAGGAAGCAGTCAAAATATGATCCGAGTGGCCAGAGCGTCCGTACTGAAACACAGCTGTAGAAGTCCAATTGTAATCTCATTTCAAATTACATCAAAATGTGATTCGGATTGGATCGGGGATTTTTTTTTGCTGCCCAGACTTTCTGGCAAAAAAAAAAAAAAACGTATTTGAGCTCGCAGTCTGAACAAGGTTGCAAAGTTACAACAGGGAACTCAAGTGGGTAAAAAATATCTAACCTATTTTAAAACAATCCTCCCTTTGTTTGACTTGGAAATACTATGGAACAATATGATGCATCTTCGTTGGTGAAATTCCTATGAAGCCAGACTAAGGCTGCTTTTTAAAAATGTAAAAGTCTCCAGATTGGCTTTTTTTTCTTCCAGTCGTCTACTTTGATCTATCTGCTGTTTCAAGGCCTTAATTGCCCCTTAATTTGTGTGACCAGCAGACCCTGATGTTGGGGGGGGTCGATCAAGAGGCAAAGCTCAGTTGGGTAAAAACAGTGACCCACTATGTGACATAGTCGGTATGTATGCCCCATTGCCCCACAGAGTTCTTCAGTGGCCCCCTGATGCCCACTAAGCATGGGGGCCCTGTGGAAGAGTGGAGAAGCACAAGCACAGGAGCCGGGGACCAAAGGCCCTTAATTAGTAGTGTTGGTTGGGCAACTAAAAGTTGGAGCAGCTCTCTAGAGCAGAAAACCCCCTCTGGTGAGTTCTGCTTGAGCTAATAATAATGTAAAAGTGCTCTTTCTGGGGTCAGCAAGCCAAAAACAAGCATAATTATGTATCTGACTCTTAACAAAAGCATGCTCACTACAAATAAATGCATATATTCACATAGAGAGATTGATACCAGGATGGTGTGGATACTTGTAAGAGGGTCTGGCATTCTGTTTAACAAAGTGCTTTGTTTTAATCATTGCCTCCACTTGCTTTGCATATAAACAATGCATACATTATTGGGACACATCTGCAAACCAGTAATGCAGCTGTCCAAATACAAAATGATGCATTGAATTGGGGTCATGTTTACAGTGAGTAATGCACAAGCATGTTTATATGAACATTAATTAACAGGAAGAGAAGGTTTATGAAATCTTGTCCCCAGACATGTGTGGAAATGATGCAACTGTGACTGGTAGTTTTGTGTAATAGAAGCCCGGTCTGAATACCTTGACAGGTTATACGTGACTCAAACCTCAACAATCACTGTCAAAGTGTCCTTGGGCAAAGCAGTCAACCAAATTGCTCCAATGATTTTGCTCCGTGAACAGTAAAACAAGGCAGCAGTAACACCGACAAGCGAAAACCTTACTCTGAATATTTGTCCTTGAATATGAGGTCAGGGTTCGACACAGGAACAATTAAACGTTAAATGATGAATAGTGTGCAACATAGCGGTCATTATGAAAGAGGCATAAACAATAAAAGTTAGTAATTCAATTGCTTGCGGTTTTGCATATCATAATGATAAACAACACGGTATCTTTAAGAAATGTCATACTAAAATGCCCAAAAGGATTATTTATTTATTTATTTTATTGATTTATTTTTACTATAGTCAAATGACAAATGATAAAACGTTCTTATTTTGTGTCATTTAAAAACTTTTGGGGTTGAAAATGGATGTCTATCTTCACAGCTTTGACTGCACACTAAAATTAGCAATGCAGAGACTAGTAATACAACAAATAATATTGAATTCAAAATGATCTGAACAATTTTTGTTGATTTATACTCACCGTTTTCACTCAATTTTATTTAAATGTAAATAAAAAGGAAATACAAGAGACTTTATAGACCTCAAATATCAAGGCTGGGGGATCATAAAACATTGAGGTGAAAATATTTAACAATTCCCAGCTCCCAACTATTCTTTGTTTTCATGATTGAAGGATTTGGGAGGCCCGTGTCACTGTGCCAAAAGAAAACTTATCTCAAAACACCAACTCATACCCACTTTTACTTGCGCCGAATACAGCTGTAAACCAGCTCTCACGCTTGGTTTTTTTCTGACATTTTTTCAATGGAGCCTGTTACTGTTTTCTCCACTGAAGCAAAGACAAAACTGTGGAAGTGAAAACCAGGTTCCAAGCTGCTGACAGTCACTGTTGAGAGATCATGCCATTAAAGTGGAAAATAATATGCCTTCTTGTTCAAAAAGTGAAACCGAAACTGACAGGTAATGGGGTATGGTAGAGAGGTACAATATTTTAGGATTGGAAACAATTCAACCTGGTCAAGACTGTAGAAATAGCTACATTCACACAATTTTCTTTTACTTTGAGGTTGAGGAGTAAGAGAAAAAGATGTGAACTGCTGACATTTGTTGGATTGTTCCAAGCAGTAGTCAAGCATTTGCGTGGCTGACCTTGTGGATTGGACCCCAAGGCACAATCTCTGCAACTGGCTGAGAGGCAAAGACACAAGGCTGAGAAGAATTGAGTTGTGTAAGCCATATTATTTGTGACCTTATTGTTTAGGATCATCTTGCTAGAGGGGTCATCATAAAGTGCCTCGACGATGATGTAATGGTTTGGAAAGTTGTCCGCTTGCCACATCATTGTTTGGTCCCCCAGCTTGCTAAGCCCCGTGCAGAATCTGAGCTGGAGTAAATCCCTTACTAATAACTGTTTATGAGTGTCTGAGTCACCTTAGTAAATGCTTACTTCTGACCAATAGCAAGCGACAGCCCAACAAGAACGGAAATATATAGCACCACCTGTTTGCTTTGGACTGCGTGGGCCAAGAAGTCTGGCCTTAGTCCTCATCTCCTGTGTCCTGGGCCAGGTGTAGCTGAGAAACAGAAGGGGCCAAAATTGACTACGCTGTTCCTCCAACTCCTCAAAACAACAATGCTGGCTCCTGAAGAGGTTCGCGTAAATGCTGCAAGAGCATCAGTTACATCTGAACTGGAGAGTATTTCTTCTCCATACTGATTGAGCGATGATTCATCCAATCATCTGCCGCATATTTAAAAACAGTTTCCAATGACAGCTTCTCTGATCATTCTGTGTAACATCCCAGCTGAAGTCTCAGGTTTGCTAGTATGTGCTTTGTTCGGTAACGTTTCATGAGGCATAACTATTCAGACTCAATATGAATGATCTTGATTAAATCAGCCTTAATGAGCAGGAAACTGATACCTGCAGGCTTCTTTGTGGCTGGATACAAATAACTATTATGCAGCAAAGAACTTTTACAATCTCTCCACCGCATCCCTTTGAGTCTTATTGACCCTTTAACTTCACACCCACTTTCACCATTATCTGCTCACGAAAATATAAATGCCACCAACCGCCGCATCTTGTTTACCATCTCTCCTCTGAATGCAAGATGTTACAGCTGTTGTCTCCCTCTCTCTCAATAAATGCTGTTTAATATGACATCATTAACTTTGATTGGGGTTATGCTTATTATTATTCCTTAACACTTGTGCAGGGGAGTGTTTATTTTTATCTCTGCTATAATTTTATCAGCCAAGCTAGCCAGGATCCATTCCCATCCTACGCTCCATCAGCCATCTCCGTATCACCACGCCACTTGAATCGGATACACCTCATACATATCAGTGCCAAGGTCCATTACCCTGACATAGAAATGCAGGTACTTAAATGTAACTAGGCTATAGAATGTACATAATATCTTTTCACAGAGCAACAGAGTGGCATTATTGGTGTGGAGAGGAGGAGAGGGGAGCAGTGGAAGTGAAACATCTCATATGGTTCTTGGTGTGTCTAACCAAGGCAATTACATTCAATCTAACACAGACCGTTTCCCCTTTGCCAACGCTAGTGAATAGGCGACAGTTCTCCCGCAACCCATTCCGCTTTAATTAATGAAGGACATTTGCAGTACTTAGGTCACTTTGTCACTAGTAAGAGAACTGAAGAAAAAGATCAAATGGGTGCGGCGCAAAGGAGCATTCTTGCGGTTCTAGAATGATCACGTTCTTGATTACTTTGTGATGGCACGCGTCGGGTGAGAAAATCACTCTGCTGCCGCAAGTATTCTTATGCTCATGGTCTGTGGAGACTTCACAATAGAAAAATGGCAAGGCAACAGGAACACATCAACATCAGCTGTTGGTGCTTCAGGCATAGCTTGAATTAGAAGCAGAAAGCCTCAATAGCATGCCTCATGTGAGTCATGATCAATGCCATAGAGAAATCCAATCAAGGGCAGGATTTTGCTCAATGTCAACCTAGGTCATAGAAAGTGACGTCAATAGTATTTCAGGGTGGAATAGTCTAGATATTAATACCTTGTATCAAATGTTATAACCAGGAGGGAAGCTCAGGCTTTTCTGGATCAGAATTAGTGCAATTACTTACTCCTCAGTCACTGTTAACCAGGAAGGACGACTTGAAAAGGAAAGGACATTGAAATTGTCTGCCTGAGACTCATTATGAGTTATAATGACTCAACACTGGAAACAATCGCCCTTAGTTTCTCTGGTGGCAGTTCCAGCCTTCTTTTAATAGGCAGGATATGAGAGCTTAACCAGCGGTATGTTTTTAATAAAACATGAAGAACAGAATAGGAACATGCTGGTTTGTATCTTGTTTCTTTTCTTGACTATTTCCTTTCAACAATTGCCCTCTGCTGTAATACTTGGGATGACCTCCCTTTCTTAAAACACACTTTTACTTTTCTAGGTCATTGGCCTAAAAATACCATATTTAACTACTTAATTGACTGGATGGGTGAAATCATTGAGAGCTGGCTTCCAACAACAACCTTTGTTTTATTTCAGTGACATACTGTCGCCTTTACAAATCAAGTGTTTCAGTTTAGGATTTTATCAGAACATCTTCTAGACTAACCATGGAACTTTACTTCATTATACTATCTAAACATCCACTTTGAAAAAAACAGTGTTGTTTGCGTAAAAATCTACCACGATCTTGTATGAATTTCCCCGAACCTTGTTCTATTGTTTCATTTAAATCAAATACAAAATGTCTCAGGAGCATGGGAGAAGGCAGACCACACAAACTAAATCCCCCCTGCCCAGTTCCTGTTGCATACTGGGAAAGCAATTGCAAACATCCAATGTAAACAGATAGGGCTGATAGTAATTGAATTGAGCTGAACTGACACAGACCGTGACAGGACGTGTTTCCTCGTAGAGGCGCTGCGCCTGATGTTCCCTCTCCACTTCCACTTGCATCCCTGGATCTGCTGCCATACTCGAAGAGGAGTAGTGGGGAAGCAAAAACTCTGAGGTGAAGAGAGCAAGGGGCCAAGCACAGAAAGAAACGCTTGTACTTAGTACAAGGTAGTTTGTGGTATTACTTTTATAATAAGCAGTTGTTTGTGAGATGTGCTAAGATGAGGCACATGGAGGATGAAGGAGGAAAAAGCGATTGCAAGGAGAAAGAGATATGGGGAACAAAGCCTTGAGAAAAGGGAAGGGTGAGGCAGAGAAGGAGGATGAGGAAGAGTAACCAAGGCGAAAGAAGAGCCACTTCAATTTGTTTTCAAACATGACACTTTTTTTCTACTGTGAGAAACAAAGGTATTGTTTTGTTCATTAAATCACATCCCAATACATGCATCACATGCCACTGGTATCTAATCTGAATATGTCAGTGTTGCCATGACAAGTAAATATTACATAATTCGCTTGAGAGCACTGTCCTGATTTTGGCATCCTGGTGAGCAGCTCAACTGAGCCTCTGTTTGCACGGAGCACAGGAAGACACATATGATATTCAGAATATGTTTCAGAGAAATCAAGTTAAAGAAACAAACGCAACCTCCTCACTGTCGGTTCATATTGATATCACATGTGGCTTGAATCCTGTAGTGCATATCATCTGGAATGACTATGATACGACCAGAAATTCAGAGTTGATCATTTACAATATGAATGTATTCAGAGAGTAAGAAAAGATAAATGGGCAAAGTAGAGTGTCAGAGCATGGGAAAGATATGAGGAAATGAGAAATAGAGATAGATGGGAAGAAGGAGGGAATGAGTGAAAGATTCGAGAGAGAGAGAGAGAGAGAGAGAGAGAGAGAAAGAGAGAGAGAGAGAGGGGTGGGGGGGAATTGAGAGGCTGCATAGCACTTTCCTCTGCAAGCTGACAGGGCTTGACGCTCAACTAACAGGGCTGTTTTGACAGGTGTCAGATGGTCCATATTACTATTTCACCGCCGGGCCCTTGGGACCCTGCATCACGGGCCACAACAGGACTGGCCAAGTTGGAAAAAAATAAAGAAAAGTGGCATGGTAGGAGAGTAAAAAACAGTACACTTGACTTCCTCCCTCTGCAGCTCGCTGGCTCTGCACTCTCCCACAGCCTCAGCATCTGCTGCATGTTAGCTATGGCCCTACTGATGGGTGTGTGTGTGTGTGTGTGTGTGTGTGTGTGTGTGTGTGTGTGTGTGTGTGTGTGTGTGAGAGAGAGAGAGTGTGTGAGAGAGCGGTGTGTGTATGCACTGGGAAAAATGTGGATTCACAGTCAAGGTGTGTGAACATGTGAAAGTGTCAGATGGACAGGATAAGATGCAGACAAATAATGTATCACACCTTTTTAGAGATGATTTAAGATGAGGCAGTCTATGTGAATAAAATCAAATCCATCTTCAGCTAATAACAATTTATAAATGTTACATTCCTCACCCACCATGCACTAAGCAGATGGAAAGAAGAAGAAAAAAGATCGCTACCAGATTGCGACTGTTTGCAGGGCAAACAAATCACATCATCCCTGCGAGGGGTTAAGTGTTGACACTGGAGGGTTTCTTTAATGTGGTTAGAAACATCTCACCAGGCAATGAAAAATATCGATCTCATTCTTTCCACACAGGAATCCATTATCTGCACATGAAGCACAGGCCAAAAAATGTGATAAGTGAGTGAAAGGTTGCCTGATTTGATTATCACGTGTGACTCAATGATTTACATCAAAGCTCAAACAATTTTAAAACAACAGGATGAATTTGTGGATTCATAATTCTATGCCAGGCAGCTTTTCTATTGTTTAATTGTATAACAGTCTTTGACAGTGATCCTAGCATTCCTGAGCTAGCATTCCTCACTGCAGCTGCCTAGACAAATAGCAATATTTTAAAACCCCTTCAGCTTTTTAAAGTGTTTAAAACCACTTGAGCCTTCTGACAACTCCCAAATTCATGCGGCCATAATTTGCAACGAGTTTGTAATTGTCCCCTTTTAAGTGTTTCAGAGGGAGTACTGTGGCTGTGGCTTAGAGCACAATTTTTGCAAGTACTTGGGGCATGTTTTATAGTTACCGCATGAAACAAGAGAGTCCCCACTCGCCTGATGCTCTGGGACTCTGGGTGGATCTGACAAATGCATGAGCAAGGTCGTCTACATGGGATTAACCAGAAGAGATCTTACAAAGATCAAGAGAGTTTCCTTAATTTGAGCAGCAGTTATTTTTGAAATATGCACAGAGCTAACTGCCTTGGTAATATTGTGATGTTCTTTATGTTATAGGCATTTACTTGACATTCAAAGGGCAAAAACAGAATAAAACTGAAAAAAAAGTAATAGATGTCTGCTGATTTCCATACATTTACTGTTAAAGGTGTTTAAAATCTGACTTTGCAATTATGAACCTCTACTGCATCTGACAACAGCAGAGTGATCCAAGGCCGTAATTATAATATATTGGGGGAGGACGGGTCCCTTAAATATGCACAAAGATATCCCCCGTATATATTGATGTATATGGTTATATGACTGTCAACACTCCACCGTCCAAAATGATCATAAACAAATGTAATCAGAATCATGAATAAACTGAGAAAATTTCCATTTTTATTACAATCGGTAGTATGGTGTACTGCAGTTCTGTAGTTTGTCCAAGTGGAGTTGCCATACCCCAGTAGAAGTCGTTGTTTGACTCTATAGAATGATAGGTCGATTTTTTATCACAATATCATTTTTTCTCAAAACAATATGACCTCTCAGAGGACACAAATATGTCGGTTATGAGCCAGTAAAGTCCTCGAATTTATAATTGACGTGAATAGCCGAATGTACGTCCCCAAACAAAAAACAGAGGAGGGAAAGTTAATCATGCCTGTGTGTTCACTCAGCAGAGATAACACTAAATGAGAATAAATAGTTGAAAGGATACAGAATGTCCAAGAGTCAATTACTGCATTATATTCCACAACAATGTAGTGTTTTGAATGGTCACCTGTTGTGTGAATTTAGTTTTTCCTTAAAAACTTTTAAAACCATAAAAACATTTCCACCATAAATTAGTGCATCAGAATGCAGGAATGAAGTGTTTAATGCAATAAACTTCCCGGGTCTCCCTGCTTAATGCATCCCCTGAATGTTTAAACAAAAGCTTCGCCCTCACAGATCCATTGCATATAAGCACTTCCACATTTTTATAGAACAAAGCAAAATGGACCAGAATCCCCAGATGTACAATGCTGGGGTTCAAAGATGTTTCCTCACCTTGGAAGGATAGTAACATTTGTCTATACCCTTCAATATTTCGCCAAATTTCAGGGCAAGCGGTACAAGTAAATGACCCGCGAACCTCTCTGAACCTACCGATACACATATGTCAAATCACATAAATATGCAATGATAAAGTAATCTGGCAAATCTTTAAAGCACTTTACTAAATTGAGTTACGAAAGAAAAGTCCTTCAACCTGCATGATTGACCGCCCTAATGTCTTTTTATTTTTTCTTTGTCTCCTTCTCCTCCTCACCCACTTCCTCCTGCTTGCTCCCTCTGATCACTGATAACAAGATAAAAAGGGTGCAGGTTGGCCCTTCCATCAATCAACAAAATTGAAGGTTGAGCTAAATATTTCTTAAGCTCTAGTCCCCCTTCGCCCCCGTTTCTCCCTGTAGTTTAAACCTCAGGGCTGCAGCCACATTGCAGGGAAATATTGTGTCATATTCTGAAATAACAGGAAACTATGGCTTGCTTGTGTTTAGTCTCAAGTCACAATTTACTGTATGTCTCCCTCCTGAGTCCAAATGGTCTCAATCAGTTGAAAACTATAATGAATGCTCCTGAACTTTGCCTGTCCAATTTCATTGTCTTTCAATCCAACATAAGTGCTCTTTTCACAGAGTCTGATTCAGTTCCCCCTGAGTATGTTAAAACAGGAGGCCTTTTTCAGGGTTTTATGGGGTGTCCTGTTTTTCCAACGTACCTCCAGTGATTTAGGTAATATGCCTGAAATAAAGAGTTCTGAAGGGTAAGAGGCAACTCAAGTTTTACAGTGCCTTCACTTAAATGAAAATAAAAACAACGTGAAATAGACGAATGGCAGACTTGAGAAATATGCTCTCGGGAGCACACTTTATTGTAACGGCACTGAAGGGGCCGCTGTCCACGGCCCTATTTCCAGTCCCCTGGTCTGTTTTCCGGTGTCTCGCACTGCACTTTGACATCACATCACACTCGCATAACTTTCCAATTAAGCCACGGTTCTGTACGAGAATCTCATCTCCAGTGCAATGTGGAATATGGATAAGGCGCCGCAGTGTGCGAGGGACTGAAGAGGGTGAGAATTTATGGGAGGCTGGGTGAGGTGTGCACTCTGGCAGTCTCGAAGCGCCTCAACCTTCCAAGTTAAATACTCTGGTCGGGTTTCCTGAGTGCTGGGGTCTGTCCGTGGTCCAATCACATCAGGTAAAAGTGCACACAAAGAGACTATTTATGTCCACTTTAAATAGCCTTTTCTTCCTTCTTGTCAGATCCACACATGGCTTACTTTTAATAAATTTACTAAAATGCAACATTTTGGGAAGACTGACTTATTTTTGTCAAGAAAAGAGGACAGCCATAAAACCCTCCCTCTTTCAGTCGTGCTTTTGTGTGAAATCTGTTTAGCATTCATGGCTCGGCGCTAGAAAGGACTTACTTTAACTCGCTGTCCAAATATTTAGCTTTAATCAGCTTCACTGTATTTTCAACGGATCTTTGTTTGTTTGTTGGCTTTAATACTTTTTTAATCAGCATTCCATATATTTGTCAATTTACTTTCACTCAATGTTTTTTTTTAATCCACACATTTTTACATCCTCCCCGTCTTGGGTTGATAACATGAAAGAGAGTAGAATTACCACTCTGGCAGGTACCATGTCTCATATATCTTAGTATATAGAACCAGTGACTTTGTTCAGTGAACATTTTATGGTCTGTATATGTTTTACGTTGTTGTCTTTTACAAATTAGACCTGTAGAATGGGTGATTTGTTGCGGCAGTGCACACCAGCAGCTGGAGGAATTAAATAGGTTCCCTGGCGCTCTTCCAGCCCTTTTACAGGGCTATTTTTGCCATTCCAAGTGTACAGTTTACAGTGTTTAATGATGCTCTGTATTTTTACTGAATCCTCATTTCCCAGTGCCGGATAATGAGAAGGATGGAGACCAAAGCTAAAGCTGTTGGAAGTGGTGATGAAGAGAGTTTGTGGCTGTGTTACACATGCTGTTAAAAGGAAGAAAAGAGCTGTGTGCTGGTGTGCTGGTTTGTGTGGGTGTGGTGGGATTGGACCACTGTATCAGGCTGACAGTGGCCTTTCAATGGATGTTGGAAAATGGCCAGTAGTGACTACCACTGATAAGAATAAGAGTTTAACCAGCAACTTCAGTGGTCAACGTCTGTCAAACCTGCAAAATGACCTGCATGGTCCGGTTTCATGAACCAACTAAACCACCTAATAATCCTGCTCAAATATATTATTGCTAAATATATTAAGAAAGATTTTTAGAAAGCCATGACGACAGCAATTCTCCTGCAAACCTTGAGTTAATGAAGTTAAACAGTTTAGTTTATTTCACTATTGTGTTTTTCTCTGTGCACTGTGCACTCTGGTTCACATATTTGTATGCACCAATAATAGTTTAGCAATATTTAAATCTAAAGTGAATTTGTTGAGTTGCTTATGTTGCCATTCAGTCGACAATGAGTTGTCTGTGTCAAACTCTTATTGTTTTAATACCCAATAAGGGTTTTATTCCCAATCTTTACATTTTATTGTTGATTATGTGTTTAATATTTTTAGAAAATAAGTTTTCATTGGCTTTAAATCAATTGAATTAAATCTAAAAAAAAATGCATACTGTTAGTGTTAACATTGCTGGAATCCCAACTTCTGTTAGGTGAAACCTATTGTGGTGCATTCTTCAAGTATTACAGCAACACTGCATGCCTTTCAGGACTACTGTTCAAATAGTATCAAATCAACAGCTCCAAAAGCTTCAAACATTCAACTGTAACAATTAGGAGGCAAATCTGGCCTTAGGTTTTAAGCTGTCAGAAGCTGTCACATTGTGTTCAGACGTTCTGGCCACAGTGGTGGGCTGTGTTTCAACTTCCATACTAAGACATGTCAGAAGAATATTGACTGAAGAACAGTAGGGAGTTTTGTGACTGGGTGAAGTAAATCCAAAAGCACACACAAGTGATAATGAGGACTGGCTCACTGTTTACCGTGACTTCATCGGGCGCTGTCATCATGTGGTTACTGAATGCAGCCCGGCCCAGACGCTTGTCTACAAACTCTCAACACACACACACACACACACACACACACACACACACACACACACACACACACACACACACACACACACACACACAAATCCACAGATACGAGGAAAAGAAAAATGTACAGACAGTGTTCCAGATCACTACACGCAGTGAAAGTCCCAAACCAACATGAAAGGGGCAGACATAAAAAACGAGCTGTTTTCCACAAAGAATTTGCTGACGGCCTTTGGCTCTGTGAGCTTTGTTTTAATTTCCTGAACATGTAATAGCCCGTGCACAGAATTAAACAACCATATGGACGATGTCTTTCTCCTTCATATTAGATGGACGCCAGTGAATGACCCCAAACACCTCAATAAATAACGTCAGTATCACCACATAACTCCTCGCTCCCGCATTTACGGTCAATTCCATTTTAATAATTGAGTTTACCCCCATTAAACAGCTGTGCCAGCAAAGCCGACTGTATTTTCTTGTCATATTACTTGTCATACTCATGAGGTTATTTGCTCAGAACCAATTTCTGATCAGAGAGCGGGACCACAACTAAACTCGTCAAAGTGACTGAAAAATAAAAAAGGTCTCTTCTGAAGGACACTGACAATCCCACCCGTCTATCCTCGTTTGGTTTACTCTCCCTGATCTAAGGCATCACTATATTATCCCTCGTTTTATCTAAAATGCCGGCTGTTATGGTTTCCAGCTGGCCCCAAGCAGTGTTTGACCTCCTCCACCCCCATCTCATTGCCACCGTTGGTACGGCCCTTTGTTCTGACTAATGTACGTTAATATTCTGGGCTGACCCACACCAGCACCACTCAGGGAGCACGCTCCTCGCTAATGTAACTAAATCCCCCCCAGTTGACCCTGTCTCCTTCCATAAGGCTGGCCCTGTTCTTTCTAATGGAGGTTAAAGTCCTCTCCTTTCCCACAGTTCCACCTCTTGATGGAACAGTTTTATAGTCACAAGCAGATGCGATGCTTTACATCCCATCTGATGGTTAGAAAAACTGTAGAGAAACAGTGAAGGGAGGTTGTCAGCGTCAAAATATGACAATATTTCAATTTAAATACATCCTACAGAATAAACTAACTTGTATTTATCTTAAACATTTCTCAAAATTCTCAGTCACGGGAAGAGAAAAAGACAGATGAAACAGCATTGAATTTCCAGTGGGAGGCGTTTATAAAAACATGCATGCATTTGTATCGTCATCGTTTACATTATTCAGTGTCGTCATGGGTCAAAACCACATTCTAGACACGTTTCCAGCATAAAATTGATTCCACGCTCGTAGTGTATCGAGATATTTTGGCCTTAACAAGGACACGGTGGTTGTTGTTCTTGGTCTAGTCTTTGATTGCCTACCTCAAAACACACACACACACTCTGGTATTATCATCAGACACATACAAATCCATTAATTGATCCATTACTCAGTCCAGACCCCTGTGCATAAACTCAACGTCATTCGCAAGCTGTGTTATGGTTGGACGCTAATCAAAAGAGGATTATGCATGCAAAACATGATATATCACCTTATTCTCTCTGCATATCTTCCTTCCTAGAAAAGAAATCCGATATTCCTGACCAAAACTGCATGCTCATTATTTCTGCTTATGGGTGTGATAGTGAGAGACAGGAGATGGCTCGAAGTTACTCTGAGCCATTAGCTACAGATGAACGAGCAGGAAAAGGAATCTCGAGGAAGATATTTTTATGCTGATGTGAAAAGTGTTTGATTGCCAAAAATGTGGTTTTATATCTTAGAACATTCCCACAATTTTGATTATGTGTCTGGCCCTCATTATAGTAAAATAGGTGAATATTATCTTTACTATCTGAAAGGAATTGCCAGTGATGACTAACTGTATTGTACATGTGCTTCAGGTAATGTAGAGGCCCGAACACACTGTGTGTGATACTCATTCACAGATTTCAGATTTGGAAGAATCTGAAGGAAATGTACAAGAGATCAGAAGGGGAGTCTGGAAATAAATCATCTGTATTAAGAGCCTTTAGGACCAGGATGTTGAGCTGAACACTGAGACCTGGCATATTGTTGGCGTCAAGGTGTGTGTGTGTGTGTGCTTGTGTGTGTGTGTGTGTGTGTGTGTGTGTGTGTGTGTGTTTGTGTGCGTGCTTGTGCGTCTGTGCGTGTGCGCGTGTGTGTGTTTCACTTTAGCTATGTTTTAGCTACTTTAGCTATGTTGTTAAATTTGAAGAAAAAAAAGGAAATATTTCTTTGCTGCTCTCTAAGTAATAAGAAATTAAATCATCTTTATCCCGATTATAAAGTATTTTGCATGTGATGTCACTGTCACAGTAGTTATTTTATAGGGGAAATAGAAATTAATTTAGAAAAAAAAATAGTGATCATAAGTGGTGATAGCCACATTGGATTCATAAGCAACTGGAACAGCGGCACATCCAGAAGCTAATATCTTATCAACAAATTCAAGTAGAAAAGATGACAGCACCCCAGCTGAAAATGCACCTGTGCTATCTAATCTGAGAGATGGTGAGGGGTTGTCAACATGCTTGTTTTCGTGTGTGCCAGTGCTGGATGGACTTCATTTTGGGGTTCTGTGGGTGCCGGCTGCACCTGGAAATGTGTGGTTTTCTTACGGCAGCAACAGGACCCTCACCGCACAGGCTCAGGGTGATAAATCAAATGCAGCGATAACAATCCCAAACCTCCCAGCACAAATCCCTTTTTAATCACTTCCAACAAGACCAATACACACAGGAAATGCCTTCTTTTTTTGGGTGGGGGGTTGCCTTCAGTTTTCCAGAACATTAGCAAGCCCCTGGAGCAAGAGAGAGCAGCAGGAGAGGGAGAGGAGGGACTAGAAAAGGGGGGATGACAGAGGCTATAGGAGAAGCTGGATACAGTTGTGGTCGGTAACGCTTAACAATTAAAACCCACAAGACAAATGAAAATGCAGGAAGGAGCAATTAAACAACTTGTTATCTTCTCTTTTACACAAAACAAACTAACATTGTAACCAACTATTTACTTATATCATAGCACATTCGAGAGAGAGAGAGAGAGAGAGAGCGAGAGCGTCAATAGGTCTTCGTTGATATTGACTGGTAGAGAACTGATTTTCTGTGCTGGTGCTAATTGTAGTCTCCCATTGACATACACTTGTTTTGTTTGGCCCTTTTTCAACTGAAATCACATTCTTTATTGTCAAATTGCTGCTTCAAATTGTTGCAGTTTGGGGTAAAACATAAAAGTCTAGTTTCCTTTTTGATTTATGTCCGTAATGCAGGATGGAAATTAACACTACATTACTACAATTTGAGGATTTTATATCTGTCTCCGTGGTCTTGTACCTAAGCGACTTTATACATGACTGTGGCGCTGACAGAGTAAGACAACCGCACTGGGAGGAAATGATGCATTCTCAAAACCATTGGTTTACATAGAGGATTCTTTAACAGGACATGTCATTTATTATACAGCTGGCTGTATTTCCTGAAATGGGCATTACTGTGGCCTTTCAATAGTTATTATGTTTAGCTTTTTGTTTTGATTGGAAGAAAAAAGCATATTCATTTTGCCTAAAATAAGCAAAAGCTGCAATGTATCCCTTCTCAGTGAACATTTGGAAATGTTCTTCTTTTGCTGATCCCGTTTTCAGCTTTAAAGTGACAGCAGTAACATTCAAAGCAATGCTAATGAAAGTCAAGTATAGTCTGAAAACCATGCCCATGAAAATATATACTGTCCACTTCAGACAGTCACTTAACCGTTTCACAGAATTTTGGAACTGTGCGAGAAAAACTTTTCTCAGCGCAATTAACTTTCACAAGCATTGCTCTCAACTTTTGCTTCCTTTTAACATCTCCTTTCAAACGCTGCCGAGGGGTTTCAAAAATTCAT
The DNA here is from genome assembly GCF_910589615.1 of Taurulus bubalis. Taxonomy (NCBI): domain Eukaryota; kingdom Metazoa; phylum Chordata; class Actinopteri; order Perciformes; family Cottidae; genus Taurulus; species Taurulus bubalis. The sequence continues at coordinate 16,988,357 of NC_136595.1, forward strand.
GATGAATCAGAACTATCCTTTACTATCCTGCAATAAAATCTAAGTTCAAAGTCACTAAGGCTTAAATTATGTATTAAATTAATTTGATGGAGACTAATGTAAGTGTTATTCATCTACTTGAGCACTAATGGACTGTTTTGGTGACAGCTGGTGAAGGCTTTTTCCATCTCTGAAATTGTTTTGTCAATTATCTGAGTTTGTCTAGGTTCATAGTCTGCAGGTCTAATGATGAATTAAAGAATTAAAGTTTATAATTATTATAGCAGGCATTATTATATTTCCGGTGCTGTAAATATAGTCTCACCTCAGCTACATTGTTATTTGGTTCTGCTGGTTAGTCTACATATATCACATTTAACACACTGATAAATACCCAGAGCAACATGCATTTAATACTATTTTCTATTCATCATTCAATTATTCAGAGTTCAGTTTATGTATGTTTGTATTTCTCATTGTTAAATAGCATCCACAATATGGCATATACTTGTTTTTGAAAAGATAAGGAAAGGGTTGCTATCACTTCCTGTATTTTCCTCACTTTTCCTTTCACCCTCTGGCCTTGTTCAGGAAAATGTGTTTTGCACATGTACAGTATGTAGAAGTGTTACCTTGTTTATTTGCTGTGCACACACAACCAGAAGAAATCACTCTGATCTGCTGGAATAGCTTTTCCTTAATAAAAATAGGATCTGACGCCGTTGGGTTATGAGTATGTGAGGATGTTATCCACCAAAGCACTCAAGTGGACTGGGAGAATCTATTCAATCCTGAATCTTTTAATAAAAATAATACACCTGAAAATAAGGGGTTACGGGTGCTCTGTGTTTTTCTTAAGTGGCTTTGTCTTTTGTCTTTAAAAAGGTGCAATGCAGAGGCGTCACACAAGCCAGCACAAACCCCAATGGCGGGAGTCACAGTGGGCTTGGGGAGGATGAAACAAAAATACAACTTGTTTTCTTGTTTCTGAGAATTGGGATTCAATGCAATAAACAAAACATAGACAGACCGACAATGGACAGCCTGTGCCTGTAATGATGTGGGTTTGTCTTTCCTGTTTTATTTTGTAGTCCTTGTCTTGTGTGACCTCTGTGTTCCCTGCACTTCCTGCTCCTGTGATTGTCTGCCTTGTCCCTGATTGTTCCTTGCTGTGTCCAATCACCTGCCCCTCTCCTGTGTATTTAGACTCTGTTTGTCTCCTGCGCCAGTGTTGGTTCGTACTGTGTGTTACCTGTCCGTTACTCTGTCCCCGTGAGTAAGTCTGTAAACCGTTCTATTTAAAGTTAGTGTTTTTTGAAGCTGTTTTTTATTATAATAAATTTAATTTTTGAACTGTTGCATCGGCATTTGGGTCCACTCCTTAAACCACCCTATGACAGTGCCACAGTTAGTGGCCCAGTAAACAATATGGTCGACTGTGGCTCCGTGGATAGAAGGGTCGTCCTTCTATCCTCAGAGGATCGGTGGTTCGATCCCTGGCTCCACTAGCCCATGTCGATGTGTCCTTGGGCAAGACCCAAATTGCTCCCGTTGCTGTGCCTACGCTGTGTGATGTTCTATGACGTTCTCTGAATGTTAGCTACTCCTGATGGGCAGGTGGCACGTTAACCACTGCCATCAATGGGTGAATGATGACATATAGTATTACAGTGCTTTGACTGGTCGGAAGACTAGAAAAGCGCCAGGTCAACATCATACAAAGAATGATTTTAAGCAGAAAATGCAGAGCCCTCCTCTGAACATGGTTTACAACATATACCAACCTATCAGGGAATGCAAAGCTCTAATCTTCCTCTGACTCCAGAAAATACTGTTTGAGAGAGACTGCAAAGCTTATGAGAGCCCCTTGTAAGGATATGGCTGAGATCGTCTAAAGAAGAATGAGATCAAGGCCAAACAATCTCACCTCTTTGGCTTGATTTAATAAGAGACTGCAACAGAAATTTGCAGATTTGCTTTTATGCTTTCAGGAAAGATGTTTGCTCTCAATAGCAAATAAAATGCAAATGCACCCATTTGGCTATTCTTTAGTTTTAAACCAAATGAAAAAAGACAGCCATTGAATTAGAATGAAGTGATGTGCAAAATGTGCGATAAACAAGTCTGAACTAAAGAAGGAAACACGACCAATCTTCTCAGTCTTTTTGAAATAGCCACCATCCAACAGAATATGCAAGTTTGCCCCTGACTGCATCGACAAAGAGCAGCCAGACCAATTAACAATAAACCTTCTATCATTTTGCAAAGGCAACGACATATAAATGTGACAGTCAAGGGGATCAAAAACTATAAGAGGGCAGTTACCAGTTGATTGAATCAAGTTATTGATCTCAATTATGGGTATTGCAACACATGTATCTTGTGTCCCTAATTTGTATCTGCGTCTTTCTACATCTTGTTTTTTGGTTATCACTTTGCACATTGTTGTTTTCCTTAAATCAAAAATCCATCGGGGAATACTGTCCCGCCCTAATCAATACAGGAAATGTTTGAACAGTCTGCAATATAGATCACCTTATACCTGCTGAATTGATATTAACTTGATGGATCAGGTTGAGGAAATGTATTGACCTACACAATTCAAGAAACCTAGAAGGGGACCTTGTCCTTCTTTACTCCTTATTTCTAAGGCCCGATTATCAGTTCCTCTGATTGTGTGAAATCAAGTAACTATCATTTCCCATGTGTTTTTTATTCTTGCCTTGAATTAAATCAGAATCCGCAGACAGTCCCTGTCCTGTCCCACAGAGTGAACCCCAACTCCAGAGTATCAGATTAAATTACAGATTTTCAAACTCCCAGAACTCTTCATCCCCACCCTCCCCCCACATTCTGTCTCTCCCATGCAGATGTGACATTTACCAGAGACTGTGTTCTCTCATAACACATCAACACTGGTGGGTTGGGGGGGGGAGTGGGTGTGGACCTCTAAAGTAATTTGCCAACAGTTTAGAGGACATACCCCAGAAAATGAAACAAAAATGCTTCCCCTGTGTTTCTATCCAAATTCCCACCATTCATGCTGGGAGAGACAGAATGCAAATATCTCAGGCGTCTGTGATCTTGGCCAGCTCATCTTATTGGTATAATGGAAAAGCTCTTGAAGACCTTTTACCACATTTCACACCATAAATTAGGCAAGACTTGTGATGGGAACTCTGACGGCTTACAGACGCTGTGGGGGAAACGTCACCACTTGGGAGCTTTGTCAACGTATTTAGGTTGATCATCATCTCTCAGGATTCCCACATTTTATTCAAGTGGGTCTTCACTATGAAGAGAAAATTTAAAAAAAAACTGCTTTAGTGGGAACCAGTTTAAGCAGTGTAAATGGACACAATAATACTGCAGAGATGGCTCCACATGTTCAACATCTGGATTTGTGTCCCTGTGGGGGCAGTAAAGCTGAATCCCCAGGGGGACAATAGCAGGTGTAATCAGACTTGGCATGGACCGCACACACTTTTTGTAATGCATGAAGTGACTTTTGCCCCGCCCAAAGGACCCAGTTTATGTACAGTAGAGAGTTTGCAGAGCTTAAATCTTCACTCCAGATGTATTTTGGGCTGATGACTGAAATGCATACAATCTGCTGCACAGCAGCAAACACTCCAGCAGTGTTTTTCCTCACATTTCGTACGAAAAATCACAGATTCACGAGGGTAATTAATAGTGTCAGCGTGCTATATGAAGTTCCTTGGCATTATACATTACATGATTTCTATGCTTTGAGAGTCTTACGGAAAACAAATTAACATGGAAAGATGGCTAGAATTACAGTTGTTGCACAATATGCTTTGTCTATATTTATATGGCTCTGGCTCAGAGGTGGATGGATTACAATCATGTGGAATTCAGACACGGCAGGGTATGGTATGCTATAGCTTCATTTACAGTATTAGCCGTCTTTTTGGCAGCTGTTTTGCCTCCCTCACTGTCATACACGCAAACCCTCTTATTTTGTTTCTTACACATGCCCATAAAGACAAGTATTCATATTTTGTTTCCCCTCCACTCTTTAAAAAAATGTAAAAAGGAGATATGCATAGAATACAATACAAATGCGATTCAGAAGAAGAGGTGAATTGTACTTGTTCCTGGCCTCTAGTAAATTGTGTATCCACCTCCAACTTTACCATAATACTCACATAAACACAGCACACAGTTACCACGGTTCCATCTACCGCTGTGAGTCTGTGATCCTGACAAATAAACTCTTGAGACAAAGTTCTTTAAACACCATCTTACTTCAGTCAGAGTGATTGTGAGGAATGTGTGAGTTTGCATAGAGTGCCCTGCAGATATTTTGTTCATACATATTCATACGGCGTCTAATGAAATATATATGTGGCTTGCATACCCAATTGTCCCTCTTGGAAGCTGCTTGTCATCAATATAAGCCCAAAGGTGATGTTCCTAAAAATAACAAAAGACTTTTGTTGCTTGTTGGATGACTGAACAGAGTGTATACATATGTAAATGTTCACACACACACACACACACACACACACACACACACACACACACACAAACCCATATCATGTTTCCTCTTTGACCATGAAGAGACAGCAAAGCTTATGAGAGCATCTTGGAGGCATATGGCTGATATTGTCTGGAGAATAATAAGATCAAAGCCAACAATGAGACAAGGAGGTGATGACCTCCTTGTCTCATCTTGATTAAATAGACTTGTAAATGTTTTCTGCATTCTGTGTTATCCATATTTACCCTTAGTGTTATATAAAGTAAAGTTGTTCATATATTGATAGCACTATCGGAAATCCCTCCGATAAAATATGATTGGGCATCTTTGAGTATGCAAGTCTATGCGCTGGTCCAATATCAAATTATCATATCATTTATCAACTCAGTTATGCTACAAAGACCATAAAAGGATTTCCTTCTTGCCACACAATACATATTAATGTTCTTGTATGTAATTACGTGCTAGAAATATAGAGATTAAGGTTCCCAAAAGCTTCCATTCTTTGAGGAAAATAAGGACTTGCGGGAAAATAAACTGTAATTGAGTCATAGCTGAAGCAGGGACAAGATAGGGGGTTAATTGTATAATATTAATACTGACTAAATATAAATGCTTTGAGGACCATCATGTCAAATAGATGCACCAATCCCTCAAGTTTGCTGAAACAATATATTCATATTTGATGCTTTCTTTCTTTTTTTCTAATTCCCTTTTTGTGTGTGTGGTAAGTGTAACAAAACGCTGCAGACTGTCGAGACCGGCTGCAAGGCTTCTTTCCTTGGATATCTCCAGCAATTTCATCAAGGTCCCCTGGCTATTGGCCAACATTCCTGATGATACTTTCAACATATTTTGGCATTGATTAAAGCTCAGGTATACACAATTAACCCACTTCTGTTGGCACAAGAAAAACTCAATCCCAAAGCCAACGGCCTGCCTACCCTGCGGTAACACCTATTAAAATAGCTCCAGCCTCGAGCAACAAAGGCTGGACTCAAACACACTTTAACCATTTTCAGGCCAGCCCCAAGGACATTGACGGGAACCCTGTATGGCAACTATCAACAAACATAGACATAACATCCACGTAAACTGGCCTTTTGACCATTTAGAAAAAAGTAAGCTTTTTCATAATGGGTGACAATACCAGGTGGGGGGGGGGGGGGGGGGATTGTCCAGTGCAAAACTAACGCTCAGCAAGAGTGCTGTGACTATCAGCAGTAACACTGAAGCTGCTTTCCACAAAACACAAAGTTGTATTTTTAGTGTAAAATATGGAAATTAAGACATCAGGATTTTACTTTCAGCAGTGGCGGGGGTGACTTTTGCCCTGAGAGATGCAATATAATTAGATTTGCGATAAAAACAGGCTGCCTGTGTGTGTGTGTGTGGGGGTGGGGGGCAGCCATCTGTGCTGTGAAATCAATAAATATGTTCTGAACTGTAACTGGAAAAACTGTCAATACATGCAGTATAACAGCCTCCTGACATCAGACCTCTAGACTAGACTAGATTACAAAATAGACCATCTCAGAAATATACAATGCAGTGCATCAGTTGTCAGGTTTGGTTTGACAATGTATCAGGATATTAGGGTCAATAATCTTGCTTTTTCAAAATAAAATATTTCTGCCAAGAAATCATATTTTGAATATGGAGGCTCATACTTGACCTTGGCTACAGTGATGGCACACAATACTATATATTGTTATATTTTTTAGCAACCGTTTAAACTTTATGCAGATATAATGCATTATTGTCACAAATATAGTACCCGCAGGTCTTGCCTACTTCACTTTTTTATTCTTCAAATCGAAGACTACTTTGGTCAGAAAATTCCTGATGAAAACTTGGCAACTCTGCATGTGGCTGAGGGTAAAATCTGATGGAACTTGAGATTGATTCAATGTTCAAACGCATACCTTTCTTTGACAATCAGGGCAACCTAATCATTATGAATTTAGTTCAAACCGCACATTGTCCCACTGCAGTATGCTGGCTGAGTTCAGCTCAAATCGCACACAGTAGCATCAACTCACTGTCCTCACTGTTATTACAACTGCACTCTCTGGATGTATTACTTATGTGTACTAGGGGTGGGAATCACCAGAGGTCCCACGATTCGATTTTATCACGATACTTGGGTCCCGATTCGATACTATCACGATTCTGCGATTTTTGAGTATTGCGACTTATCCTTTTTTTTCACCGCAAATTGTCCCCAGAGGAAAACATTGTCAACATATTGGATCTAAGAAGATACCATTTTCAGGCTGTTCACCTCACTTTTATTGCAGCAAAATGTGATTGTCAAGCAGACAAACTGACCAACATGTCATAGATGTTGCACCTGACAAACTGAACTGTTTGTATTACAGTCTACATAGTCGTGTCATTATTATAGTCTAGTCACTTCATTCGAGCTGGACGCGCCGGAGAGGGGGCGGGGCTTATCTCTGTGCAGTTTTCATTTCCGCCATGGAAATAACCACTCTTTCTGCTTCATACTTGTTGTGGAAATCCCAAAAACGTCGAAACAACAAACGCCCTCGTGTCTGGATTTATAATATTATCCGTAGCCACACAGCTCGGTGGATTTCACGCAAGGAAGTGTGTCTGAATGGCGGCCGCTTCCAGCGCTGCTAGAGGACCCGTAGCCAGTTTGATTTATGCTTTTTTTACCGTCTTCGACCAGCGGCGTGTCACGCTTGTTGTCCCGTGTGTCGAGCAACAGCTGTGCAGCAGCGGCGCTACAAGTGACAGGAAGTCAAGATGTCTGCTTTAAACACGGACGGCGCATTTCTAATTTCTTTCTCCGGTGCCTTCATGTTTGTTTTTACCAACTTCCTAACATCATGCTGATCCGGGACCTCCGCTGACCTCACCAGAAAACACAGCACCATCTAGTGGACTGAAAAAGCAATTGATTTTATTTTTCGAGCACCAAAAGGTTTATAATTGATTAAATAAAAGATCGATACTTGGCTTCCGTGTATCGATACAATATCACCCATACCAAAATCAATTCTCAAACTACTCCTGTTGTGTTATTGGAAAAAAACACCTACTCTACAGCTATCCTCCCTCACTACATTCATAAGAACAACCCACCACTGTGGGTGCCTTTCTCTGCCTTTTGTAAATGGCAGCTTAAAGTATTTCATCCTTTATTGTAGACACACACACACACAAAAAAAAAAAATCCATCAAATCACAGACAAACACACCTGCAATTTACAAAGAAGGGCAATAATTCTCCAACTTTAGATCCATAGTATCGAGCACTCGCACTTCACTCAACAATGGGTGGGCAGGGTTTTTTGTCCATTGCCTCCTCCCTACTGATCCAACTGCACTTCCTCCCTGCTTCCTCTATTATGTCAAACAACTTTGTCTCAGTTCATGTCTTACTGCTACAAGCGCCTATCCAAGCACAAGCCAGATATCGGATTTTGACTTACGCCTGTTATCCTGTGGAGTGAGAAGCGGGTTTATCTGACTTGCCTCGGGGGCGAATGAAGTATGATGCCATGTTGAGGTTTGGAGAAGGTCACAGCAGGGTCACAGACGCGGCTGGTTCTCATTCTGACAGTATCCTTACATGGTTAATTATCGATGTTGTTGATGGGATCACTTTACTGCATACACACTTAGTTTGGATGTGCGTTGGAATGAGGAAGGTCTCGATACAACCGTGGCGGGCCGTGCATTTTGGACCTTGGCCTTCTGTGCCGTGTGATGTTGTTTACATAAATACGCGCATGACGGAATGCTGCGTCATTAATGGACAACGTACTTCACTTTATTAATAAAACAACAATGCAATGCAGCGTAGTTTGCACAAGACGGAAACCACTTTTATTCTTGTTCCACACTTCACTAGAACGTTTCCTCTCCTTCCGTTTTTCCCTTCACAATAAAAGCCCCAGAAACGTACAGTACATCCGAACACTGCTTCCTATAAAGCTGTTCAAATATGCAATATAATAGCTTACAACAAAACATGTCAAAACAATCCAACAAAACTGCGGCACTCAAACACTCCACACACGAGCCGATCAAAATGAATGATATTAACTATCGTAAAATTCGGCTACTTTTTCTTTAACCCGTGCAGCTGATATGTGATGATTTTTCCAATTCTAAATCTAGCAGCAGTTGCAGAGACATACGGTACAAAATTCACGTGAAATATTCCTAAATCCCCTTCACGTGTGAGCAGCAGCAGCAGCTGCTGACAAACTCCCTGCTGTCCTCTCACCCAGCCACACTGCTTGGTGGGGTCGAGCAGCGAGCGCTCTCCCACTAACTCCATGGCGCAGCTAGGCTAGGCTAGCTGCGCCATGGAGGTAGTGGCATCAACCCAGCGAGGTAAAAAACAACAACAACACAAAAACCAGAAAAACAGTTGACTCACCCGATGCTGTTCACTTCATAAAGACAACGTCCATCCTTCTCTTTGTTTACAGTTAAGAAGTGCGCTTTATGGACGCCAGTGAGGATCCCCTCCGTATGAAAATACCTCAAAACTGGAAATGAAATGGGATAGAGTTGATATAAATTATTAATTTTTAAACAAATTACTGGGATTTGTGTCAGTGGATTTGAGCGGTAATTTAATCACTGACAGTGGTTTCTGCATTTTGGAAGAGCTGTCATTTTACTTGGCTCTCGTTATGTCGAGTTAATAACAATTCTCACTTTCCCTCTCCCTTTCGCTCGCATCCCCCTCTCTTTTTCTTTCAACATAGCACCAATAGTCTGAAATTCCTCCTGTGCTTGCTCATGCAAGATTTATTGGACACTGGTCCTTTTCATCGGATGTGGTTCTCAGCAGGTTAGCATTCAAAAATACTGCTGGCAAGTAATGGCTCCCGTCAGGAACGTCAGGCACTTTGTTACATCTCAAACACACTATGCAGCTATTGACCTCTGCCCCTTTGATGCACATCAAGGTGCTATGGGTAGAGATATACTGTGTGAAACTATGGAAAGAATATTTTGTTCTGTTTTAACTTCTACTCTTTACTTATCGAGAGAGAGACAGAGAATTATTACCTCATATGTGGAAAAAGCATCTCAAAGTGATGTCCTTTAACGCCAGTTGGGTTGGGACTGCAATTGTGAAAATGAATATAGTCTGGGAATGTGGAGTTAGAAAGAAGTAAACAAACCAGACCCCTGTAGCCCACTACTACGAGTTTAGCACACGCGAACATCCAACCAAACTGTCTGCGGTCCAGTTGCATTGTGGGTAATGTTGGCACCAGACAAGGAATGCATGGAATAATAAAAAACTATATCTCTGGTTCTGCTGCAGTGACTTTGGTACTTATTTTAAACTGCCCATTGTGAGTTCAACAATATCACAGGACTGCAATACCAAATCACCAGAGTACTCTTTTAAATTGAATAACTGATTATTGGATGAACCTCGGTAAATAAACAAAATGCCAAATATTTACTGATGCAGAAACTGCCATGAAATAGTTAAGCCGCTAGTCATTCATGTGAATTTGTATTCATACATGTTTTCCAGTCAAACATGTATGAAGGCAAGATATAATCCTATATATTCTAATTGATACATGAAAAGAGTCAAATAATCTGATCCACTTTTATGAACCGTCATTGGAATATCATTTGCAGCTGCTAAATGTGTATCATGAGTGTCTTTAATTGAACTGACTAATTAAAGTTGCGTCCTGCGGAATAAGATCTCTGCTGCTAATGAGTAAGCCTCAAATAGCTTAATTAAAATCATCATATCGACAGCTTTAGACTCTCCTTGGCACTTACCTACGTCCTCTGGATGTGGATAAATTCTCCAATTCTTTCATGTTAATTTGTTTATTTATACAATCATGAAAATATTTTCCATTTATGCTGAGCATGCAAACTCAGGCAATTTTCAACAAGTCTGCTTGAAAAGCATTTGCTTTCAAGATGTTCTCCTATGGTGACATGCAAATCTGCACGTATTTGCCCACATCAACTCAGCTGACTCAGGCCAGCCCATGGTAACAGCAATGGCTAATTTACTTGTGGGTCCCTCACTTCAGAGCACTTGGTGGAACTTTTGGCTACCCCCTCACCCCCACCCCATCATTCACAAAGCCCTCAGATCAGCACTGCAGACACGCCACAGGGGCACACACAAACAGAGGAGTTTCTGCTTCTCTAATTAATAAACAGCAAAACTTCTAAGCTGTGGGCTTGTCGTGGAGCCGCCCACACTAAAGAGTAGCATGAGTGAATTTCCATCACTGAATCACTTCACGTAGTTAGATCATGGCAGCATGGGTTGGGAATACATTGTTCCCTTCACTTAAGAACTACAAATCTTTAGTGTTATAACACCGTCGAAAAGGAACTTTTTATGTTTTATGAATTAGGCTGCAACCCTCGACTTGCGCTCTCTAAAACGGTTCATGTTACTGCTAGTAGAAATGTGCAATGATTTGCCTGTTGGTGTTTCCACATGGCGCCATCATGGCTGCTCTGACAATTCATGAAAAAGTCCCACTCTTCTTCATTTTAGGCTGTTCTCTCTTCAGTTGAACCTGTTTTTGTGTTCAAGGTTACTTCTCTAACCCCGTCTTCACATTCAGTTGCATTAGTTTATAATTGCAGAATTTCAGGAGAAACATACTCTTCTGTGTTTTGCTTCTTAAACCTTTCAGGTTACGGCCTCGACCTGAGCTTATTCTTCAATAACACAAAGCTGCTTTTCACTAAGGGCTTTTCGTTGCTACTTTTTGCGCAGTGCGTTAAATGCTGTTCACTCTGTGTGGTTTGGATTCAAATTGTCGGCAGAAAAAGTTTGAACGTTGCCTCAGGCAATTTTTCAAAAGCAGAATGTAGCATGGGCATTCATAATCTGTCATCGAAGACTTTTGCTGTGGTGCAGTACGGGGGATGTTTTTCAGCACTAACCATAACCCCAACTCATGTACAGACAGAATCTTTCCATCATAATGCTAACATGACTATTTTTGCTCCATGGCTTCTCTTCCTGCTATTTATGTTGACTGATTAATAATGTTTGCAGACATTTTCCATATTCTTTTGACACAGACAGAATATATTGTACTTACCACCAGGTCAATATCCCCATCACACTCGTGAAAACAGGGCAGATATGTAGGCTACAGTGCTTCTGTGACTGGTGGTTGATCTAGATAGTGATTGGAAATGTTACGGTCGAAGCGCAAATACACCAACAAAACAAAATAGATGCTATTGACTGCATTATACCACAATCACTGCTACTATTGGCATATATGTATCTGCTTTAATTCAGCAGTAATGTCATTTAAATAGAGGCAGCACATTTCACTCTCCTGAATCTTCACATTTGCTTCCCATCCCACCATATTATATGTAATGACTTTTACCCTCAGGCAGCAGCCAGCACTGCATCCAAAGAATGCCATGGGAGCTTGTTAATGGTACCAACATTAAAAACAAACCGCATCTGGCCTCCTGTGCATGGACACATGTCTGAGCTCCTCTACAGTCTAACCAGCAGCGCCCCAGGCCCTTGGACTAGCAATGAATATGTTAAAGGTGCTGATAAAGTCAATGTTAAGGATAATTGACGACACTTCTCTTCTGCGTGGGCCTATGATGAGCCTGTTTTTACCACACTGGGTCAAACATGACCAATCTATCCAGGGAGCAGCAAAGATAATTAAAGTCTGCATATGTTTATGTGTAGTTTTCCACTATTAGCTTTTACCATTTCAACCTGTAAGCATGCACTCTACAGATCTAAATTCCCAGGTAGTTTCTCACTACAAATTGTAAACACCCAAAGAAAATGAACGAAATTGTGCATTACTGGACATTGTGTTTGGTTATGAATGGAAATTCAATTTGCATGTATGGAACATAGATTAAATGAGTCACTTCAAGTTCACTTCAAATGTGTTTGGGTTCAGAGGAGCACCACACATTATCATGTGGTTAAAAGCAGAGCAGTCTATCTTAGTCTTTTTGATGGCCTTGTTTGACTGGGTTGTAGGCTGTGCTTTTTCACAGCTGTAACATCAGTACCAACTCTTGTCAGCACACTGTTGGAGACACTTGTTTACAATCCCCTAGAAAGTCTCTGAAAGTCTGAGAACAGGGTTTGCCAAAGTGGTGTGAAAAAGAGATATGCTGTAATGAAGGAAAAACACCCGAAGAAAAGCAAGGGGAAGGAGCAGATGGTGAGAGAATGAGGGAGACGGAAACCAGGAGAAACAAACAGAAAAAACAGGAGGAAACAAATAGTTGAAACATGGAGAGATTATAATGTGTAGTAGCAGAATCAGAAATGCAAAATAAATTAGATGAAAGGTACTACAAAATTGCAACAAAATTAGAACGACGGACAATAAAGGGAGAAAAACGTTGATGCGACCAACTGCCAGCAGTTCCAAATGTCTCACCAGATGTTCCCAGATGCAAACTCTGCTTCTCCAAGATGATTCCACATTAACCTGACTTTATTGTTACAGATGTAGTTCTATTGGCTGCACCCCTGATTTACACCCAGGCGGCGAGCAGACTGGCCTCGCCTCCCAGGACCCCTTCAAACCAAACGCCCCAGCAGGGAGGGGGAGCAGCAGTAGAAGTAGCAAGTTGAGCATAGTGGAGAAAGATTGTAAGGGAAACAGGCATCATGCTGTGCCTTATAATGACCCTATTCCAGGCATCTGGCCTTAGGGGGGACGTTGCATGGTCCCCTGCTTGGCTGGATGGCAGAGTAACCCAGAACTTGCTTTCTCCACCCTCTGGATTTAGTCACCTCCTCATTCCTCCTCATTTTGTGTCGCTGTTTCCTCTCAGCTCACAACAAGCTGTGGAAAATGCTGGCAGGAGAAAAAAAAGACCCTGCTTTAATCAATACCAATACAAGGCCTTGGCTGAATAGCACTGGGAAAGAGGGAAAGGGACTGAGCCTCTTGCTTTGGCCTTGAGCACACATTTCCGTCGAAACCCAATGACTACAAAGGCGACAAGAAGGCAACGAAGAAATGCATGTGGCTCAAGGAGAACGAGCAGAACCAGAATTAAGGATGTCAACATTCCCCTGGTGTCTGCTGAACAGCGGCGCTGATGAACACAACTTTGAGGGTAACGGTGGGAAATTAAACCATAAAACATGGCTGTAATCTGCAGCAGCCACGACCAATTGTGGGGATAATTCATGTTCACTCCTCATCTGCAGACTTTTATTCTTATCATATGTGCATCACTAAGCCAAGTTGAAAGACTCAATTATGTGATCTGGAAATCAAGCTTTTATAGTTTGGCTGCTTGTATGTGTGTACATCTTAGAATAATTTAACCGATATGCTCATTTGCTGATATTAGAGTTTAATCAATCATTCAATATTGGTCAGCCAGTGTTATTTATCTCTGATATGATGAAGAATTCTCCATAACCACAGGTACATGAAATTAATCTGTAAAATCTCCTGGATGGGAGTTACCCAGTAGTCTTGTGCTGGCCACTGAGCAGCTGCACAGACTCAATTGGGAATAAGTGCCTTGCTTGAGGACAGTAATTGCTAAGGGAGGGAAGAGTATTCTTCTTAAACATTGCCTAACCAGTTTCTTAGCAGCTGTGGGGATCTGGGACAGATTTATGGGGCGGCAGTACCCTCAAGGTTCTGGAAGCAGGTTTGTGACCGGAAGAACGCTGGTTTGAATACCCAGACTGGAGGAGAAAACTATGGCTTGAGACCATAAATGAGCAAAGACATTAAATACACTCGTCTGAAAACTGTCACTGACATGTTTGCACTGACAAAATGGCCCATTTCTGACAATAGTATTGTGTGTTTCCTGTTCATATGTAAGTAAAAAGTGGTTCTTGTTCACAAATGCTGTTGAATGCTGCACTGAGACTAAATACAAGTTCACTGCCATAGCATGCTAAATTGTGGAGCTTGAGCATCATGGATAAATAAACACAGTTGGAGGAGATAAAGAAACTGAAAGTAAAATGTAAATGTACTCTCCAAATTTAACACACAAGAGGCAAACAATTGAACTTGTGGCTTCCAATTATAGGGTCATTTTAAAGAGAGTAATATTATCCCTAGTGGTATCCAGCCATGCAGATAAATGGGGTTTTGCTTGCTGAGGTTTAAAAATATCTGCTGGCACCCCAATACAAATGAGGTGAACGGAATTATGTTTGTGTTGCTCAAAGCACCAATACATTATATAAAAAAAAGTCACCGTCCCTTACCAAAAACATGACGTATTATTATTTATTTTGAATGAATACACTGTACTGCGAAACTCATTCAAGCTAGAGAAAATTCAGAGTGACTGTTAACCTTAAATTCTAGTAGCTATTTTGACTTGTGACCCAAAAAGTTAATTTCAATCCCCGATCATACTGGCACTGTTGATCATTTGCAGGTGATGTTGTATTGCGGGTAGTGAACAAATTGTTCAAAAATGGACACGTGTGGCCGGCCAGCCTGCACACACTGCAGCAATCAAAGCCAAATGTGGTGCTTTATTGTGGTCGCAGATTCATCATTCTGCCTGGGTGAGCTTCTCAGTGGCCAACAGGACGCTTTAGTTGTGTTGGGCAGCTCCAAGGTGTAAATGTGGAGCAGGAGAACAAATGAGCTCAGTTTACTTTCACTGAATTATTTACAGTTAGAAGGAAATGGTTTAAAATGTGGTTGGAACCATGAAAGACTTACCACATTGTCTCATGATGTTTTCTTCTCCAAATGCTGTAATGAAGCCCAAATGTTTGAGTTGAGCATGTCCATAAAAGTTTATTGGCTGTTAAATTTAAATTGTAAAATGTATCTTCTTTTTTCTTTCTTCTTTTGCTAGAGACCAAACAACTTTGATGCAGTGACCCAGAGCAGGATAATGGCAGTGAGTTTACAGCTCGCTAGAGTTATAAGTCTTACATTACAAGATCAGTTACAGGAGAGCAATGATTTCAAGAACACAAATAAAACCAATTATTAACATGTCTCCTAGTCATTAACCAGCGCTAAGACAAAGTACTCACACATGTTGTTCCTCTTGGCTTCTCTGTATCGCTATTTTAAACTTGACCACAAGCAACTGCACTCTTATCAGTCTCATGGGGAAGGAGTGTGCACTTGTGTGAGTTTGTTCAGCATCCGCTGGGTCTTCTTCTTTGCTCATCCCCTTCTCGTTCATTTCACCCTTCCTTCCTCAGTCTCTCCCTCCATCTCTCCATTGCAGCCTGGGGCTCCTTCTAATCGTCCTCTGCTGTGCTGATTGGACTTTTCATTAGTCAACTCCCAAAGGCTCAGCATGACCTCCTCTAGGTCACTGCCTACTGATTATTCCCTCTTTTTTCTACTTCTTCTTCTTCATCATCAACTCCTTGAAGAAGGGATGGTATGACACCGACATCATGTATCCTGTTGGATCCCAAAAAGCAATCTTATCCGACAGGTTGAGCAGGTCACCATATTGGAGCGCTTTGAAAATACTACAACCATATTTTTGAGCATACTTTGTTTTTATAGTTAATACAGGGTTGGCAGTGTGGAAGGAAGGTTAGAATAATTCCCTGTGAACAGCACTGTAGGCTATGTGCTGCAGTGAACTTAAAATGTTTACCTTGTGCAGTTACAGTTGTAAAATTACAGCATGCCATGAAATACTGTGGAGGGAAAAAAAGTACAATTGGTTTCAATGTCGGCTACCGCTTCAGATGGTTAGAGCTGTCCCTACATATTTGTTGCTTGACGCAAAAACCTTATTGGATCTTAAGCATTACCTACCGCACATGACATGTCCTTGGAAGTCAACAAACCACCTATAACTCAGTCGCTGAAGGGATTTTAATGATGCGGCGAGGCTGCCAGCACTGCTTACAAATCAGCGGTTGTCTCCAAGATGTGTACTGGAGTTGGAGAACCGTGTGTGTGTGTGTATTGCGGGGTAGACATGTTTTCGCCATCTGACTGACCATGACCCTGTCCAAATGAAGCTCCCCTTCCCCACCCTCCCCCTCCACAAACACACACGCACGGTTCCATCTCTGTTCCCCCAAGCCCTGGCACGCTCCAAAAGCTGGAACAGATTACTCCCCTGTGTGCTTGTTCTGACTCTGATTGCTGCTACATCCAGATAGTCTCAAGTGGCCTCCTGTGTGCGCAGTGCCCCATGGGATATGGCCCGGCGCACTACACATGGGGACTATTACCCGAGCCGGCGGAGGCCTGCATGCGGCGCGTCGCCCCTCCAGATTGGGCCGACGTGGCCCTCATCCTCTCCACAACCCTCTAAACAGCCATTTCCACCCCCAATCATTACAGTTAATCACAGTGATAGCTCTGCCCATGGTCTCTCTCTGGAGTGGAGTGGTCATTCTCCCCTATCAGCCCAGTGTGCACAATGTCAGTATACGCTGACAAGCATCACCGGCTGAGCTCTAGAGTGCAGTCAGTGGGTTCAGCTCTTAACTGCACACACAAACACACCGACACACATCCATTTGCACAATTCCCTGTGAATGTAACCAGAAGACAAAGCTGGGAAGCTGCCACAGAGTCCACTTCAACTGTAGCATATAAAGCGGTATTAGCTGCTGTAAGGCATGTGAAGACTGAGCGGAAAAAAATTTAAAACTCTGTTGCGATGCCTTTATTGCCAGCACAACCCGTTCCAACAAAAGGTGTTCTCCACTGAGAATAAGCCAGATTTATTAAAGGGGAAGCTGCGAGACTGTGAGACAGAGATAACCCACGCTGAAAAGTTATGCTTCACTCTTCTTTGTACTGACATGTGACTGCAGAGTTGTGCATCTGTGAGATACAGAAAAGCCTGTGTAGGATGTGTGTTTAGAGGCAAGAAGAGGGAGGATGCACTTGTTATAGCTGCCTGTTTTGTTCAACACAATCTCAATCAACCACTTGAGAGGGGCGAATGCTATGAGCGTTAAAGCGTGCCCTCCTCGAAAAACACTTGTAAATAACTGAGCTTACAGATTTCCAACAGAAAACTATTTAAAGAGATATGTACAAAAAATACTATTGAGGAACAATTATTTGAAGAATATCAAAGAATATTTTGAGCAGATGACTGATAGACAACCTTACTGCAGAATTGAAAGGTAAACCACAGAAGAACATTTAAGACGAGTGAACATAATGTTGTTCACAAAGAGCTCGGCCTCAGAGATTTGACATAGACAGTGAGTAAGAGGGAGAGACAGAGAGAGAGAGTAGGTTGATTTCTTTCTTCCAGTCGCTATTTAGATATTAGCTGGGAGTTGAAGGACAGGAAGCTGAGACAAAAGCTCAACCAGTTAAATATACAATGTGTCAACCTCAGGAGGTTTTAGAAATGCTAAGAATGAGGATTTAGCATCTTGTTTATCACCGATTGCTGTCAGAAATACAGAAATAATGCTGTAGAAATAGACGTGTAAACAGTTCTCAGATGCAGAAGCCGTTTCAGGTTTGATAAAGTGACAAAAGCAAATGGAAAAAAGGAATTAGCATAATCATAACGCAGTAATTTATATCTATCGTATCACAACCAATTAACTCTCCCGTTATGTTAAATATCACTCATTACTATATTGCACTTCATTCCATTTCTGTTCTCACGTTGTTTGCGTCGATGTATTAGTGTTATGTCTCAGTGTTGGAGCAGTGTCACAGGTTGCTATTTGCAACTGCCAAGTCGTCACCTCTGAGAGTTCACTTGGCAGTTCTCAGTGTATATGAAGTGATAGAAGCTTTTAAAATCCAAGGGAGGCCAGCAGAGTATGAGCCAGAATGATAATGGAAATATTTTAAATTGGCAGAATACATTCTTTGTTTTATACTAGTACAAAGTGTGCACTGCTGAATAACAGAATTCCATTTATTTGCACAGATAATACAAAATTTAATACATAATTTCTCTCATCAACAAACACATTCAAGGCATACAGTATGCAACCAGCAAACTGTACTTGAGTGAAGCAACCTTGAGAGAAACTGTAATCTCGTCTGCTTTTGGACAGTCGAAAACCTTGAGCGTCAAATGTAATGCACGAATACAAAGTAGGCATGTCATTTGTTTAATTTATACCCTATACAGGAATTCTTCTGCCTTTTTCATTTATGTAATAAAAAAAAAAAAGGAAATATATAGACACATTTATACGTGTGTTTCTGACAGTTCCTGCATGGTGTTGCAGTTTTGAGTTCTGTCTCGCCAAGTGGGTGTTGCTTTGATTTGCCCTTGTTGATTAAGGAGAAAAGCTTTTATTAGGTGATCACAGCCACATTACTGCATGATGGAGGCCTGTGAAAATCAGGCAAAAGTCAGACAGAAAGCCCTGCAGAACAATTGGCCTGTGTCCTCACAGCAAGGTTGGCCCATTTAAAATCATCTCTTTGTCTTTTGCTCGGGACTCTGGGTTACAGTGCTGCCTGTGACCTCACCCGTCACCATTTAGCTGACAGCCACAGCATGGTAACCTTGTTAGACACGGGGCCGAAATGGCTCTTCCCTCATAGATAACAATCAGTGTGTCTGTGAACTCCGATACGACACAAATATGAACAAAACTGCAGCTCCACAGCAAATCCTGCACTGGAGAACATCACGCATGGACAGTTTCACAGGGCAGTTCCCTGTCATAAAACCTTGTTATGTCTGAGGGAATTTCTTTGGCAATGTCTCAAGCCACTTCTAAAAATGCCAGAGTGGAAGATCGTTTTTCCTCTTAGGACATTTTTTTATTTTTTACTAAACAACTTTTCCTTGTGTCACATCCCTAGTTATGTAAACATCACTCCTTTCAGATTGCATGAAAGTATTGAAAACAGCTGCTGTCCATAGGGGACCAAACTGTTCTTTTTCACCTTTGTTACAATTTGTAAAGTCGTAGTGAAGAGCCTTTGAGGCGGCATGGAAACACTCTGTGCTCTATCACAGCCACGTCGTCAGAAATGTGTGCAATTAAAGCAAGACAGGTCAAAATGAAGGGTCAAGTCCTCCACTCTGAAACAGGGAGGTTATGTGTCTACTTGTGAACCAACGTACATCTATGTTCAGCTCTGACTCCGTATATATTTATAACAACGCATACTGCACTTTTTTTTCATAGAGAAGAGTGTTACAGTTTGAACTTGACATGTCCTTTCAGACTTACATCATAAACTATCTTTAAGTACATCAAGGACTTTCAGGCGAGAGGGTGCTCTGGGTTTAATGAGTAGCTGTTGATGCAATGTAGAACACTGGGATGTGCATTATAGATGAAAACCACTGCAAATCTGGCCTACAGTGCAGTTGCTCGAGAAGGACTTCATCATACAGCTCGTAGATCAAACTGACAAAAGGCTCTGGAGCAGCTATAGTGTGTTAAACAATAATTTTAGCTGAATTTCAGCATTGACCCGTACCAGATTCATTTGAGCAACCTCAAGGTATGACTCAGACCCCACAGATTTTTCTCTCTGGTGCCTTCTAGCTCGGCAGCTCTGTTTATTGTCAATTGGCTTGGTAATGTGATATACAGCGTCGCAGCAATAGCTGACATGCTATCAGCAATGCAATAAATTTTAAGAAAATCAACTTGTTGGACACAGGTCTGATGCCAGTGAAACTTCCTGCCACTGATATTGAAAGAAACCTGATTTATTATTGGCCGCTTGTGTGGCATTTGTTTCTGTGTGAGGAAGGAAAAAAACTCAAAGTCTTGAGTGGGAATAAGAATGTGCATATGCTTGGCTGCTGCACAAGGTAACTCTGTATTAGTCAAGCGGAAACACACAATAGAGTGCTTGTAAACAGCCAAAAATATGATGAAAACACCACTCCAAAAGGGCTGATTAAGTGGAAGAAAAAAAACACATTACAATAAAATAACTCCCAGATTTCCTCCCAATTCTACTAATAGGGGGAAAACATTTTCGGAAAACAAAAAGGATGTACAAGAGCTGTGGGCTAGTGCAAGTAATCGTCATATGTACAGTTTATGTATTGCGACAGGATCGCGCTGTAGGAAATAAAGGCACATGCCACACAAAATCAGACAGACAATCTGTCGACCCTTCACTTGTTCCTTTGCCACATGGTCCCCTATTTGAGAAACACCGATCAGTTATTGAACCCTGGAGTATTTTGTACAGCAAAAACATTCACAGTACATTTTATCTAATTACTGAATCATTCATGTGAGAAAAGAAGAAGATTCAGCCTGGTCTCCTCAAATTTCAAAAGAATGACAAAAATGCAATCATCCATAATGCAGATATGGCCTCCAAGCAAAGGTATTTCAAAACGTCACCATGTAAGAAAATAAGGATATCAATACGGGTGTCCCAATTTGGAATTTAAATCGAATATCAATCAAATTGAGTCAAAAGCAGAGTTGGCGATTCTCCTAGTAATTATTTTCCCTCCACCGCCGTGTACTGTTGCGCGTCCGATGAGAAGAACAACAAAAAGATTTAGAGATTGCAGCAACTAATCTCTAATATTCTCTAAATTTCATGCTAACATTTTAATTTTTCACAATTTTACATTTGAACATATATCCTGATAGCGTTTTCATTTACTTTTGCTCAATACTTATTTTGACCGAGTAGATATTAAATGTGTCATGATTAAATGCAATCTTTTTTGACGATAGCTGTTAGCACTTTTTTTTAAACAAGACTTTGTTAGGAAGAGACCCCCAAAGAGTCTATCACTATGAAGTCTTTGAGTAGTGTGCATTACAATGGATTACAGTATAACAATTGTCTGATATAGTTGTTCCAAATGTTTATCAGGTTGTTCCTCCACAGACTATTTTGGACATGCAGTTGTGACAACTAATGAGCTTCTTCAGTCCGGCTGAAGAACTTCCAGACAGATGACATGTTGTGTGTGTGGCTGATGTAATCATCTGTGCCACCGAGTGCCGACGTAAAACTATGATGTGGCATGCCTGTGTTAATGCAACTGGCAAAAAAATGGAAATATGAGACTGATCGGCCGGTCACTGGTCATAGCCAGTCAGTTGAAGACTTTCAATTTGCAGGTGATTGATTGGTGCATTCTTTGTTTTAACTTTAAAAATATATTTATTTGAAAGTTCCATGATTAATCTGTCCAGTCACACATATACCTAGAAGCTTGTATGGATGTATAAATGTAAATGAATTACCAAAAAGAGAAATAAAAAAAGATGATAATTTAATTTTCCAATTAATCTTAATATAACTTGAAGGTAATTACTCCTAACACTTACAAACAACATAGCTAAAACATACTGTACTGGCAACACCTGCTGAACATGTACATACTGTGCTTCAAATGTATTTAATCAGGTTGCACCTCCTGCTGTGTTGACACACATACCAAGAAGAAGCTTAACCAAAGGTGTGGAGAGCAAAGCCGGTGAAGACCTTTTCTGCAGGAAGTTTCCTTCTCTGTCAATAGATGACAGCAGGTTTAATGATATTGAGCACACTGGTATGAGGCACACCTGCAGTAAATCTCAGATCATTTCCTGTGGCCAAACTTGTACCAGAAGCACATTTTCTGCAAGCCACACAACCTTAAAGTTAAGCATGAGCCAAGAAACAGTAACTACATATTGATATATGCCGACACTATTTGAGGAAAGGCTACACTCTGGTTGTAAATCATCTCATGTTGACATGAATCAGCCGCAAAATGCAAGTCTTGGAGCACCGTCTCTTCCTACTCGTGTTCTTGCTGATGAGAGGGACATATTGGGTCTGTGTTGATTTCTTGTGGGATCCAGAATTACTTCATTTTCCTCCCAAATTGACCTAAGAACAACAGTAACATTTGCTGGGGATATTTCCTCAGTCAAACCACGAGTGCAAGACCACAAACAAAACTAAGTGTTTTTTGGAAAGCACTGCAGACAAACTATACCCTGTCGCTCAGGTCCTTAAAATAACACGCTCACAGTCTCTATGCACAGTATGGGTGTGTGTGTGTGTGAGTGTGTTTGGGTGTGGGTGTGTGTGTGTCAACCTACAGTGTACATAGTGTCTACCCATGTGTATATGTCACATACACATGCTATGCTGGAAAAATGGAAAAAGCACTTTCTTTCAGCCAGAGAATAATTGGTCTCCAGAGCCGCTATGAGTGGCTCACGCATGTGAGGTAAGAGGGACTGACCAAACACAAGCAAATACTAAGTGCCTCTATTATTGATGACCTACACACAGGGAAAAAAAAACTGGATTATTTTCAGCTATTGCCAACTTTTCCTGGTGTTAAAAAAACACCCTATGTCATAATTGATGTAATTTCTTAAGTTACTGGAATATTTTCTAAATACATAAATCCTTGTAATTATGGCTGATTTCATGTCACATTTAAACTTTCTTCAAATAAAATATTAACCGTATGTGCACAATTCATATATATTGACAGTCCTCAATTTGTTTGCTACAGTAGGTTTATTTTATCACTGCATATTTTCATTGTCAGCCCCTAAGACACGTGTGTTTCTGGTGCATGCTCCACACTTTCACTTGCATTCATCTTGGAAGATTTATAATAATGTCAATCGTCTCAACTCTTTTTCCATTAATCCTTCAGTTGCGTTGGAGTTTGACTGATTACTTTGTCGATGCAGGCCTTGGAAGTAAGATGCAACTTCCCTCTCACATGTGATTTACACTATCGATCCGACATCCTGATTAGAATTTTTAATTAATGAAGGAGGCTAATTGCCTTGAGAGAGGAATCCGCCCGACCCTGAACAAGCCTGATGATTTGCGTTGCGGCACTGAGCCTAAGTTAATTGCGAGGCTTATTTGACTCAGCTTGCCAGAGATAATATGCTATGCCACATTTGAGAAATTGACCTCACTCTTTTCCGTTTTAAAGATCATAGGAGCCTACGGCAATGAGGGAGTGAATAAAAAGGTGCCCTGAGGTGTGAAGTTACGTACATGTGAATTAGTGCCATAAACAAAGTATAAAACATACATCAGATTTTACCCAGCATGTGTGCCAATTGAAGCCAGTGTTTTTCTTATTTAGGTAATGGAAGTATAATTCAGAGGGTTGGGAAATGGAAGGGGAGTTGCTTTGTGACAGGGTCTGATACCTTGACAATAATCCCCTCTTTTCCCAGAGCAGGGATAAGGGCCACTAGGGGTATTTCCGAAGCCTAAAGGCCTTCCATTAACTATTAACATTCTCCTGGAGAGCGGTGGGGGGACTGTGGAGTCACAGCTGCCATCACACTGCTTCTTTATTTTTTTTCTTACCCTATTCCACTGTTTCCATTGGCAAACAATCGACTGCTCTGAGTCGGGCTAATTAATTAAAAAAAAATACATTGGTTATGCTTAATTTATGCTTAAAGCCCAAAGCTAGTGGTGTAAGACAAATACACAAACTCCATACTGAATTACCAGCCACTTGAGCGCAGAGGAAGAATGCTGGTCCTTGGCAGACTATCAAAGTCCAACCTTGCATGTTTTAGGTTACAGTTATCCAAACCAAACAAACACTGTTGAATTTCAGTTGAAGAACAAGCATTGAAAGTACTTATTTTTTTCATAATGGGCAAGTTTGAATCAGAGAGAAAGGTACATGATTCCTGTATTATATATCTGGTCGTTACTAAAGGTTATCCACTGTAACCCTACTGCAATGAGTACAGCTGACCAACTAGGCTTGAAGTTATGTGACAAGTTTAGAGATATTAAGTTCATGAACGCTATAACTAAAGTTAGTGTGAACACGTAATTGTATTCCAAACTCTGCCTGCCAGTCACTACCATGTCCATGCCACCTACACCAACTTGACAGACAGCCTGTGGCCTTGAATGTGTCAAAACACAGGTGGCTGCTCAAACCTTTTAGCAGTAGGGGCGAGAGGACATAAGTCACCCAAATCAAGCCTAAAACTAACCTCATTCAGCTTGGACCAAAAGTAATAATATCTGGAATAGAGGTACCACACCAGGACTATAAAGAGCAAGATTGTGTCATCGACTCAGGGACAAGTGTGGGTTTGGCCAAAGCATATGTTGCTGCTGTCTCCATGAACGAGCAAGCAGTGAGGGCAAAGTCACCGAGCACACCAATTATGTTATTGCTATGTTGAACTCAGTGCCATGACATTTTCTCTATAGACATCAGATGCATTTTTCCCCTTTTTAAATCTGGCTTGAATCTGGCTCATGATATCTGGATGCAGATTCAAGTCATCTGATTAGAGGTCAACCTCTGGAGATGACATCGGCACAGACTAAATGGCCGACCAGATTTACTCTTGTCTTTTTGTATTGAATAGTAATGGTATATGGACTGTACTTGTTTGGCGCTTTTCTAGTCCAATGATCTCTCAAAGAGTTTTAACACTACACATCATCGTTCACCCATTCACACCCATTAAAAACAGATGACATGGGCTACCGTGCAAGGCGCCACCTGCCCATCAGGACCCTAACTAACAGTCATACACTGCAGGAACAGCTTGCGGGAGCAATTTGGGGTTAAGTAACTTACCCAAGGAAATATCGACGTGGACTAGTGGAGTCGGGCCGCTTATTGAAGGACGACCCTGTTCTTCCACTGAGTTTGATATCCTCACCACTTCACCAAGTTATCTTTGCAAATGCCTTAAAAATAGAAGCTCATCCAGTGGTGACAACTTTGTCAGAATAGACGTTTGTCCTGTAAATCTGCAATTGACAGATTCTGAATTTATGTTAAATCTACATTTGATGCTTTTTTTTAACAAAGTTGTGCTGATACAGACAACAGTTCTGTTTGGTATGTATGTGCTTGTACTCCATTAAAGAGATTAAAGGTAAGTTTGTATTTTCCAGTGCAGCTGATAAATGTTGACCAGACAATGAGATAGCTAAAGTGCAGTTTGGTTTTAAAATATGCTCTGTAAAGGCCACAGGCTTATGAAGCTATCCCTGGCCGTTGCCACTGCTTTTGTTGGTTTAAGCCTCCGGCGGCCAGTGGTTTTGCCTCAGTTGTACCTGTTGACCTTCTGGAGAAAGAAGCTAAAGACTTTGCAGAGACTTGTGCCCTGGCTTAGTAGAAAACCCCAGAAACATAAGAAACTTCCACCTCTTTCCCAGCCTTCTCCTCTAGCTATTGGCATAGTGAAGTACTCTACACAGGGCCGAGATTTATGGGCAACTGGAGCAAGGAGACGGGTAAAGCACTCATTTCAGCAAGGAATAAAAGCACTTTTCAGATGGTTATTGTACGGAAACCAAGAAAAATACAAGACAACTTTTACAGAGCCACAACCCAGACTGCATAAATAGCTGTACACACCACTCAAGTAATAACTCCAGCCTTGGCATGTGCTATTTTGGTTAAGCAAATTATTTTTTATTTCACTTTGAGGTGTCTTTTCTAGCAGCTGCTTTATCTTGTAGACAGGACCATAGCGATCTAACTGATGTCTTGTTGTGGACAAACACGAGAGGATCAGTCTTTATGAATTGGCCCACCCAAGGAAGGAAACAAACAATTCTACGCTGTGTTGATTTGAGTGACACATGAAGAATGACCATCTTCCAGAGAACTGTGGGTCGAGAAGCAGCTTGACAGACAGAAAAGGAGAAAGGGGCAGCGGGGGAGAAAAATGGAGGAGGATGAAAAACGAAGAAACATTCCCAAGCTGGCCTGGTTAATTGCACAGGATTGGAAACAGATGCACAGCCGCAGTGACGTTATCAGAGTAGACCTTGAAAGTCCTTCTGGTTTGAGGGAAAGGGGGATTGGAAGACTTGAGGATGACGGCGATAGACAGGAAGTATGACAAAAAAAGAAAATAGGGAAGATTGAATGTTGATGTGGCCTGAGAGTATATAGCAAAGGAGCATAGTAACAGAAAATGAGGGGCAGGGCTTGTATTTGAGGCGTTGTTGGGGGGATAACTACAAGAAAGTACAGACAAAAGTGGACTAGGTATATTTGACATTGCACAGACTGCAGAGCAATGTGTTGATTAATATGATTATCTATGTGCATTTTTCCCCACAACTGAATTGTTACATTCAGATATTACTACTCCACCTGTCTACTACATTGATCCTCCTTAGTTAAAATGGCTCCCTAATGATGTCAAAGCAGCAAATTAAGTTGTATTACAAAATCATTTTCACTGTAGATTCTCTTATACTATGAAAGACTTGAGTTGTGCTTTCGGAAAGGAACCTTTTTTGTGCCTGGCCTGGGAGAGAAGGCAGAACATATAGCTTAAAACAGAGCATTGGAATAGCATGTCATTTTGTAATTAAATCAAATATATATAAATCCATGAGGGTTGGGCACTGTATGTGCATGACACGGAAATAAAGAAATAAAATTAAAAAAGAATAATACTTTGCAGAGACAGCATATTGTGACTTATCGTAAATCAGTTTGATAATTCAAGTTGACACCTTCAGACCTACTTCACCATGTAATGTTTCTTTTGAGTTTAGCTGTAATTTGAAAATGAATTTAACGAATGTCCAGCTGAGCATTCACTAAATTGACATGATTTGAATTCACTTTCTCTACCTCTGCACACAGACACAACTTGACTTCCAGGTTACCTTGTAATCTGACCTTTATCCATGAAAAGGTTTCTGCTTCAGTTTCAGATGAAAGCCACCTCCTGTGCCAAGGTTGTGTGATTTGTGATTAGTGGGTGGATCTTTGAGCGCCGGGGCCCCAGGGCCCTCACTCTTATAATTACACTCCATCCCTGGGGAGGGACCCTAGAATGACAGCAATGTAGCTCCCATTTTTACCAGGTCAGATTTGGCGATTGAGCACATCCTGTACCCTGCCAATGGCCCTTTCCTTTTAAAGAGCGATTCCCAAGGACCTTGGGACACAGGGACTAGCTCCACATTGGCAGCAGGCACCTGTTCTCCAACCTACTTTAAGGCTGTGAGGCCATCACTTTCAGGCTGCTACTCCTGCTTTTAAATAACCATAAAATGTGTGAGAATCTAGAGGCATTTTTTAAGCATTTTTTACTGATCCTTGGAGAATAAGACACTACCAAGCCTTTCTTTATCATTTAACAATGCAGGCAATGTGTTTCATGTTTTACAAACAACGGAAACGTGGAACACAATAAATCGTGTTAAACAAATGTGTCAACAATTCTTCAGAACTTGGGGTTTTGGTAATCCAATTTAAAACATACTGTCTCACTGTGGAGGATGTGTAAACTGTGATTATTTATAGGCAATACGGTAATGCTAAAGCAACAAGAAAATGATTTCTCAGAACAGCATTAAATGTTTCATATAAATCATTTCAGCAATGCACACTGCAAAAGCTGACAAATCCTGAGGTTAAGTTAAACTTCATCTCCTTCAAATCTACTAGATTTGCTACATTGCCACTATATCTTCACATACTTTATAAATAGTTGTTTGCTGCTATTTTAATGTTCAGAATGTTAAATACAGCTGCTTAAGAGCATTGCTAATAAAAGAGTACTCCAGGTCCCATAGTGTATACAACCCACACATGGTATGCATGTTTCCCTTGGCTTCTATTTATATTGGAAGGATCTGTTTTAATTTCAATTTATGTTATATTACACAGCACATCAGCTGGGGTTTGAACTGCATTTTCATTGAAAAATCATTACATTTAGCCCATCTTAGGGGGGCGCGCAGTAATTGCTCCAAAACTGCTCTCAAGTAGAGGTCCTTGGGAGAGGGCCTCTCTTTGTAAGCTGCGTGTTTTTCATTTCGGTTTAATTAATCACACACATATTCAGTTCTTAATCCATTGCATGTGACAATACATGGAAATATATATTTAAGTCTGATTAGAAGGATTCTAGTAATTGTTTGGTGAATAGGCTAATCAAGACCAAGTCTAAAGTTTAAAGATTGATTGTGGAAAATGCACTCACTTTGGATTTAAAGTCAAACAAAATTACATTTAAAGAATTGTCAATTTACTCGCAAGAAATATCATTTTCTGTAAATGGGTTCTCTTTACATCTCAACTGTCAGTGTTTAAATGTGTCTCTCACATTTCCCCTTGAGTGTTACGATCCACGGAGAGCAGGACCCACAAGCAGACACAGGCGAGGTAGATGCTTTCAGGACAAAGTTTACTAGGCAAACAAACATCAAGAGACAAACCAGCACAGGACAGGGAGTTGACACAGACTAAATACACAGGGGAACGAGACAAAGGTGGAAACAATGAGGGCGGGGCTTGCAATCACACAGGAGGGCGGAACACGAGGAGGGAGGAGTCTGGAACGAGAGACAAGGAGACTGACAGACACACAACAGAAACAGACAGAACTACCCAGGCGATCTGGGCATGACATTGAGTTTAAAAGTTAGATAAAACCATGTTTCCCTACATTGAATGAAAGCTGCATTATTCGTTTTTTACACAAATAGTTGAAAGTAATAGCATGCTGATTAGTTAAATATTCATACCATCTTGCAATCTTGTATGGTCACACCATTAAACCAAATTAAAAATGTATAGGTGTTTTATGCATAATTCAATTTCCTGTGATTCCGAATGAAACATTTCTTCTATGTTTGAAAATGTAATGACTAGAAGTTAAAGTGTTAATGTTACTTGGCAACGCTACTCAATAATTATTTGTATAAATGACCCAAAACTGTTATATTAGTACTTTAATTATCCATTGAATACACAAAATGTGAATCTCAATGAGACAAATGTGGCCAAATGAGGCGTAAAAATGGAAAAAAGCTTTTATTTTTATTTATCCCATATTACATTAAGTAGTGTAGCTGACATAGTTGTCATTGGATAAATCACTAGGCTTAATCATTATCTTAAAAACAACCAACAGATTCTGCAGTATTACGTGGATGCTGGAAAAGTTAAGAAACCTTTTGAAAGAAATCTTTAATGAGCTTTCAAAAGAAAACTTTTCTTCTTCAGCCCAACACTATGTACACAAGTTTGATTTGCTGGTACTTGTATCTCACAAGAAAACTTGACAGTGATCAAAGGGACATGAATTGAATTTTTGAGTCTCTGTAGTTGGATGTTAGAACAAGGGCAAGATCAAGATGTCCTTAACCACAGCATTACACTGCTTCCTTCCCTTTTTATTCCTTATCAAGATCAAATGTGAGAAAGAAAAATGTAGAAAATGTGTCATTCGTACAGAATGCTTTTTCTTTCATTTTTAAAACAGTCTGTTCTACATCTGATACGCTCATTTTCTTCAAACATTGAACACAAGCTTAAGGCTCCCCTATACTCCGCTGGTCCCAGAAGGGCCTTTACAAAGTCTGACTGTGTGCAGGCTGGGAGACAAAGTGTGGCTTCATCGGCATCATTTGTCTCCTGAATGCCCAAGCATGTTGACAACATAGACTTAACCTCGAGAGCTGGTGTCAAGCTGATGCTATTAATTTATGTCCAAGAGGAAGCTTCTTTGTCACTGATAGCAGTGGCTATCTGTCTTCTGTTGACATTCAGAGGCAGGAGCTGCTGATTTTAGACAAAGCAGTTCTGGACAACACTTCTTTTATAGATTTTTCATGATGCTTCAAACAATTTATTGACGGCATCATAAATTCAACAAATAACCAAAAAAACGGAAATTGTTTGTCTGTGTGTAAGTACTTGGGCAATAAAACAAGATTATTGTTCAACGTGATATTAGTGAGCCATTATAATGGACCTGACATGTCCTCGATGACAGAATATATTCTGTTGTGAATTTTGCGCTACTTTCAGTATCTCTCTTTTCCTTTCTGTAAATGCTTTACCCATTAACAACGATAAATAATTAATAAATATAATTACAATGTCCACAAAATGAATGAAGCTTCGGACTAATCGGTACAGCCCAAGGTTGCCCTCACTCCAACATGAAAGATGTTCGCTCACATTAACACAAAGAATGCAAATACACCTATTTGACAATTGTTTGGCTCTGAACCAAACCAAAAAAAGAGAGCCCAGAGAACAGATTAAATTATTTGTCGGCTGAGTGATAAACAAGTCGAGACTGAAGATGAAATCACCACAAAATCTCTGCTCGCCATCCAACAGTCTGACCAAAACTTTGACAACAGTGAGCAAACTAACCTCAATCATCAGGGCTTTTACAAAGGCAACAAAATAAACCTGATAGTCAATGTGATAAACTAAGGGTGGTTACTTCCAAGTTAAAATGATTTCTTCTACAGTGTGGGTTTTGCCACATATGTGTCTCCAGTCTGTCTATTAGTGAATCTCATTCTTAAGCTTTTTTGGGGGAAGGAACATTTTATATCGTTGTTTTTCTTAAAGCAATATCATTACTGGCGCAAAATAAATAGCATCCAACCCTTGTAAGTACTATTATTATATTAGGAAAGGGATGCTCAGAAAACATATCCTAAAACCTACCCAAAATCAGTATTGCCTTACATTGTATACTGTTTAGAAAAAAAAAATGGTAGTTTCAGGAAATGTTTTAAATTACAGCCACCAATTTTGGACCGTCCAGTATTTACATGGGTTTTTAATGTTGGTGTAGGCTGTTTCGCCAACTTTCATTCCACATGAAAATGTTTGCTGCGATGTAAGCAGAACAGAAGGATCCACAGATTAATTTCATGCAGTTAGGATGCCGAGATGCAAGATGCTGTAAATATTCAAAGGCAGATGCTTGCATTTTAGCCCTTAAGAGCAGATTGACTCACAAATCTTCCAGTCTCTCCCATGGCAGATGTTTAGAGCGCTTGATGTTTCATGGCTCCACTGTACAGCAATTGACTACAGCATATAACCTTATTTTATCTTCACAGGCCATTTGCAAGGTAACAAAGTAAAGCAGAAATGGAGGTGGTGTATAAATCACTGCATGGGCTTTCAACAACAGAGAACGAATATATCCTCTTAAGTGTTTCTGGTATTGAGACACATTGTTCTTACTATTTACATAATCTGCATTATTATTATTTTACTTATCATTTTTTCTATGCATTAGTCTGCAATTGTTTCACTGTTGATTTACATTAATCCAGTTTGAAATGTGCAGTACTATAGCATAACTCAGCTACTAATCAGCACCTGCGCTAGAGCAGTTGGTATATGGGTGCCTTACGCAAGAGCATCCCGAGCAACTTTATTCTCATAGTGGACTCATAGGACTCCTTCATGTATTCCACCCAGATGTTCCCAGCTGGCATTAGAATTTGGACCAGCAATGTTTTTGTCACAAGCCTACTTTTCTAACTTTTATACTACAACGTCTGCCGTTTCCTCTGGTGCAGAATGTGTCTCCAGTATCCACTTTGCAAACATCACACTGTGCCCAAAATAGCGTTTTTCTCACCAGAGGATTCAAATCTCATCATTAAACTCTTACATTTATCCTTCACTAAGCTTCTATATACCTTAGTCTTTCATATGAGATCCCATTGGGTACCAGCAACATCTGTTTCCTCTCTTTACCACTGTTTCCCACCAGACACTCTCTGAAGTAGAAGTACCACCACCTAGAACACATCTCAAACACCCGTTTCACTTCACGCAGTGAGCCGTTAATCTTGCCCGTATACTTTCACAAACTTGAGCTCACTTTTTAGCTAAATTGTCTGTAGTACAGGGCCTGGACAAATCCAATATCTCTGCCCTATCACTACGGTCTCTCATACGCTATATTGCGGACTCCCACGGCATGTCGACATCATGTCTCCCTGTCAGAGAATCAGCCTTATTTTTCCGTAACTGGAGAGAGAAAAAGACAACCTTGGAGGGAAGGAGAGCAAAAACACACGGTAGTAGGTCAGAGGTTGTCTAGGAGTGATGAATGAGCAAATAAATATGAGTCCGGGATCCGGGCCTCATGGAGCAGCATTCCGTTCCACATTCCACTATTGGAGATCATTCTCACGACACGGTTCTTCGAGGAACATCGCACAATACTCTGACAAAGGTTTACCCCAAAATTGGAACCGATCCCAAAAATATAAGCGGTGAAAATTCATGACATGCTCTGCTGTAATTCCATGCTATGTGTTTCATACTGTCTAAAACACATGTTTTTTTCTGCTCTGTGAGTAAATTCACTCCTGTCCTACACAAACCAGAGCTAGCTCAGCGCCTCTTTATGCTCAGCTCATGTGTCTCACAGGATTCAGGTTTGACATCTTGTACGCCGTCTGAGTTTCAGTGTAAACTTACAGTAGCTACTGGTTATTTGTGGCCTGTTCAACATGGACGCAGTTTTACAGCAGCTCATCTGTCATGATGTTTCTGCTATGTACAACGTCTCAAATTCCACCTGTTGTCAGATCAAATCTGCGGTCAGGAACACTTTGGGAGATGGCGCCCTCTGTTGAAAAAGCTGTCACTTAATTATTCATTTATTTACATTATATTATTATTCAGATTGAAGAGCTTTTCATTTTGATGGGTCTTGGAACTGAAATGAAACCCCAGTAAATGGTGCTTAAAAAACTGTCACGGATTTTTTTAAAGAACTTGTAACCTACAATTTATCCCCATAAGTGTATTTATAAATACTCAATACTGTGAATACTCAAAGACGCTTTACATAGGAATCATTCACCCACTGATGAGGAGCTACCACGCAAGGTGCCACATCAGGACTATCTAACATTCATACACCGTAGGCGCAGCTACGGGAGCAATTTTAGGGTTAAGTATCTTGCTCAAGGACACATCAGCACGGGCTAGCGGAGCCGGGGATCGAGCCACCGATCCTTTGATCGGACGACGACCCCTGCTCACCACTGTACCACGGTCGCGCATTTGTTCTGGTTTTAAGATTAGATTGTGTTGGCATTGATCAACACTTTTCAATAACGGAGTATGCAGGCCTTTTTGCCCTTTTGTTCACTGCACACAAGAAATCGACCATACCACCGTCTTGTATCGCTGCAAATCACACTCACACCTCAGAATGCTACTTACAGCAGGATGGGATACCAAGTAGGAGACCATCCTTAGACATAAAACCTAGGTTAAAGCTGTCATGATGACAAACACCCACTGAGGTGTCCTTCAGCACATTACTGAATCCCTATAAGCTCTAGGGAGGCTGTTCAGTAGTACGCCTTGACCTCTGACCTCCCTGTAGAGAGGGGTCCTCTAAGAGGCTAACTTCTCCACTATAGAGCAATATAACTAGCAGTAAGTCATACAATTCTATTTTCATACTGTTGCATCACTTATGACACTGGTTTCAAATGAAGCATCTTTGCCAAGACAGAGAGCTGGCGACTCCTGTTGATTACCAGTGTGGCGTCTCTATACCATTAAACATGCCTGAGTGGACTAAGCTTCTAGTCTTGTGCCAGATACCACATACAGACTTGAAGAGCTTTGATGGCTTCATCGACACCATGTATAGGAGATGGGTTGGGGTTATAAGATCAAGTTCCTCAAGTGGCCACAGCCGGCTTGTTTGCTAATCTGTTTAAGTTCCTTTAACTCATTACTTGTTTGAAAAAAGCAAAAGGAAGATGTCCTTCTGCCTAGTACATGTCTAGTCAATCCTAACCTGGCACAAGCTCATCTAGTAAAAGCCTGCCAGAGTCCCCATGAGTGCTAATGTAGGTGAGGAGGTGCCTAAGGAGGACTGGGCAGGAACCGGCCAAGAGATTATCGGTTCATCTCAAGCGCTTTACAGATTCATAGAGGTGAGAAAAGTGGGTGGCACCTATCCATGTGGCGAGAAATGTGCGAGAAATGTTCAACCTGCCTGTGCAGGCTGTTGCAGCGGTCTGGCTACCTCCAAATGAAAACTCAGACATCAATAAAGTGTTATATAAGAATACATATTCAATGGGCAGTATACTACGTCTCAAGTTCTGACAATTTGACATTTTTGTAAGAATTGTAATGACATGTAAACCTCCTAAGCAGTCATGTGCTTTGTATTTTGGGCCAAAAAGAAGAAAGCCCAGCTACACCGCATGTCAAGAAGCCACTTTCATAAAAGGTGCCGACAAAAGGATCTTGACACTTGAAAAAAAAAAAAATCTAAAGTTCAAGTAAACTGTGAAAGCTCTCAACAGTTAACTTACTGGAAGAGAAAGCGAGAAATTGAGGAGGATAATCATATCATAAGTCCCTTTTTTCAAAATAAGTCTTAAAACAAATCCAGCCAGGATCACCCCCCCAGAATAAATGTTCTTTAAAAGTGCAGCCCATGATGTTTTACTCTCTGGGGGAATTTTTTTTTTAAACTATGTGCAAACTAAGATTTAATTTCTTATTTATAAAATCAATGCCTTCACACACATTTAAAGTGTCATAGTCTGTACAGTATTGTCAGCCGACAGCTTTTGTTATACAGTCCATTAAACACGCGCATTTCTTCTTTTCAGGGGGTCTTTCATTGATATATTCAGTCATTTTAACTCTAAAATGTATGTTTCTAAACGTTAATGTCCATCCCACAGTCAGGGTACATTAGCAATTTGTAAATAAGTCTCACCAAATGTTCATGATGAATTATTGAGAATCACTTACCAGGAATAACTGTCAGTTTAGCAGTCACCCTTTCACTCAGTACATATCCTATATCTGACTGAAGCTCTCCTCAAAGGAATTTTACAACACTTTGCAAACTTCTGCAATGTCAAATGCAGCTCAAATTGAACTTTACAGATGAAGATGCTGTCTAAGATTTTTGATATCATTATTTAACCATGGTGCATAAAAAAAAGTGCAGAGTCAAACATTTCGACATCAGCAGATTACTCTGATAACAGAGAAAGTTTTTGTTGAGTGCGGAGTAACCTGAAAGAGGAGGAAAGCAAACTGGAAGGACATGAAAAATCTTTTGACTTTCAAATAAATTAGATATATCAAACATGTAGTCCTTTTTTATTTAAGACAGTGCCAGTGCTATGCTAAATAGTTCTCATACTATCCAGTAAAGCCCTGACCAAAAATATGATTTGCTCAGAACCTCTTTTCTCCACTCAATCTCTTCAAAAATATAATCATGAATACTTAAATATGCTATCAATTTGTTGCGGCTTAGTTCCAGTGTGTGTTTTTGGCAACGTCTTTTGTGGGTGGCAGAAAGACAAGTTGGAGAAGAAAAAAAATGGGGGGGGCGGAGGGGGAAATGAGTATTTCGGTCTTGGACAGCAGAGCAGTAGTTAGGAAGTAGCTACAAGAAGCTGACTCAATAATGAACTGGGCCTTTTTTCCCCTTTTGTTAGGGAGCTTTGGTTGCCAATTTGGTGGTGCCTGTGGGAGGCAGTTTTTTCCCTCTTCTATTTTTCTTCTCTCCATCTTAAAGTAAAATCACCTGGGATGTAATTAATTAATTAGAATCAGTGCACCGAGCTGGGGGGTGGGCGTGCTGGGCACATGTGTTTTTCGTGGTGCGCTGTGGTCGATATGTTCCGGGTGATTGGGATTAATAACAGGGGGCCAATTTGAAGTGGGAATCAGTGCGCTTAATAGACATTGGGGGGATGTATGTGGGAAATGGAGGAGGAAGGAGGGGGGGGCTCAAGGGTGCACAGACCCCCCAGCCGCTGGAACAACGAGACCTTTGTAAGGAGGTATATTACAGTATGCACTTTACTTTAGGACATCAGATCCCAATCGAGGCTGTAATCATACAACTTAATCCATGGCAGCAGTTGTTTTTCTTTTTGGAGTGAGTAAATACGCTATCACTTGTACTCAGAGGGTGCCCCGAATGGAGAGTTCAGAATTACCATTGTGAAAATATGGGATGTTTCCATATATTTGACTGTAAAAAAGTCACCTGAAACTACATAATTCTCCATCATCCACCTTGTATGTTAACTCACCCTTCAAAACCAAAGTGGGAAGAGGTGGAAACTGCTCTGGGCTACAGCACGTTATCAAAATGCTAATACACTTTATCACGGCCCTACTGCAACATGACTTACTAGTTTGGATTTGGAAAAATCCAAACCCTTTCATAAGAGGATCTTCCCTTCAGGAAGATTTGACGCACACCAAACATCTGGTTTAAGAACACTCAATCAATTGCTCTGAAATCCTGAAATTGCTACTCTTGGCTATGCAATCAGAGCTGTGGTCGGTGGGTTGATGGTACAACGATGTAACAAGCTATTGCTAAGATTGGGCTTTGACGATGTCACTGGTGTGGAGGCAAAGATAGAGAAAACAGTATTTTCACACTTGGGCCAAATGAGAGTATTTTTCTGGATCAAAGGACACTTATCCTTAGAGTTTAGTATACATTTATGAGAGCTTCTACCAAACTCTGGTGTGGTTCAGAACAGAGCTCTTTTATTTTTAGTATAGGCTTACCTTTAAAAACACACAGTTTGACAAGCGATGTGCACTCTTGGGGTGAGTATATACTAAGAACACAGTACAAAATGCACAGCCTGGATTTGTATGAACATTTTATGATAAGAAATGGAGAATGCATCAGAGTTTCTTTCAGTTTACAAAAACAGTGTAATGCTTTGGATGCGTGTTACAAAAAATAACAGAAAAGATTCTCCTGTGCACAAATTAATCCATGGTAATTACCATTTCTCCAGAACTGAAAAAATAAACCTGGATCTTGAATCAAGTATTTGGGCCAGAGGGAATACTTAATTCACGTTTTTCATACTATGGTTGATGGACTTTGTCATTGAGAAAATGACTGCAAAGCACAGCATATTTCAAGTGCTTTGTTCATTAAAATCTACAGGTGCACTTAATGAGGAAAAAAGGTTGTTTGTGCTAAATTTGCAATGAGTTGAGGGAGGAAACGGCACAATTATTCTATTCTAGTAAAAGAAAACAATCCAAAAGGCAAAAAAATAAACACAGAACAGGAATGAAAGCATTCACCACTTTATGATGGCATTGCCCAAATCAGTCACAACCTATATTTAAACTTAATGGAAATGAAAACACTGAACCAAAGGATAATTACTTGTAACTTCCTTCCACCTGGCATTTCATAACGAATGCCCAACGCAACACAGCCATCATCCTGACCCAGAGCCTCTAATAAAATATAGGAGGTTTAAGCGTTGCTGCGCTCAAATTTAACCCATGAGAGTGGATCTACGCAACAGTGACTCAATCCAAGGGTGGCTACAAATCCTGATTCAGATAAAATAATAGCATTACCTTTCCATAAATTTAACAAATACAAGATTCAGGCGCTTAGTGCTGATTGAATACTATAAAGCAAGTTGTTCCATGTT
This sequence comes from Taurulus bubalis, assembly GCF_910589615.1. Classification (NCBI taxonomy): domain Eukaryota; kingdom Metazoa; phylum Chordata; class Actinopteri; order Perciformes; family Cottidae; genus Taurulus; species Taurulus bubalis. The sequence continues at coordinate 17,026,013 of NC_136595.1, forward strand.
TTTTTACAAAGCAAATTTAGCAGGACAGTACAACATAAATAGATTGCTCCAAGTAGTCTAGAACATCATAATGACATCATCACTACAGAGATAATTTCATCGTGCAGTACTGTTGAAAACAACGGTCTCTGCTGCTGTGTGCTGACGTTAAACTGTCTCGCATGTGTGTAAATGTTCTGGAAATCTGAGACTGATTGTGCCATGGTCATGGCCGACCATCTGAAAAAGGATTGGTTTTCTGATCGGCTGCCCATTGATTGGCGCATTTCTACTGGTTAGAAGCCACATGTCTTTACAGAGCAGCTACTGTAACATATAAAAGTGAAAAGTGTATTATACTGCTTCACTCTTTTGCTCCCACACATCAACCTTGCTGCCTTAGTAGGAAAGTGAATTTGAAAGGCTCTTCAGCTTTACTCTGTGTTGGTATATGCATACAAGAGTCCTGCACGATTCGCTGTGGATGGCACTTCCTCCCGCTGCTGACATTACTAAGATTTTAATGTGGTGTCCGTGAGATTGCTTTAAGGTTCTTAAGAGATCAAAGCCTAGTAGAGGATATTCAATTAAATTTATTTTGTATAGCCCAAAATCACAAATTTCCCTCAGAAGGCTTTAGAATCTGTACACATACGACATCCTCAGTTCCATGACCCTCAGTTCAGGAAAAACTCCCCCCAAAAAAGCCTTTTAACAGGGAGGGGAACAGGGAAGAAACCGTCGGGAGAGCAAAAGAGGAGGATCCCTCTGCCAGGATGGATAGAAGTGCAACAGATGGCATGTGTACAGAATTAACATCATAACAGAGTTACACATATATAATCCATTTTACATAAATTATTTATATAATGAGTAGTAGGCATGATGAAAAAGTTACAACTAGATATAGAATACAAATGAAAATAAAACCAGTAATGATATTGGCAATACTAATTGCAACTAATAATGATAATAGCATTAGGTGTCGGGCAGGACCAGGGTCCAGATATAACTCATTCATGGAAAACTGTGAGAAGAGAAAGCACAAAGACTCCGAGGAAGAAGTAGAGTTAGTAATGTGCATTGAGGGCACATACATGCATACAGAAGGAGAGAGAGACAGAGAAGAGGAAAAAGGGGCTCAGTGTATACTAAGATGTCCCCCATAGTCTAGGCCTATAGCAGCATACGGGGCCGTACCAGGGCAAACTGAGCCAGCCCTAACTATAAGCACTATTGAAGAGGAAAGTCTTAAATCTGCTCTTAAATTTGGTGACTGTACCTGCCCCCCGGGCTGAAAGTGGAAGCTGGTTCCACAGAAGAGGAGCATGATAACTGAAGGCTCTTGCTCCTATCTTACTTCTTAAGACTCTAGGAACCACGAGTAGCCCATGAAGCCGAGTCGAGTGTGGGAAGCATAGACACCAGGATAATTTATCCCCTAAAGACATGTCCTGTGATAGATGCACCGTAAAACATCAACACAATCTCCAATAGCTTTTAAAAGTTCAAACTATTAAAAATTTATAGCAAATTCCTATTTTTGTTCTTCTACATCACCATCAGAGACACAGTGAAGTACATTTCATCAGGGTGAAAATCATAGTTACTGTCTTACTGAAGGAAAACAAATGTTGTGCCCCTACACACGTTTATGTAATGAGTGCAAACTCTGAAATACGGATGTTTTAGAATGATGCACACATTTAAAAACATCTGTTCCTTCACCACAAATAGATTATGGGACAATAGAAAGGTTACATGTAATTGCCACTTTTCTTAGAGTCAACTATGGTTAAGGTTTAATAATAAAATTGCTGTCCAAAACAATCAAAACTTCATTCATCAGAATTGAAGGCAAAACATACTCCCTCACCCTGACCGTGATATACTTACCGGACACATCATTATTTTGACATCACACTCATGTCTTCTATGCAACTCTGCTTGCTGCTGCCACAACCAATGTAATAGAGTATAATGTGTCCTTTAAGAACTTGCACTTCGATAGCCACTAAAGGTATACTGAAAGTATAGACATGCCGCTCTTGCTTCTTAATTTCAGTAACAGTGAAGAAAGACAAAACCGGCTTTACAGAAACAATGTTGCTGTCATTAGTTTACCTTTGCACTGTTACCTGTAGGCTTCAGCCTCTGTATTCATCTTTTTAACCTGCTTTCCATGCAACGCATATTGTAAACCCGCTTTCCAAAAAAAAATTTAGAATTATTTATAAATATTTAAAGTTTCATTCATGAATATGCTGACAAGTCATCCTGATGTTGCTGCGTATTGGCTAGGTGCAATGTTTCCAGTGTAACACGACGGAGCGGAGGACACATAAATTAGTCAGTTCTGCAGGTGTTAAAGGTTTTTAATCAAACAAACACAAAAGAACTGAAAACAAATCTCAATCCAGAGCTCTATCAAATAACTACACAAACTAAACCATCTCAGCCGGGCCGCTAGACGACTTACCGGCTTAATCTTCTTCATGAAGTGGCGCTGTCACTCTTCTCCTCCCGTCACATTCCCTCTACTCCGTTTCCCTCCTTGCCTTTAGTTCACCTCCCTGACGAGGAGATCAGGATCAGGTGTGTCTCTTCCCACACCTGATCTAATGCTCTCCTGAACGAGTGGGTGGAGCCTTCTGGCTGGAATGTAGATTGCAGCCACTACCCTGTCCCTCTGGCCCTTACACCAGGAGTAAGCTCTGCAGTGGAAGTGGTATTGTTTCCTTGCTGCAGAATCTCAAAGGAAATGGTTTGTTTGTTGGAGCTGTAGCACTTGACAGACATCAACCGTGAAGAGAAGCAGATTAACCTTCAAAGACCCCCCGATTCAACCCTACCTGTCTGTCTGTCTCTCCTTCTATTCACTTCTCTTTCCTTTAACCTTCATCCTTGCTTTGATTTCTACTGTTTAATTTCTGTCTTTCATTTCCACTCCTGCTGTCATCCCAAAGTACGTACTTCTCGCTCATCGTGCCCGTGCTCTCGTCGACTCCTCGGGTCTCACCCTGTCATACCTCATCACAAATGAGGAGTCTGGATGTGCACCCAGCCAACGAATGAGGAACCCACATGGGAACCCCCAGCACATTGCACTACAACACAGTCCTAATTAGCCTAGAAACTATCAACTTCAGTTGAGCGTCTGCACAGCTCGCCTACCCAATTCCCTGTCCAACACTGTTTGTCTGGATGAGTATAGGTTAATTACATCCAGTTCCCCCTTTGCTCTCTTACCTTCCCCATGTTTTGTTCTTGTCTGCTTTTCTCGTACTATTGGTGTACTTCTGCCGCAAAGTGTCTCTCATGTGCACTTTCTAATGGGCACAAACCTTGCCTCTCATATATGCTACCTGTCTCACATACTACAAAGTCAAGCCGGAATTCAGTAATTTTAATTAGGCACTATAGAATCCAGCCTTGCTTTGAATGTGGTATTAAAATGATTTACTAATGACTCAGTAGTTGGACCATGTCATGCAGCTAAAGCCAGATAGTGAGAAGAAATTCAATTAGACACCCTGGGAGCATGAGTTGGAAACAGAATCTTGAAAATAATAGTCCCGTGGTCGAACACACAAAAAATAGTCTTGCAGAGTTCAAGAATAAAATCAGAGAAAAGAACAATCTCCAGGGATTCTACTATCCATATTACGTATTTTTTTATTTCCTTAAGGAAATGTGAGGGCAATTCAAGTTTCAGACCTACTTTAAACTCTTTTCTTACCCTGCATTGTCAAGCTTGTATAATGTTCTTTGCAAAAGAGGGCCTAAAGACCATGAAGTGCATCATACAGAAGGCTATCCTTCCTTCCTTCCTTTCTTCCTTGCAGAAGGTTTCTCTGTATTTTTTGCAGTAGTTTATTTTGAGACAACAGGTCACTGCAGTAGCACATCTGCCATCTCATTGGGAGAAGAGAATATGACAACTAAAAGAAACACAGTATCTTCCTTCTCGCATTTTGATGACACTTTAAACTATCAACTATTCCGCTGGTTATTCCGTCTGTTGGTTTCTGTCAATAGCAGAGTCAATATGTAGCCTTATGAGGAATGTATGCATGCAAAACAAATTCCATCACTGCAGCAGATGTGTCCGAGGCACAGTCGGAGACGCATAAAAGGAGAAGAGAAAAGAAGAGACTGCACTGTGTAACAATGGTTAGCAAATATTGAATGGATGATACAAATGTTCATTCCCAATTCAAGCTAATATGGTGGAGTGTCTGTTAATTATCTTTGTATAGTCAGGCCACATGGGAGGACCTCTATTGAGTTGAAAGCTTTTTAAATGAGGCATTTAGGATACGCCATAAAAAAGCTATTAACTGATTTGTTCTCTGTAAAATGATTTTACATCCTCCCCAAGAAAACGTACAACTTGAAAGGTAAAGCATATTATTCGTAACAAAGGTTGGCCTCTCCCTAGTTTGAATAGACGTGGCTTTGATGGCTAGAATTTCTTGTCAACCTTTTCAAAACTAATTTGAAATAGTATGCGTAATTAAGGCAATCTTTCGTGCACATATTGGAGAACTATTTAACGAGTGTTTTTGTCAAGGATATGAGAGATTGTAGCTTTGAGAATATGGGAAATATTAATTTAGCAATGCAGTCACATAAATGCAAACTTGCCATTTGAGAACTAACAACAAAAATGCACATGAAAACTAAATATCTTTCAGAATAACATGCAGTGAATAAACACACTCACTATCCTGTCTACAATCAGCTGGTGTTTCAGAGTTGCTCAACAAGAATTCAATTGAAATTCTTCTTTTGTATCTGACAAGATTAAGTGAGAAACATTCCATGTGGGGACATTGGCTTATGAGATGCATGTGGAAAACACAGAAAGTGACTTTTGTCTCACAGAATCTGTGAGAAATTCAGTGAGAATTATGCAAGGTCAGCACATTCAAGGTCACTTTTCATTCAGCAGTCTGTGGCTTTCATCGTGTTTTTCATAATTCCGCTACTGCTGCTGAATCATTCCATATTTCAGAATGTTACAAGGAAAGACCTCTCAACATGCTTGAAATTGACCAGAAAATTGTATTAAAATTAATTGTAGAGAGTTATGTCCCCCACCAACATGGCCCAACAAGGCATCTTTTTAGTTTGTGTGTAGCCAGTCCCTCCATAAAGATGTTATGAGTGTATGGAATTAAGGAGGGTGGGGGGAGGAATGGGCCAACACTCAGGCAGTGTTGGCTATGAGAAAGGCCAGATCACCTCCTGGTCATGCATGCATGTTCATAACAGAAAGAAAAATCTTTTATCCATGTGAGCCTGCACATCACCTGCTGTGTGTGTGTGTTTATCTGTATTTTAAAGCATATAAGTTATAGATATCACTAAACTGTGAAAGGCTGGAGGTACGATTTTATGGAACAACAGGCCTTCAGCTGTCAACATTGCTGCCCGACCACCAACGCAGCTGCTTAAATGTAGGGAACACCAAACAAACGGTACACTGAAGCCCTGTATGCTATGTGTAGAAAAACTACTGTGTGTGTGTGTGTGTGAGAGAGTGAGAGTCAAATTAAAAGCCTGTGCGCTGATGTACGTGCGCGTGTGCATGTGAGAAGTCCTTATATATCATTTGGGTTGGTAGTGTTAGCAGCGCTGGTGGTAAGGTTGACGAGGGTTAAACCTAGCTTGTTTGAAACAGGATTAACCCCCCCAGCTCTCATGTGGACCCTGTGTGTGAGGGCGGCTCACATTTTGGCCTTCCCCTCACGTTCACTCCACAGAAAGGCTGAAGGCTGCTAGCGGACAGCTGAAACCTGAGAGGGTTTCCTTGCTCCCCCAAATGTGCTTGGCCAGAACCACTCTTTGCTTTTTTTTTGGAGAAACGTCCATTCCAGACATGAGCTGAGTTGAGTTTTGAATGCGTCATGCTTTTTTAGCTGCTTTTCCATCTGAAAGTCATGAATTTATACATATATGTGTAAACGTCTGCAGGATCTTGTGTTTGAAGGACTCGACCCAAAGCCCAGTCTGTGAATGGTATCCAGCTAAGAAGAAGCCACAGCCGATTTTTAGACATTCATGAGGATGTTTTGCTGCCAAGCAAGCTGATGGACGAGGCTTATGTCACGTCTGCAAGGCGTTTTAGGGCCACGTTATGTATACCTTTGCAAGTTCTCTTGGGTCAAAGCGTGCATGTGGGATATTTCCATTCTTTCCTGCAGTGTGTCTAGTCTAGCAGGTGTTGTTTGAGACGGGGATAATCCAGGCTATGACAGGCTCTGAATTATAGAGACTGGCAGAAGGCTGCGCTAAGAGAAAAGGGATACAGTGTTCTTGAATACAAAGATTGAGTGTAATAGCACTTTGAGTTGAGCGCAGATTAGTTCATTAGCTTCCTAATAGTTCCTTAAAGACCACATTAGGTCAAATGAGTAGAAGCATTTAAACACCGAAGTTAACAATTTATCGACAAACTTTAGGATGATGGTAAAATTGTTTAAATAGTATTTTATCACCAAGTCACTATTTTAATGTGTTGCCACCAAGACAGGGTAAGACTCGTTGAGTTTCTGATATTGCTATACTTGAAATGGCATGAGTTATAAAGTAACTTTTCGCAAACAGCTAAAGTTAAAAAAATGTCAAATTCCGTTGCTATTGCCTTTTAGGTACCATTGTCTTATCTGACCAATTTCATATTCCAGCTATAGTACAGTGGATTTAAATATGTTGTTATCTAAGACTGATTTACAATGCTGCAGGTTTGCAGAATCGCAGACAGAAAGCCTGTACAGCGTCCAGAAACTGCAGTTTTTCTTTTCATGACACATAAACATGCTAATCTCTGTTTGTTCCCTTGTCTTTTCTCATTTCCTCTTGAGTTTGCTTGATACTATAATTCCGCATGTGGTGTTGACACAGAGAAATGCTGCTATGACCACATCCAAACAATATTATATTATTTTCTAAAAAGGACTGTTTACAACTTTTCGTGCTTTCTGCTGTTTTTGTTTATGTCATTGTTTTTCCTCCATTCTGATCATAATTGCTGTCCGTTTGCTCTCTCTCACTCTCTCTCGCTCTCTCCCCGGCTCCAATTGTGTTCCATTCCTGCTCCTGCTTGATGTGGCTGGAAAAGGGGGTTGGCGAGTAGAGGGGTTCAGATGGAGTAGAAAATGCATAAATAAAGCAAGAAAAGGGAAGTAAATGAGAGCAAAGTGACCCCCAAAAGGAAATATGCATGTTTATGTGCCTACCTGTGCTATGTTTATCTGTCTGGAATGACAAATTAAGAGAGAGGTCTCATCAAAAGCCTGTTTGACAGTGCTAATGGGAGAGAGATGTCAATGGGATGTTGACTGCGGATGCCGGACGCTGATGGAGTAAACGACCTCTCCCTGTCAAGTGACCAAAAGGATGCAAAAGGATCAGCGCCAGCAGACAGGAGCTCTGGAGTAGCTCCACAGATCTGCATGCAAGGCAAAACTGTGTTTTTCTGTTGGTAAGTTTAAATATGCATTTATTTGGAGTACATGCTTCTTGTCTCCTGGGATAAAACTGAATAGATTGTTAGTTGATTTACACATTTTCTTTTAAAGGTTCTTTATGGGAACGTTTCGACCCATTGGCCAGGCCATCCTATTAAACAGACGGCATAATATATTTTCACAGTTCGTAAAATCGATGTAATAGAAAACACTATTTGAGGATTTTCTTAGAACATTTTCTTCACACATTCCATATCCACCTAACAGAGATGCCTGGTATGGACGCTGACCAGGTATTTAACCAAAGCCAGTCAGCAAAGCAACATTCCCTCCATGGGCTGTAAAATCACTCAGCCCCTGAATCATCGCCACCGTGTTGCTCTAGCTGGACTTGTCATCATATTGTAGCAACTCTGATTGATATTCTTGTGGAAAAGCTGCCAGACAGCTCGGCTGCATTCTGCAGAAGCTTACTGGTATAGTGTGCATAATTCACCATGCTCACTGTAAGCCATCCACTGCACTTCAACATGATTAGCCATGAAAATGTGGTGCACGCATTCTCCAGAGTGTTGGGCACTCTGCACCCTGCAGATTCTCTATATGGTTTCTATGAATTTTTCCAGGGCCTTTCTCGGGCCTTCGATATGGTTTTGGGGTCCTCTGTACAACGAGAGACAAATACACAGCTGGAATGTGAAGGATGCTGTATGTGAGAAGAGGAAAAGGAGCCTGGAGACATCATTGACTTGCTCCTGGGAACACATAAAAAAGTCATGATACTGTAACACAGTCAAGGCAGTGTGATGAATCCTGTTCTGATTACATTGACCCAGAACAGTCAGGGGTAAAATAATAAAAGGGAAACTCATTACACTTGTTACAATTTATGTACTAAAATTGTTTACATGAAAGGCAGCAAGAAAAATATCCTTCACACCTGCTGCCTAATGCCATCATACAGCTCTCATAAACATTAACTTGCTGTATATATGATTAAGGCCTCACAGTAGGATCACTGTAGCTGAGATGAGAAGGAGCCAAAGGAATAAAGTACAAGGATTTTTACTATATTATCTGTTAACTCACGTCACATTATTGGCAATGTTACACAGCAAGCATGCCAACACTAAGTTGTACTGCCAGGAAGCCTTTATTAGCTTCACTAAATGGACTTGAATCAATATTACAAGGCCCAAAGGCCAACAAATGAATTTTGAATAGACACAAGACACTATCTCACCCAACAATTCAAGCTAGCACTCACAGACCAGGTATGCTCCATGTTTTATTGAAACCAGGGGGAGCTGCTTAGTGTGGTCAGCCACAGGTGCAAAGGAAATGGCAGCCTGGTGCTGGGCCATGACAACTGTCAAAAGGTGAGATGAAGGCTCAGGCAGCCGCCGCGTCAGGAAGGAAATGTACTTTTTTTTCTTTGCCCTTTCAGATGAAGGATGAGCAGGAGCACAGCACACTGGAGATGGCTACAGGGGCCGCCCCTCCTCAACCCCACATCTCCAGCCAGTCACACTTAGTGGACCGTGGCTCTCTCACCCAATCCCTCAGTGTCCCTGAGGAGCCAGTTGACAGCTCCTCCACCAGGCCATGCTGCTATCGAGTCAGCAACAGGTGCCACAGGCTTTCTTTGAGTGTGGTTGTTATGCATCACCCGAGGAACTTCAGCCCGGTGTGTTTCTTTATCTTCTTAGAGAAACATGAATGTTTTGATGGAGTAGGAAAGAGGAGACGTGAAATGGTTGCTGACAAGAAACTATGTCCCTGACATGCTTATGTTTGGATCTTTGAGATGGTGTAGAGCTCATTAACCGTGACACGGTGACCTGGGACAATAAATACATGTCCATATAGGGACATTTTACTATAAATGGTCATTTTACTATAGTTGTTTGGCTAATAGTTCAGGGCTGAACATAAAAAACACGCTTTTTGTTAATTCAATAAACCTTAAATGCCTGCGCTTTGATGTCTGAGTGGTTCCCTTGTTATCCTCCCTGCATGTGGATGTGTCCTGTCCGATCTGGCTGATCCTCCGTGATTAACACCACACATAAAGATGGAAAAGGCACAGTTACTACCACCACATGTTTCTTGACAACCCTGAAAATATTTCCTGTCTCAGATAACCCCTAAAATCCATGATGGATCTGGACTGAGTAGGAGCAAGTGGCTCTATAAAGTCACTTTTCCATCGTAGAAGGTCGGAGTTGAATTTCAGATACGGGATGTATTTTGTTTAACTATTGTTCTCTTTCAGTTAATATTGTTTCTGATTTTTGAACAAATGTGAACATTTTCACTGCTCTGAATGATGGATTGTAATTATATATAGCTTGGAAAGGAGCATTGTAATTAAATAATATAGAGTTTACAGGAGAGAAGTTTACTCTCACCAACTGGAAGTCAAATGATGAAGTCAAACGCAGAACACATGCCAGTCACGCTTCCTCAGAAACTTGACGTAGCGTTTAAAAACCAGAACAGCTCCATGATTGAGCTACCAGTCGTGTCACTAACAACATGTGCTGTGGAGTTACTGTGGGAAGGTGCCTTGGTGGCTGCAGGCTCTGGCTATTGTTGATGTGTGTGAATGCGTGTGTGTCCGTGTATAGCTAGCTGTGGCTGTGGCCCACACACGTTGCTGACTTTGTAAACGCCTGTGTCAGGATCAAAAGCCCGGCTATCCGCAGACGTACGTGATAAGTGAAGGGCAGCACAAAATAGCTGCCACACGGAAGACTGCTGGACAGATGGACTCATTTTTCCGAATGCTGTAAATACTGTGGGGATTCAATGTGTTTTACTTGGCATCGTGTCAGCGTGTAAAGCTACACGAGCTACAGAACCAGTTCAGTTCATGAGCTGTTTTTTCTCTTCCAGGTCCCTGCATTATTTATCAGCATTATCGGTATTGTCCTATTTTTGATTGTTAGACTTTTGATTTTCCACTGTGGCAATTTTATTCAATCTTGTCTTTTTTAATCACTTTTTCTCCACAATGGCACCCTTCAGCACTAAGAGTGACTGGACACACTTTCTATTGTTATCGTAAGTCCTTGGTTTTGTTTCTTAATGCTTCATTTGAAAAGCAATTAGCTTCCCTCTTGGATTCAATTACCAAAGTGAAAGGCTAGTGCTATCTTGCCTCTGCAATAATAACAAAATAATTGTGTTCACACACAGCCCCGCCCCCAAGCTCGCCTTTGACGCACTGCTCTTTCAACCAGTGTCTGATCCCCTCCGTCGGCCTTGGCTGCATGCGATGTGAGTTGATTCAAAGTTGAAACGATCGTATCATTCGCTAATAAAGAAAACAAGAATGTTGGCTCGGCTCGTCTTTCAAAATCAATGAGGTCGAGAACATTTGAAATGGATGGAAATGGACGTTGAGCGTCTTGAAAATGGGTTCCGTATTTCCACTGCGGCTGGCACAGTTTGACATGGATGTGTGCGTAGATGTGTGTGCCTGTGTGGGCTGAAGAATGTGTGTAAAAAATTAGTGTACATGTGTGACAGTAAAGGGTCTGAGTTTGTGGTTGTGTGATTATGTGTGAGTGTCTGCGTGTGTGTCAGCAGTCAGTCATAATCTGGAAAGCATCACTACTCGCCACGATCGTTGACGATGTGTGCGCACAACACTGGCTCTCCCCTGAAATGTTCTCAGACGGCAGTGAATATGCTTGTAATGAGGTTGAAACTGTGGAAAATGTATATGTTCAGACAGTATAATTGTGTGTGCCTTGATTGCTTCACCACAGCAACTCCATCCTATATTCAACTTCACCAACATTTGCTACAATATTATTTTTCTAGGAAAGGTGAGTGGTTATTTTTGAAATACTAAATAGTTTAATGTCACTCCAACCTCATTTGTTTCACTGAAAGTTATTAAATGCATATTAAAACATATCATTGCTTCTCTCGCTGTACAATTTAAGAACTAGAGTTACGTCTTTCAGACACAAGGTTGGCAGTCCACAATTATTTTGTTTTTTTAAACCTTTTAGAATATTCCACCTTTATTCTTTCATAGTTGATGAAAATGCACAGCATTTCATTTGTTCACTTGCAAGGCCAAGGACCACCAGCTAAGCTCTGTGAAGTGTAGCACACCGTCGTGAACTGCTGCTATTGTGGGTGTTGTGATTATATTTAATTGGCCCTCCCTCAGAAACATTCTCACACACACACACACACACACACACACACACACACACACGCTTCACACCAGCCCCTCACATGGATTTCATAAGTTAAGTCTAGTGGGTGCCTGGTGGCTTGCTGACCTCAAAACAGTATTCACTTCCTGTATGGGTTGAAGTCGTCTTGACCAGCGTAAATCACCCTTACCCAAGCTTCCACACTCTGCTTCTGTTACCAGTCTCCCCCAAAACCATTTCAAAGCTAATTGCTTCCGACATAAACATGCAGTTACCGTATTGTGGTTTGTTGAGTTAGATTATGCACAAGCATCACTTAAAGCTGCACTTGAAACTGAGAAAGGGAGTTTCAACTGGTGGGACTGGGAAAGGGAAATACCTTAAATGCGATGAATGTGTGCAGGAACACAGAACATCAGCCCACATCTGCTTCAGCATAATTATTGTGTTATCTGTGATCCGTAGGAATTAGGTCAACGGCGCGGTGGAAATTTAGCAGCGCTGGTTTTATGAATATGCAGATTTGCATGTCACATTTGCATAACTGAACAGCATTCAGAAAAGTTCATGCAAGGAACATCTGTTTATCATTGTGCAAAACACACCTTGAGTTTATTTGGAATTTTAAACATCAACTTTAACCTTAGGGAAACTGTTTGCTACATTCAGTATTTAGAGATACTGATTACATTTTAGATTCAAAATGAATGACAATTGCAAATGTCGTCCATGGTGAATAATGCATTATTGTCCCGTAGACTAATATGATGTTGACAATGGTTTGGAAATACAGAAGTACGGCGGGATTACTTCAACAAATTAATGGAACCTCTCTCTAATGTGCCCAGTGCTTATTCTGGCCCTGAAATAATAGTCCAACTCAGTCCTAACAGCACAAACTTTACATGCCGCATCAGCCATGGTGATGATTACCTTATGTAAACAGTGTGGAGTGGGTCAGTGATTCCACGTTGCTGTGCTGTAAGTGTTTGACTTAAAGATGTGCTGAAATATACGCTGGATGTATTCCCATGGGGCGGGCAAAAATCAACAAGAAAAATCATCAGCGTTGAGGGGTATAAAAGCAAGCATTCATCTTTATTATAGTCCCTGGTTTATGTTAGAGGACCTCAATTCTAGTAGTAAACAGCTGTTGGAAAGGACTAAAACGAATCCGACATGAATCACTGGAACTTCCATATATCTCTCTCTCACACACACAAACTGCACACATTTAAATGTTTAGAATAATCCATATTTACACAAACACATACATTTTGCTTAGAAATTCCGAAAACTAATTTTTTGTTTTTAAGTTGTTTTTTATTTTCATAAAATACAGTTTACCCACCTTTAACAACTAAGTATAATGACATTGATCTATTGAGTACAAAGCGTTAAATATATTATCATTTCTTATTGACAGAGTCTTGATTTTATTATGACTTTTCCATTTTATGACATCACATGGTGCACTGAAAGTCAAAAAATGACCCACACATACTCCTACAACCACACATGTGCAGGCACTCTATAAGTGTTTGATCCTTTGATAAAGAGAGTGAAAAAGATCCTGAAGCCGGTCGTCATTAAATCTGTGTTGGTTTATTTGTGTAAGACACTGGGGCTCAGGAGGAGAGCTGAGGAGTGTCGGGGTGGTCCACAGTCCATTTGTTCACTGTTCGCTCGCTGCTGATCTCTGGAATTCACTTTTTGCACAGCGCCGGAAAGGTTGTGTATAAGTGACTACAGAAAGTCTGAGCGTATGAGTATAAGTGAGGAAAACTACTTTGTGAGAATAGTGTTGAGTTTGCGGTCTGTTTGTGTGGCCAAATGGTGCAGTGTGTTGATGATATGTCATCGGAGAAACCGGCATCTCTAAACTACACAAACCAGTGAGGAAGGGGGTGGTAGGGAGGTTGTAAAGCAGCAGGGCCTGTCCGGGGTACACAGGGCATCGTCTCCAGGGCTTACTATGGGGGGAACATTTAGAAGCAGCTGTTTTTTGGCTGCACTAAATGGAGACGTTGTCCTGAGCCGTGCTGCACTTTGGAATCTCAACCCCCCCTTTCCCTCCTCAGCCCTTACCAATCCTTCCCCAAATCCGCTTCGCTTTCCCTCCCCATGCACAGCAAAAAGGAGGGAGGGGGGTAGCCGTCTAAACTGAAGCCATCATCAGCCACTCTCCCTCGCCCCCACATACCGACCTCCCTGCTACCCTTTCCTGCCTGATGTGGCCCTAGACAGGATCTCATCTCACACAACTGGCCTGGGCTCCCTCTAAAGTGTCAAAGCGGGTCTTAATTTAAAAGCCCCTGGGCCCTTTGCAGACTATTCAGCTATGCTTACCACTCAATTATCGTCCTGTCCCCTTTTTCCGCCTCTAAAGCCCCCCCTCTGAAAACATTTAAGAGCGCTTTGTGGTGGGTCAGCCACAGTTTCAGTTTCTCAGTGGCCTTGTCCTTCAAGACTTATTTTGCAGAGGGGATAGTCTATGTGACAGATCAAGCAATGCTCCGGCTTCCCGGGATGCAAAAGTGATGTCAGTGCTCTTTGACTCCGTGTTTCTCACAGTATTTGAAAGCCCCTCTGGTAGCCATTAATTTGGTTACGGATTGCCCCTTTCTCTTTTAGTGGTCAGTCTGAAACAAATAATGTGCTTGCCCTCCAGTGTTTGCCGAAAAAAAAGCCCTGCGAGACCTCGAGGCTTGGAAACGTTTACGAACACTCAGAACTACAGGAAACATCCAGAGGGAAACGTCCCCTCTGCCTCCAACCCCCACCCTCCGCTCCTCTGCTCCTTACCGGCAATGGGTTTGGGACCAGTGAGCTTGAGAAAGGTCAAAGGTGAATGAGAGAAAAGCACAGATGACTCTCAGATGGATTAGCGCTAAGTGATCCAGACTCTCCCACACAATCACGACACCTAAAAGGTCATTTTCACGAGGCATCTAATATCAGTCAGTTTCAGGAATTAAACCACGAGCCAGAAACATGGCACACTTTTATCTTAGTTTGAACCAATATACTGTATGAGTCAGAAAGCCTCTGAAACCACTTTCCCAGACATATATAATAAAAATAGCTAATAAAAGTTTCTATTATTATTATAATAGGAAGAAGCAGGACTAGCACTGCAAGTTGGACTATGAATGTTACAGGCAGTTGATAATTCAAACGTCTCTGGAAAACAGTATCAGTAAATTAGTAAAGCGTTTACTCGTTGACAAATTACGAATCCTCACGCAGAGGTGGGCGAGCTATCATTAATCTTGATGTACATGTGAAAATAGAGCCAGGTGGTTAAACTTAAATTAACTGTGATCCATCATCTACAGTCTATCTATAGTATATCCCACTCTTCCAGGAAAAAGGACATGATAAGGGAGAGACTTCTTATCAGAAACCAAACACTGTACTCATTTGTATCTTTCAAAAAATTACAAAACCAAGGCTTAACTTCCTAATGCAGAGTTGGATCTCTCTCACTGTGGATAAAACTATGATCACACCATGCAGGTCTTATAATCATATCCGATGATAATAGGTATTTTTGGACGGGATGAACAGTTTCCTAGTTCTAGAACCCCTATTTATATTGTGTCCACAAAAAGCTGTTAGCCATGTGAACAACAGACAACTTAAAATACAAATAACAGCTAATAGTAAAACAAACAAAACAATTCTCAAATGCTATTTGGCTTGTATTTAGATGATTGAGGCATGTAACAAAGTTGCTTATTTATTCTTATGTTACAAAACAACTTTAATGGAGATCATTTTACAGTTATGAAACTTTTAAAGAAAAATAAAATGTAATCACTAGTCTTAAGGCCATGCCTGCTGTAGTGAAGAAATGCTAATTGAACCACTCATCTCAGCTACATCTCGCAACTTCTTCTCAGGGCTCACAACCCCTCAGCCACTGCTCATGCAATACTCAGTCTTAATGCCTAGAGACTTTCCAAGCAGCCAAAGTGCATTTTGCTTCTTTCTTTTACAACGTGTGCATTCAAGAGTTAAATGGCCTTGTAACAGAATTATCTTCTGCACTAATTCGTAATGTTTTGATAGAAGAATGGAGTGAATTTGTCTTCAAGAGGTATTAGAAACTGCTCTACACAGCACAGAGGATGTATTGTTCAAATTCTGTAATCCGACAAAACCTCGCTAAATACGTCTCTGAGTTTTGTCACTGATACAGTGCACCAACATGGTGATGCACTCATTTACTCTGGCAAGGGCTTCTTCGATTTACTATTATTCTCATTGCTTGTTAATCTGCAGATTAATTTCTCGATTGATTGTTTAGTCGATAGGATGAGAACAATTGTGAAAATATATCATCACAATGTGTCATACCAAAGATGATGTCTTGAATGGCATGTTTTGTCAGACCAACAGTCCAAAACCCAAATATGTTCAATTTATGATAATATATGGCAAAGAAAAGCACCAAATCAAATCATTTGGGAACTCTCTTCTACACTTTTTTTTGTATGTGAATTGTTTAGCCTGCAACGTGTATGTCTTTTGAGCTGTCTCAAATAGTGATTTTAGTTTGGTTTTCACTTTTCTTTGCCAGGCTTTCTTTCCCAGCTTTAAAATGGACTCCCTGCGGCTTTTTTTTCCATTGCTGCCTGAGGAAGAGTACTGCCTCGTGACACTTTGCAGTGTGTGCATTAAGACAGAATTCTTCTGCAGCTTTCTAATTTCTCCCCCTTATTGCTGAAAAGTAAACATCAGACATGAAAAAAGGGGGATCAAAACTAGGGCACTTTGAGCTGCAGTGTGAATATTTCCTCAGCTATAGTCCTCCAGCTCCCCCTCTCTCCTGTCAAGCACTTTTTCTTTCTCTCCCTTTTTTTCGACACACTCATTCCTCTCAGACTTCCCCTTTTACACGCCCACTTTTTCTACCTCTCACCCCCCATACTTTCCTTCCTCCCTTTCCCAGATCTTTCCCTCCTATCGCGCTCCACCCACTTCTCTAATGAGACACATTCATACACCAGTATCTCTCTAAAACCAAATCCCCCTTTATCGCTTCATCAGGCACTCTTCCCTTTGCCTCATTGTTCTCCATCCTGTGTTTTTCTTCCAGTATATCCTCTCTTTACTTCTCTCTCAAGCTCTCACATGTGGATTTAATTATTGAAGCTAACGCAGCACATACAGCTAAAGGCTGCAGGGTAGGGTGTGAGGAAATGTTTGATATAAATCATTTGCAACGTCTCATTTTCTCCACATTTCTCAGCGCTTGGTATAAACAAGACAAACTCTGCTACCATCTCCGTTTTCCTCTTACAATACCTGGTTGTATTTTTGTCTTCATTAAGGATGTAATCAGATTCAATAGATGGGTAGTTTGATCAGAATTAGGCTTGATCAAAACACTGAGTTCCATCAGTGTGTGCTTTCGTTTTACACTTTGCGGTCTAATAGTGAAATGATTGTCTGTCAAGAAAGTGTCAGACAAACTAATACAATATTTCTTGTTGACAGATTCAGTGAGTGAATGAATCACATTTAAGGGAAGTTTATGTGAATTCAAGTCAGGTAGCTAAAATATGAATCAAGTTGTTGTGAAGAAATCATTCTGAGTTTCTTCACAACAGTCTAGGTGTGGAATAGGTACTCTCATTCTTTAGTTCAAGAAAATAATCAGGCGATATTATTAATAATAATACTCGACAAGTACAAATGCTGTATTAAAATGTCATAATGTAAGCACTCAATAAGCACAATAGTCCACATTTTGATAACACATTATTGGATTGATTCAATTCAATTTATTTGTTATAGCTCAAAATCACCTCAGAGGGCTTTACACTATCTCTACACATACGGCTTCCTCTGTCCCAGGACCCTCACATCAAACTCCACCCCCCAAAAAAAGGGAGAGAAAGAAGGGTTAGTATTACCTATGCAATGACATGTGAGAAGTATTTTACTGTTAATACTGGTCACGGTGTTCTTAGGTTTGAGTCGAACACAGGACTTTTAGGACGTGTTGCTACAGAAGTGATTATGCAGCATATAGCTATGAGGCTACACAAATATATTGTTTATTAGATGAGTAAACCATTTAGAGAAAAAAATTATAATTATGAACCGATCATTTGCTCTAGTAACAGAAAGAGAGGGATCCCGGTGATATCTCTAAAGGGAGTTGGGTTGTGCAAGTAAGTGTGTTTTAACAGAGCACTCAGGATTCGTTTCAATTAAAAGTTAGAAGTGATATAATGTCCACTTCACTGAAATTACACTGAATTTAATTATTAACACAGCCCGCATCATCCCATGAAGCAATTAAAACATGCTTTCAGCTATCTTAACGGGCAGAGGAATTCTGAAATATCTTTCACGGACAGACGTTTTTAAAGGGTCAAATCACCATCCAATCACTGTTAAATATATATATATATATATATATATATATATATATATATATATATATATATATATATATATGTATATATATATATATATATATATATATATTTTATATGAAAGACTGTGGAATGAAAGTTCATAGTTGATCAGAGGTGAAGCATTTGGTGCAGCAGATAAATGAGAAGCAACAAAATGAGCGTGCACCATTGGAGCACTTCCTTCTCCCTTTTTTTGCTTTTGTTCTTCAGTTGAATCTTTTCAGAAGGGAAGAAAAGCTAATCACTCAGTTTGGACCATAAGCAAAATTGTTTGCAGGAAGTTTTCCCACACCACAAAATACTGCAAGATGTTTTACATTGTCATCACCTTGGGATAGCATTTACAAACCCCAATGACTGAATTTCTCCTCCATGTGATATTAATTAGCACTACTTGCTAATCTCACTTTTAGTAACTGGAATGATTTAAGACAAATATGTTGCCCACTTTGACCAAATTCCCCAGAATTATTTGCAGGAAAGACTGGTTCACATCTACAGCTATAAAGTCCCTCTCACCTTGTCAACCATGTCCGTCGCCCAGCTGACACATCACATAAAAGGTGCTGCTTTTTTTTCCCTCACCGTTTCTGCAAATTTCGCAAAGAACATAAACATTTCCCTTTGCTCCAAGACATTCTTTGCTTCAGTTAAAGGCCGATTTAGGATGCAGGAGTGATGGGGAGCCTGTGGGAGCTCTGAGCAGGATGTGGTTGGTTGTTCGCTGGTCAGGTGAGCCATTTATTCCCATTAGTGCTGATGGTGGATTGATACTGTATTCTTCATTTACCTGACGTGGCTGCCAGATTTAGGTCTGTAGCACTCTGCAAATACAACTCTGACAACAGAGTTAAAAGCATAGCTCCGAGTCTGGAAAACAGACGCTAATCGGCCAAGTTCACTAGCATGTTTTTCGGGTGGATTTCTTACGTCTTCGAGAAGGCAGTTCTGACTTCTCTTGTGAAAAGCATGCCTTCTGATGTTGAGGGGAAATTTCTGGAAGAGAATAACAATCCCTTGAGCTTTTGCCTATACAGGGAATAACCCTACATCACTTTGTGTTACACCGATGGACATACTCACGTTTTCATTTGGGAATAAAGGGCACATTAAAATAAATTATTCTTTATGAAACATTTTAAAAACTACATCAAACTTCTGAGAAAGTTTAACTCATTCCCCAATAAATCTGTATGTGGCTAACAGACTGGTTAGCCACATACAGATTTATTGGGGAATGAGTTAAACTTTCTCAGAAGTTTGGTTTGGTTTGGTTTTGTTATTGTTGAAACTTGTGAAGTGACAGATAAGTTTTAGGACCAGATACTTAAGCTTCCATCTCAGATTTTAATTAATTTTGTGTTTATCTGGGTGTTTATGCCAGTGTGGAATAATTGCAGCCACACTACATCTTGTGGATGTACTCATGTAGATGGAGCTGCTTTCCAGTCTTATCTGGCTCCAAAATTCTCTCAACATGTGCCTCACACATTTTACTGTTTTAATCCAAATGCTATTGTGTCCTGCACACTATAACTGCACCAAAAGCAATTAGCTCATCTCCACAAGGGAAATAACAACTGGCAAGACTTTAAAGTGCCCTGATGCTATGCAAGCCCATACATGTATTGTGTCCCATTTAGGGAAAAAAAAAAAAGAGGAGGAAATAATCACCTAAAGATGTGTGTCGAACCAGCGAAACCTTAAAGACTGTCTTCTATTACTGAATTGAGGGGGAAAATAGTTAAGATTGAGATGAAAAGAAGGAATATGATGGTGCTGTTTTATGATTGCGCAGTCCTCTATTTAGTGTGTGCCGAGACGTCATTGGGGCCGGACATGCAGAGATAGCAGATCCAACCGTCAAGTGGGGGACAGAGAGAGGATGAGTGGGATTGATTACACCATAACATCAGATATAACAAACCACTAATCTGATGGTCCATCTGCAGTCGTACATCTTCATCTATCATCCACCCTTCTGTCCGTCACCACCGTGGATCAGGGGCAGCCCAGGAGCTAGACAGGGTAAACTCCTTTCGGCACATCCATGACTCCGTGCCTGTGCATCAATCAACCTGTCTATCTCTGCTCACTGTCCTGCAAACGTGACTATCTGCTCTCCGAGGAAGTAGGTTCTGCTGATGAAGACTTGGATGTCTTGGATGATACGTGAACCTTACAAACGAGAGATAAGGCAGACCCATTCTGGTTTCCAAGCTGGATCAAATTACGTCCCTGCAAACATGTGTTTCCTTCTTTGTGGACATTTTTGGGCTTATTGCTACTCTGCCAGCATATGCTTTGTATCACAATGTATGTGACCCAATTCATAAGCCGGTATTTTGTCCCATTATCTGGTTTGCTAATTACCTCAATATTGTCACTTAAATGTAATTATGGACATCACGTTATGTTTTCGATGGAAATACATTTGATAATGTACAGAAGGCTGGGAGGGATCCTTCGTTTTGGCAAAGCTTCCATCGACCAAAAACAAAAACATGCACTAAAAATGGATGGCAGAGTTTCTTATGTTTTTGATCACAACAAGAAGTACAAGGGTTTTGACATCTGTATTAAGCAAAAATATGCATATAACATGCCACATACTGTAACTATGCACCATAAGTGCTGCTAAAAGGTGCATGATGGAAAGCTTGAAGTTTTATCCCCCAAGTGGAAATGAAAACCAGAGTTTGGTGGGGCTGAGTAACAGAGGCTTTATTTCCTTAGCAGATGGCTACTTCCTATACCACCAACGTCAACGTGTTCTTGAAAAGGGTTTTGTGGTGGTCAGGGGTAAGGATGAGTTTTAGCTGTTATCGCAAGCTGCAGTGAGACATCATGTGCTTTAGAGACACTGGTCCATCAAACCCTGAGGCAATTACACTGAGAGTACAAAGGTCATGGAGTAGGGGAGGCAGGAATGAGCCTGCCGGATCAGTTTATCGGATGACCAGCAACGCAGGAACAGCTGAGGAAACTAGTGGCACTTTTCTCAGAAGACAAGAGAGTTAATTGCGGAGAGGGAGAGCAAAGGTCATACATTTGAGTTTTATTTCGCATATCTCTTCATCAGGGCTCTTTTAAATTGTTCAAGCCAACCCATTCCTTTTAAAACCCAATCCTTTTAAAACAAAGTTATGTACTGAGAGATTTTGCTACACCTGCTGCTTTAATAAGATTAATCAGCAGAGGCTTTTTCAACGACGCCTTTTGTAATATGTATGATTTTTTGGGATAGTTTGAAAGATAATCTCGTACTTTGGGAAGGTACAAAAAAAGACAAAAGAGGACATTCGGTGACGATACACTACTGTTGAAATGTGGTTAAGCAAACAGTGAGACGGAATATCAAGTTAAGGCTTGCTGACAAATGTCTTCACTCGGTTCAATAATACATGAGTAATGCTCATAGCAAGAGAGACCCCTCTAAAAAGGCAGTCTTATGAAGTAAATATTTTATGAATGTCAAAGCTCAACTCTGCTTTTGTAGTTACTCACATGCAGACCCTTATGCAAAATAACCCATATTAAGAATAACTCTGGGTGTCTTGAAGCTTAGAACCTTCACTTCAGGTCACTGGAAGCTTTGATCCATCTCTCTCTGGGTTTATCATCATTGCTATTTGGTCTGTGCTCATGATCAGCAAATGTGGGTTCATTGTCAACTGCAGAGTTTTGCAAGAGCAGGTATGGGGCTACAAGAAAGGTTCAGGAGTTTAACAGGAACGGTCGACAGAGTGCCCTGACTAATAAACCACCAGCTGGTCGCCTTATGATGGCTGACACAGACAAAGTCCAAATGGCCTAACGGAGTCCTGCTTTTCATTGGGACAGTGTATGGCGCAGTGGAAATGCAGCCAGTAAAACGCTCAAGACCACCACATCACCTGAGCAGCAAGACCCATGAAATGTCATTCATCATCGTACATTTTTTTAAATGTGTATTTTTACAGCGCTAGATTCTTTTGCTCCTCTAACGTGAAAGATGATTTGAAACATGCCACTCTCGTAAAAGTGCTCTGCATCAAACCAAAGTGTACCGCTGTCCTTTCTCAAGATATGATCCTCTCCATCTGTTACCAAATCATTCTGAAAGTCTGTCTTCACCCATTCACTTTGTCTGCAGTTGATAATGCCAGAAGAGAGATCGAGACTCAGAGTCTAAACAAGCTTTGTACATATCTTGCCAGCACGTAATGCGTGACATGATCTCCATCTTCTAAATGTGCACATTTATTCTGTTAAAATTGCCAAAAATGCTGCGGCCTGTACTCATTAACAGCAAAGTGTGCGAATGCTAAAGGAAAGGAGACCGTGTTTATTTTGACTCAAGCAAAACAATCTTCATCTCCATTCCGTTCTCCTGCTAGATTAATTGGCATAATTGACTTGTGTTTGTAACACAGGGTAGAGGGCAGACTCCCTGACACCGCCAGCCTGGCAGCCAGAAGCAATTGGATCGCCACATAGCAGTTGCGATGACGCGACTTTGAGGCGAGCACTCTGGGTAATTTAATACAACTTAGAAGGTCCACGTGTCTGATAAAATCAGTTGTAGCAGGGACGATTTTTTTTACTTTAGTGCACAACTTTGAGGAACTTTGCATAAAGCAAACCAGAGATTGAAAAAAAAATCTAACATAGTTGCCTTCGTTGCTCAGCTGAGAACGCTTTCATTGTGAAGATATGTCAGCTATGTGGCAGCGTTTGCGTCAATGACTCAGCACTTCCTTTAAAAGAATGTCTCTGCAAGAGTGAAGATCTATCACCAACGGGTAGGGTTTACAAGACCCCTGATGACATACAAGTGGCACCCAAGAGATCCTCAAGCCATTTCTGACTTATAACCTCACCCCTCCGAGTCTTGTCATTGGCTCACACAAGCCCTGACCCTAGCTGCCTGGGCATAGTATACACTACTGAGGAAGTGGAAATTACCTCTTAATACTGTCAATGCTTCAACACTTTCACAAAGGGGCGTTGATGAAAAACACCCTCACATCCATTACTCTACATATGAAGAAGACAAAGAAGTTATGATGGCGGTTGAGAAGGTTTTACCTCACCCAATGGGGCACTTTAGAACAGAAATTATGCAATATATTAAAATATTAGCACATTTAGCTGCAGAAGAATGGTGGTAACTCACTGATGGATACGTTATTATTCAAAGCACATTATGCTCCGACTTTAAAAGACTACAGGCTTCGCGTCTGTCATATTCTGTTATTTCTTTCAATAAATCATTTGCCCATAGGAAATACCTGATGGCACTCTTCACTATGCTTAAACTCCCACTGTAGAATATGTTGTATGGGAATACAGCCTTTGTCATATTAAGTACATCCCAGCTAGAGTAAAACTTAGAGAAAATGCTAAGAGTAAATCAAGTTTCCTCAGTATATTTTCCCTTAGCCATCTGGTAGCTATTGAACGCTGTTTTGAAAAAGAGCCCATAGCTTACTCATTATACAACACAACAGTCACATTCCCTCGCCCTCTGCCCCCCTTTCTTTCTGACTGTGTCTTATCCTCTTTCTCTCTCTCTCTCTCTCTCTGCCTGTCTCTCTCTCACCAGACCAATCAGTTAAGGAGACACATTACCTAACGAGGTAATTGGTCGAATGTCTCTGGGGTGCAATGAGAAATGCCATAGTACAGCATGCTATTGTGGTTAAGTTTCATCCTATTATGCTACAAGGCATTGTTGGATGTCATGGATTTGGGTCTGTCACACGGTTTGTCAAATACTTTCAGCCTCCTTGCTTTTTGTACTCCACTCCAAATTAAACAGAAAGAATAAATGTAGCAATGTCTTGGAAAGGTGAGTTTATGGCACTTTGAATGTCGTGGATGCCATTTGCCAGCGGGAGCCAATGAAGCATTTTTAACTGGCCGTTTTCCTAGATTATGAGAAAATTGACAGCACTAAAATGTGCTGCCATTGAAACCAAATGCTCATTCAACTGTGGGGATCCTGATTTCTGGTATGCAACTTTGTGGTTGGAACAGAACCACAAAAGTAGTGATCCCTTTCCATTCCTCTACAATTTTCCATCCAGCTCCATTTGTTTTTCATTTAGAGAAACACAACTTTTCACCCTTTTCCTCCTGTAAAAACATGTCGTCCCAGAAGGCTTTGCGGGAAGTATCAATCACTGGAATGGTTGTATTGTGATTACCCCAACACACCGTATCAGACCTGCTTTCTAAAAAGAAAACACCGGACACCAGAGTTATGGCACCAGAGATAACACGCGATGGTGTGCACTGTAGTTCAAACTAAAAACCTTATCTGTGACAGGATAGCGAGCATGCATAGTTGTGCAGCTCCAGTATATCCGACATAGCAAGTACACGGCTGTGGATAGATGAGCGAGGGTAGTGCAGAGGACCATGTCGGCAGATACAGTACCTCTGAATGAAACATTAGCCTTTTTGTCTGAGGAAAGCCACAGTGAAAACACTGACAATGTGTGAATCAGCCAGTGAGCATGAGGAAGAATAAAATCATTGGTTTGGAGAAAGGCCTCTTATTGTTCTAGTAGAGACAATGTTTCTATACATAATGACCTTTCTTTTTTTCTCATTAGCAACCACAAAAAAAAGTCAGGATAGGAGACTGCAAAAACGATTATGATAAATATTGCAACTACTAGTCATATATTTCTTAAAGCTATTTTAATGGCGTAAGATGTAAGAATTTGGACAGACAAAAAAGCCTTTTTACAAATCATACCATTTATTTCCTGCTACAATTGCAGTCTGCTAAAGTGCTCAACAAGAACAAGAACGTTTTGATGACAGATGTTAAATAATTGAATTTCTTCCTGATTATGGCGACTCTGGTAACTCCATCGGACTGTTTCTGTCATTAAATTAATGACAGAAAATGAACTCTCCCTATTCTCACAGACTGGTATGTGAATGGCATGTATGTACAATGGATTAAAATAAATTGCAGAAAAGTAGGTAGTCATTCTAACCATTATGCGATGTAGCGAACTCTCCATTACCGGCTGTTTAAGTTGACAACGTATTACTTTCTTTTGTTTCAATCTTTTAAGCCGTAGATTTATTAAGACTAAACAGAGAGGTCTTTTTCAGGTCAACCTGATTATATTTCAGGCAGAGAGGAATAAAAGCCAGAGTCTTTCAAACTAACCGTGTCAAAAGAAAAGTTGTTATTGTGTCCAAGTCTAACCTCTGACCCTCAGATCAGAGGATTTCAAAATAGATCACAGTCAGTTATTCTGGTTTGTTATCGTTCATGGAAAGCTGTGGAAAACCATGACATAAAATGGATGAATTTCTCACTAAAAAGGGGAATTCATGAAGAAAATTGTGTAGTAATTGAGAAGAAAATAAAGGATTGGGAAATTACATATTCTATTTTGCCAGGGGGAAATAAATGATCTGTTCGTCAAGAATGATTTCTCTCCTGTGTGTTCCATTGATGTGGAATCTCTCAGGGGCCTGTTTAACTCCATTTGTTTTACAATATTCTAATTAAGGTTGTCTCAAATCATTGTTCATTTTCATTTGAAATGACTAGCTGACATGGTGTGTTTGACAAAGCTGGAATTCCCTCAATGAACAGCAGCAGTTTCATGTACCAAGATAATAATACAGCGGCCAAAAATGGAGCTGTAACACCATGTTATCTCTCCATCTGTCTGAAACTGTCACGGAGCTAACCACAAAGAAACAGTCAGAGAGGTGTACACAGGAGTGTAGGTATCTCTCCATTCAAACCAGCTCAGACGTCAGCCCTGTGTGTTGTACTATTTAAGGCAAACAGCTTGTACACAACTCCCTGAATCACTTACAAATAATTGGTTGCAAGTACTATTTTTGTACAGAAGTTTTTCCACCGACACAAATATATTTTATTCTTATTCTTTTAAGATCAACAGGTACAAAATCAAACCGTGTGCACTGTTTACATGTCCATCATGCTGGATGCTTTACTTTTGTATTTAATTATTAGAATATATTGTGGCATTAGAAAGTTGAATTAACATGTACATGTTGTAAACTGTATATACGTACATAAACTACTGTATACACAATGTATTGCATATTCATATTTGTATTGATTAGTTGTGGACCAAAGCTTCAAATGGTGTTCTACTAGATTGTAGCTGAATTAATTTAGTAACTGTTCAGAATATTGGCCAGGCAGGAGTCAATAAACCCAAGCATAGAGATGTGCTTCTATTTTGCACCAATAAAGTAGTATTGACATGTAATCACCATATTAACGATGCATTGACAACGTCTATGCACATGTAAAGAAGGATATAGCAGTCTGTGCTGCTGGTAACCAAGTCACAGACACTAATCCCAGCCTCACACTTTATTCTCGTCTCTCCTGCAGCACTGTCATGCATTCCTTCCAAACCTTTTAACACTTTGCTATCAGCAACTTCCTTATTCTGTCAGAAGTTGTCAAGAGAGGGGAGAAAATGAACTGCAATAGAGGGAATTTCCTGTTGATGTCTCCGTTATTTCCCTCTTTTCCCTTTTATGACATGTCATCAATATTACCATAATAGGAGTGAACTGCCACAACAAACTAAAATGACCTGTTTCAGTGTCCTACAGGGTGGAACAAGGGAGACAAAAAAAGGTTAGGTTTATTTAAACTCGATGGAAATCTCGCTGCTTTACTTGCAAAGGGTAGTTCACGTCCATGTCAAATTGTACAACAACAAGTCAACTGCTGACCGTCTACATTTCTCCTTCTAAGTGGAAAGCATTGTTATAGTCTTACAAGTCTCTTCCATTTATACAGCTGTGGATTTACAAGAAACACACAGGCTACATTAACTCTGTAACAGCTTAATGTAACACCTAGGAATTCAATCACGATCCCCTGGTCCTCTGTAAATGTCAAGTCACTAACTAGTGAAACTTTGAATTTTCTTTACTTTAAATGTTTCAGAAAAGCGTATGGTCTCGGTATCGGTACTGCACATGCTTTGCACTTGTTCTCCACCTGTGAATGTAAGTCCTGCTTAGAGTTACATCATTAAAAGGATGATGTTATTCCGTTCACAATTGTTTTCTTTCAGTTATATAACGTTTTTTTCACAATTTGCAATGACACGTTGGGCTTAAAGAATTATGCTCTGGTGAAATATCTCTGCAGTATTATTTCAAAAGCAGTATGTATTCAAACTGTAGTGGTTCCCAATTGCAATCATATGGTATGATAATGTTTAGACTGAAACATTTAAAACAGATTTATAAGCTCATCTTTTATTTTTTCATCTGCACACTATTGTAATATATACAGTTTTATACAAAGGACACCACCTGTCATAACTAATGATGGAATTTGTAAATCCTAGCTTCAGTCGTCAACTTTAGCAAACGTGTGCATGTTCTTGTTTTCACGTGGCTGCTCCACCTTTCTGGCTCCGTGCCCCTCTGTTTATCTGCCTCCGTCTCCGTCACTTGCTCACAGAGTGACACTGACGGAGGTGACGCCTGCAGTAGCTGAGATACGGCAGAGCTAATGGATTTGTCCCAGGCATCTGAGAGACATCAGTGCCCAGACTCAGACGGGATGAAACACAAAGGCAAAGAGTTTAAACGCTTTTCTCTTTCATCTTCATTTGGCCTCAAAAGAGACAAAAAAAGAAAAGTGACTGAACAACGTCTCACATCTCACCTCATCTACACCACAGCTCTCATCCATCATCTTTGGCAGTCTAAATCCCCATCCTTTCATTCCCCTAAAGGAGGGCAGTTCATAATGGGGAGAGTTTGTTAAAAAAAAAATCTATTTTCATTTCGTCGAGGAAAAAGCTTTAAGGCGACTTGCTACATTCCATTTAAAGTACATAATTTATCTAATTGTCTATGAAACCTCAAACAGCCTTTGTGACACGCAACCATGTGTTCCATTTATCTAACATGCACCAAGCTGCTGTTTCAAGTACTGATCCAGCTCAGTGATGCGATGCATAAACCCAGAGGACCAACGGACAATCAAAACCTCAAATTCATGTCAGGTTTCAGAACCAGGGTCACTCACAAGGTGGAGAATAAATGTGGTTAAAAAAATAACTTTTGTAAATAACTGTACTTTACTTGGCTCTTTTTAAACATATATGTTATATTGCTATTGTTGCAAAAAAATAAGAAATAATGGGGATAAAGTCAATAAACACAGTCACAACCCAAACTCTTGGGCACATTTTGTTGCAATTATAGATGTGCTTCATGATTAAAGACATCAGACCGGCACATCGGGGAGGGTGGCTGGTGGATGTTTGAAAACCAGATGCCCAGCAAGGATTTCTACACTGTTTTACTTTTTAACTCATAAAAACAGGCAAGTACAGCGGCTTCATAACATACACATGGTTAGACCAACTTTTTGTCTTGAGTCACCATCAAAATCTACCTATTGGTTTGACTCATTGCAGTACTTTTTTGTTGTGCTGATTTCATTAAAGTTCAAATATGTGTTGTGAAATTGCCAAAACTACAAGGATGACTAATGACTCTTCGTGTGCCAAGGGATACAGTAGTCTGTAATTTGGTCTAGCTATGAACAGTAACATGTTGGTGGAGCCAAGGCTCTATGTCATAGATTGCCACACTGGAAAACCATAAGATTTAAATGTATTTTATCCACTATAGTACAATATTGAGCCCTACGTGATCTTTCATTTCAAAATCAAAGTAGGTCAGTGTGGTTAACTATGTTCTAACACATAAATAAAGTGGATTAGGGTGCCGTTATTGCTTCCTGAATAATGAGTTGCACAAGTGTAATGCATTTCTGAGCAGACATTATTGATTTACTGTTAGTCTCAAATCCATCCATAATTCATATTTAAGCTGCAGGCTCTTCCTTGATAGCTGAGAAAATCCCTTTAAGGCACGAGCAGGGAGACCTCAGCAGACTCGTGAAGCTGTAAGTGAAAACTGAAGCGACAGGAAATGAAAAGGGGAGCGAAGTAGCCAATCACCCAACATTCCTACCAAACGTGTACCAGGGGGTCGCAAGGTTAAAGGTGAGGGGTTTCTGGACGGGGAGCACAGCTGTGTGCCATGAGGGGCACACAAAGACGCCCCAGCATGACCCCCAAAGTCACAACTTCCACCAGGAGTCACCCATAATAACACATCTGGGCCTGGTTCCCCCTAGCAAGCAGGTATCATGGCAGAACAGAGGGCCTCCTTCTCTCTTGTTTGTTTGTCATTTATTAACCTCATCCCAACCTCGTCGTGCCCTTCTCATTAGAGCTGTGATTGACAACTCAAGATGCCAAACTCACCCTGGGATCCTTTTCAAAATAAGTACACTGCTAAACCTTTGTTTTCTAAATGAAAAAACATTTGAGTTAAAGAAGCATTATAATGATAGGATTGTATATAATTAATTACATTGGGTACCTATTGTTTGTTGGACTATTAAAGTCAGCCTACACTTTAACCTGTAAAGGCCACCTACAGAGTAAAGTCAGTTCAATGGAATGTATACATCTTGCTCGCACTGTGGTATTCATCATCATGTTGTCTGCACCAATGGCACCAAGACAGAATCAATATAGTATTTGATTGATTCTTGATCATTGCTTAATGTGAAACCGTTACCAATTTGATTAACCAATCAAATCAGCTCTGCTAGAAACGACACAAAAGACTGATAGCATCTGACAAGAGATCAAACGCGTGATGAATTGCAAGTCTCATTTTTCAGATGAGATGCCCTCCAGTCTAATGACTTTTGACCTCAGTTCACCTCTCGGATTTTGTGTTTGCATGCTCGAGAAAGATTGAAGTATTTGGCTGTGCTGCTTGTGCTTGTGTGTGTGTGTTTTTTTGCACGTGTCCAAACTTGTGTCTCTGTATGTGTCTGCCAGCCTGCATGTGTAACAGATTTGAAGACGTTGGTTTAATCTTCCCCCCACCATCACTCCCCTCGTCCTCATTAAATGCACATTCCTAATTTGGCTTGATGGTAGAGTGCCTGTCCAATTTCTTTCCAGGACAAAGCATAGGGTTTGAGAAAGGTAATGGGATACCGTCTGAGAAGATGCTATCGTCCATCTGCCAGCACCAGTCAAACCATTACGGGTGTTTTGTGTCTGCCAGCCCATCAACATTTCAGTTAATTTGCATACATTTTCAGGAATAAACATGTTTGAATATGTATTCCGACATGTATGCAAATGTTGGAGCATAAACACATGCACATATTCACATTTTTACGTGGGGGAATGTTTCAGAGTATTTATGTTTTTAGTACATGTGCATTTGCCGATATGTAATTCTGTGGGTGTCTCCAGCGTCCACCTTCTCAACCCCCGTCCTCTCTCTGGCTGTGAATGTAGAGCAAGCCAATTTAGCAATAGTCGCATCTCTGCTTTTCCTCAGTGGCATTATCATGACATATTTTATGTATCAAACGTTCTGCCATGCATGTTCTCTCACACCACCTGTTAGCGATGCACTCTGCATGCCACTGAATGCAAACGAGACCTTGGCCCTGCATGTAATTGAGCAACACGATGCGCCTTCAAAGTACGTGGAGCAGATGTCTCTCATCTCCGGAGACCTTATCTGAGAGAAATGGATAAATAAGATAGGCGTAGAAATACAGATGGAGGTGGTGGTGCTGAGGAGAGGAAGAAGGGGACAGGGAAGGAAATGGTGATGCTGATCCTTTCCTGTCAGGCTGGGATTAAAAAGGGCAAGAGGAAACAATGTGACACCAGGGCACAAAGTGTGTGTGTGTGTGTGTGTGTGTGTGTGTGTGTGTGTGTGTGTGTGTGTGTCTCTGTCTCAGAGAGAGAGAGAGAGAGTTAGAAAGAGAGAGTGAGAGAGAGAGAGAGAGAGAGAGAGATTTTTTGTTTGAGAGTAAGATAGAGTGAGAAACAGAAAGATCATGGAGTGGTTGTAAATATATCCAGCAGGTCCCAAATTACACTGGACTAAACTATATGAATTAGTTTTAAAAGTAGTACCTTCAATAGTGTCATTTCAGCCATGATCAATTAAACGTCCAACAAGTCTAAATCAAATGACGCGAATAAACAGAAATTATCCCAACTTGAGCCGAAAATGTAATTAGCATTTGGTTTAACACAGCATAAATGTTTGAGTTATGTCCAATTCAAAGTAGCTGTATGACATGTCTGATCACAAAGGAAGGCAAAATAGTTTTTACCTGATTAATAGCCACACTCAAAAGCAGAGTGAAACATGTGATGCAAATATTGTTTAAATATGGTGATAACCGTTCACATTTTCACATAGTCTCTCCTAGAAGGCATTCATGCTTTTGCACTCAATTGTTCACATGAAAGAGACAGAAATAGATTGTGAATAGAATAATGAGAGCTAGTGGGAGAACTTAAAATCCTTCTTATCGTTTCATCTCTTCACAGCTGGCCAATCGCGTGAAGTGGGTGTGAATGTTGGATTGTCGTACAGTTATAGGGATACAGCTCCCATAATTCTAATGTCAGAAAAGTGTGGGGGAGAAGTAACCAAAACTATTTAGCCATTCGACAAGCAGCTATGATGAAGCATAGTGGCAGCTTGACAGGTGCTTGATTTACAGATTGAATCCAGTTGAGTTTGGTCTGCTCTCAGCTGGAGTTCACATGTGAAGGTTACAAAGAGATTGCACAGCTTTGAATGAAGTCTACTGACACAATTCCTCTTGTGGTTTTCAAATCATTGACAATGTTGCTCTTCATCACTCACAACTAGATCTGCTCTTGAGAATCTAGAACTTTCTCAGATACTGATGACTGTTTTATGAGCTCCCATAAAATACCAAAAGAATGTTACAGCCCCACCTTTAATGCATTCACTGCATGATTTACAGGACAGCCCAGGTCAGCCGTACATACTTACTTGATCTACTTTCTTCAGACTTCTCCAAACATACTCCACTCAAAACATGAATCTACTAATTTCGCTCCAGACAATGTAAGGGAACATATGGCAAAAAAAGAGAAGATTTGTGATCAAAGGGCTATCCAAATTAGAATTAGAATGAGGTATACACCTACCTGGATCTTAGCAAGAATATTTAAAAAATAAATAAATGAACAACATTTTTTTTTTTCTTATATATTTACTTGCAGCAGTTCAGCAACTAATGCGGATTGTGCGGCTGCTGTTTCTTGTTACGATGCCGAAATGAACGACGGTACTATGTATACGTAACCATAATTATCATGCGAAAGACGGGATTGCAAAACTGCTTTTTCTGCTGCTTTGTTGTCGTGGCCGAATGTGACATCAGTGATGGTGATGAAACTGGTAAACTGGTATACCTTACCGTATTCCCAGAATCCTATAAATATTCAATGGTAATGGTTTAATTCCATTGAACCAGTGTTGTCCATAAGACATTGCACTTTGTTGCCTTACAACCCCTTAAATTCAAAAGTAAGACATTTGTTTCTAGGTTTTGTCCAAGTCTACTTGTTTGTCGTGGCAAATGCAAAACTTTTAATGAGTATTTCATAAAGACTGAATAAAATTCTGTACTTTCTGTCTTCTTTTGGGAGCTATGTCTGCAATATTTACTTTGTTTGATCCAACTTGTGAATCTTTTTTTTTTTTATGAAGTAAATATCGTGGTCCTACCCTAGGCTTCTTTCTGTTACTTTGAAGAGACATTAAGGGCATGGTTATTCTGAGTGGTGCGTCTCGACAGCGTCTTGGAAGCTCGCTGGGTCTGCGTGTTTGTGCGTGTGGGTGGGTGGGTGTGGGGGGTGTAAATGAGCAATTATAAGGCTGGTTCACATCTTCATAGCACGAATGGAGTCAAATTCCTGCCGTCTTCTGCTGCCTCATTAACGTTTAGCCAGTGAGATGGATGCGGACAGAGTCTGGGGGTCTCCGTGGTTACCATGGGTGAGAAACTAATCAATGATATGCTCTCTCTCTGGATGGTGACGAGGTATTAATGAGCTTCCAACGCCAATGAGAGCTAATTATCCGCCTTCTGGAGGTTGAGAAGAGAAAAAAAACAAATGGAGGGGACATTGGAGAAGCAGTCAGAGAGAGTGGTGTGTTTCTGCACAGATATGGAAAGATCCAAAAATAGCATTGCTTCCAGATCAATATTTCCATAAGCTCGAGCAGTGGGGTTGAAAGAGCACCCAGCAGGGGTCAAACCGTCGTCAATTTGCTGTCATAAAATGTGTGGAAGACCATTAAAGTAATGAATACACGCCTTTTCATTTTAAACGTCCTGGGAGATGTTGACACGTCTTCTCCTGTCAACACCCGACCCGATCCAGCTCCACGACCCCTCCTCTGAGGTCATGTTGAGCAATACACCCACATGTTGTAGCTCTCTTTGGGTATCAAGTAAATTGACTTAATTCTAT
Organism: Taurulus bubalis; assembly: GCF_910589615.1. NCBI lineage: Eukaryota > Metazoa > Chordata > Actinopteri > Perciformes > Cottidae > Taurulus > Taurulus bubalis. Next base: position 17,059,465 of record NC_136595.1, read on the forward strand.
CTTTGAATAGTGTTTCTTTAATTCATTACAAAAACTTTCAGTTTTGATGCTGCTTTCAGGATTTAATTCAACTCTGAAAGCGTATTTGATATGCTCCCGTCTAATACTGTTCTGTGGCTTTTAGATTTATGTGACGCGACACAACTGTTGGTTTTCTAACAACAATGCAGCTCCTAAAAAAGAGTGAGCTTAGATGCTGAGGTAGCATGAGTTTTATCAGAACTGGAAAGTATGTCTTCATTGAAAGAAGAGCAAACAATGGCACAAAAGGCTTTTTCTACGGAAAAGATGTTTTCACTCATTTCCCGACTGGCTTCAAGATTTGATTAGAAGATGGTTCATCAAATCACCCTCCAAGTATTTTTTATAAGTGTCTTCCCTTTACCAAACAGTTTCCAATGATGACTTCTCTGTAACAAAACATCTGGTGCTTTGGGTTAGATGAATGTTGCACATGATGTAAACTCAGAACACTTGAAATCTGTGCTATTAAAACTTAACTAAGGAATATTTTGAATACATTTAAACCTGCTTTGTTGTCGGGGTTTTGTTTATTCTGATAGATAAATCAAAAAGTCAATGGTGTAGTACGAAGATGATCAAAAATGTCCTGCCTATTTTAACAGCAATTTCAAAGTTAACTAGACTTTCTACCCACAAGCTTCTCTCCATTTCTTTGGTCAGGCGAACACAGATAAACACTCAGATAAATCTTCAATGGCACACAACTGTGCCGGTAGAAATGTATTTCAGTGCTGTCATGAACCTGAATAGAGTCACTTGGCTTTGAATGCAAGTTTGGGTTATAAACATAAACATGAAGCAATGTTTGGAACTGCTCTCTGAGAGGATTAAAGCAATCATTAGCTTACAGTTTTCTTCTAAGAGCTCAGTTAGGTTGGCAATCACAGTCCACGAATAAATTAGCCAATTATACAGTGGTAAGAAGGGTGTGGGATTACTGGTCATTAGTAAGCACTGGAAGCACTCTCTGATTCTGAGACAAAAGACAAGCTAAACCCCACCCTTAAGCATATCACTCTAAACAAAGGCTTATATTAATGACTTGACATACTGATAGTAGGCCAGGCTGAGGCCTTTGTGGCTTCTGACAGCATCCATTCCCCTCATTTAATATAAAAACCACAATTAGAGCAAGAGCAAATGCACTTGAGGTCTGTATAATGGTAATAGCTGGCCACATTAAAGCATGCCAACATGGCTGAGGCTGCAGCGCCCACAGTTGTGGGTGTTGTAGGAGGAATCTAGACACACAACAATGCTCTAGATGAGCCTGAAAATGTCCCACGTACCACAGTGATAATACCAAGGGCACCATCGGTCTTTGTCCTTTCATTCTTTGGCACTTGTGTCTAGCCCCTAACCCACGTAGCTGGCTTCATGTATGCTAGCAGAGTCGAGTTTCTGGAAACCTTGTGATAAAACAGCAGGAAATTCAGCAGCTACACTACTTGTTCTGCCATTCTGACTTACATGCAGTTATTTACGAAACACATTGTCAGTGGTTGTGCTTAGCCTGAGATTCAGCCATGAAACAATGTCAGAAGCTGGTTACATCAGAGATGGTTTGTGAAGGAGGAGGATGTTTTCAAATCCATCGCAGATAATAAGAGGATTCCACAAATCATAATAAGCATGGGTATGGAGCTTGACAAAGTGACAGAAAAGAAACAAACCAGCAGATGTTTGAAGAGTGTTGACATGAACTCTCAATGACCTCTAGGTTCCCCTTTCTACTCATTATAGCGACTTTGTCTGTGTATTTTTGTTCTAGTTTTAATACAGAAAATCCAAGACATGCTTACTATAAGCTTGTGCGTTTTTTTTATTTTTTAAATGGTGTGCCTCGAATAGACACATTCACAATCGGAAGCTGGACCAACAAAGATACAGAAAAGATACATCGGGTGTATTTAAGATATCATTTGAAACATTGAGATATTTTCAGAAAAGGGAGGCAATTATGTATTTATTAGATGATGTAAAAATCAACTCATCCAAAGTTATTTACAAAACACTTTGCCATTTTACAACATAATCCCCCCTTTCACTAGCAGCCCGCAAGTTAAAAAGAAAAGGGCCTGCACAGTATTTATCAATTTACAAGTCAAATGACTTGGAGAGAAACTCTTAATTAGACTTGTAGATGCAGTAGCATGATAGCACCTCATTTTCATTTGGAGAACAAACACAAGCCATTTAGAAGAAGCGTCTATCCAAGGGGCCCCACATGGAACATGAGTGCATATATTCTCCTGAAACCTTATTGTTTCACTTGCTCACCTTACTTAAACTACATCCCCATTGTTTTATGGGTGCACTAATCCCCACGTAAACAGGCTAAGAGACATTTATTGTCCCCGTTACAGAGCCTCATACCCAGGAAGGAGTCTTTTTTGAGGGAAAAGAAGCTGAATGGTTGCCGTGTCTCCATTTCCCCCCATGGAGCCAACCTACTGCACTCTCGGGTGGGGTCATGTTCTTTGTAGACCGTATAATATGTTACTTAATACTCAAAGTCACACACAACATCACTGGCTCTCAGAATGGATAAAGCCAGGACACAGCAGAGCACATTAGCAAAGTGCTGCACATATGAACTACAACTCATACAGATAAATCTTACAAAAAGTAGTTTGTTATTTTTTGTGCGTTCTCTTATGAAGGTCCAACAACACAAGTGCTCCGTGTGCTGTGTACCTATTTAGGTAACTAAAACTATTTGTTGAAGGTTAGGAAACATTTTGTAAAAATTTCAGATTCTGAATTTACATCAATGTTGCAGTATCTAAAAGTCTTGTATCGATTATCCGACACATATTGGTTCATCTTTATACCTCTAAAATACACTCATGCACACATGCAAAGATGTAAGCCCACATTGATCTTGGATTCTGACATTTATGGAAAGCATTCGGACTCAGTAAAGCAGCCGTGTCAGATGACCATGTTATGGTTCCCTGTGGACTATCGGCCCCACACGTCCATGTCATAGCAGACAAATCAACATCAGTCCAAAATACTGCTCAAACTAAAATACAATGCTGTGCTTCATACAGAACACATGTCAGCCCTCTTGCAAAATACCCAGATTCAAATGAACAGCCAAAACAATAATAATAATAATAATAATAATAATAATAATAATAATAATAATAATAATAATAACAGTACAGTATAAAATGAATGCAGATTCTTTCTTTTTTTATATTGTTTTTTTATAATTCTTTTTTTTTAAATAATCCTTTATTAATCCCACAGTGGGGAAATTATTCTCTGCATTTTACCCATCCTTAGCAATTAGGTGCATTGGGCTGCTGTGGTTTCTGGATAACCACTCCCCATGAGCTACATGAGAACTTCACATAGTACAAAAGTGCAAAGTACACAGACATAAAACGTCATTAATAAATACATGGCAAAATGCCTGTATTTTCGTTACGGCGTTAACGGGCGTTTTACCAAAACAAAAACAGCAGAAATACCTATCTCACGGAGATCGGCTTTTTGTTGGGGCGGTGGGGCATGAACATGTTTCTTCCTCCAAAGTTGGGCGTGACAAAAAAAGTTTGAAAACCACTGTTATAAGTCAACTAAGATAACTTATTTCAAATCATTTGTTAGGCTTTTTTCATCCTCATTTGTGTTTCACAGATTTGGCGATTAAATCAACTAATCAAACATTTGATAGAACCTTTCAGATCAGCCTTGTATCACGTTGGCAGAAACGCACAATGACATGCGGTTAAGATTGTTAAATGACTGGTTAGGTCTAGACAACACAACTACTTGGTTAAGGTTAGAAAACTTATCATAGTTCATGTTCAAATTAACGATTCAATGTAACATTACAAAATAACAACACAATTTAACATGACAATGTGACATAACAACAACACAATTTGACCATTAAGCGACAGACGACTTTCTTACGTAACGTTACGTTACAAGCTTAACACATTCACTGTATCCGTGGTTTGCAGAATCGTACCATTGCCAACGTTTTCCCTGAGCAAGTGGTCTGAGGTGCAGGGATGTTAGCTGCTTCCGTGTCATGCTCTGTAATATTTGAGCGTCTGAGTTTAATGTGAGTAGTTTTGACTCACTTGTTAATGAAATATGTGCACATTGCCTGTGAAATCTCACTGGATGATTTAAAAATCCAGTCAATATGTATCAATGTTGGACCCACAATAATCCTCTCTTGAAGTATCTTATACATACATAAAGGGGTGCTCCTTAGAACTAGAGTCTCTACAAGGCTGGAAAGTAGACAAAGCAGACGTATTGTGCAGATGCTGGTGTTAACATACACTAAGTGTGTGTATGCATGGGAAATGATGCTGCGAAGGAGCATGCAATCGCAGTAAAAACAAATGCAAAAATGTTTTTACAGCCTATACCAGATGTTAAATATGCTGTTGTATGTTTTCTGTCACACATATTGAGAAGTAAAAACAAACAACAGCACTGTTTTGTTTTCTGTGGTATCAAACACAATATGTTAATTCTGCTATTCTTTGAGCATCTAGAGTCTGTTTACCAAGAACAAATTGCTGATTAGTCCAACATCTGGACTTTACAGTTTCATTTCAGCAAGGCTGTGTCAGATATTGAAAAACCCACAGGGAATCATTTTAAAAGCCCACAGTGAATATGTTCAAAAAAACAAAGAATAATTCGAACCATACTTTTCCAGTATCGTAGTGTATACATATTATGGGTGGTTTTCATTGGTACCTTTGTGGCTCTGTTTAATTGTATCATGCATTGCCTATTATTGACCTGTAGCTCTTCCTCTGAAGTATAATCCAGATTCATTCAGATTAGTTTTTGATTTATTTAAGCATACTCAAGTATACATAATGTAAAATTAATTTAAAAGAGTTGTTGTATTTAAGAACCACTTGTGGATTTTTAAATAGTCATAATATGTACATGTACATACATATACAAGTATATTTATGTATGTGTATATGTATATACATATATATGTATATATACTTGAAATATGATCAAGCATGTTCATAATCTGTGGGTGGGTAGAGAGGTAATAACAGAAATAGAATCGGAGTGGAACAGACATTGCCATTTAAATCCAGAGGTGTCAAGTAACGAAGTACAAATACTTCGTTACCTTACTCAAGTAGAAATTTTGGGTATCTATACTTTACTGGAGTATTTATTTTTCAGACGACTTTTTACTTCTACTCCTTACATTTTCAGGCAAATATCTGTACTTTCTACTCCCTACATTTTAAAAATAGCCTTGTTACTATTTCATTTTGGTTTGTTTTCACCCCGGCTTGTCATCGTTCAAAAACACACACACAAAAAACCTCTCCGCCCCGTTGACCACAGATACGTGCGCGCGCACACAGGTGAGCGCTGAGCACATACACCAGCGGACAGAGAGCATTGAAAAATATGTCGCGTGAAAAGTAGACCGCTATATCTGCGTTTTAAACGCTCCCAGGGTGAAGATGCAACAGCAGCTCTCCTGTGAGGAGCAACCGGAGTTCTCCTCGCACCGGAGCAGCTCTCTGAACCCGCAGCATCTCTCCTGCTCCAGGTGAAACGAGCCACGGTGCTCGTGTCTTCTACCAACAAGCCTGCTGGCTTCACCTGCTGGCTTCACCTGCTGGCTTCACATATTACAAAAGTACAAAGTACACGGATATAAAACTAAGTCATTAATAAATACATGGACAAATGCCTGTACTTTCGGGTAAATGGTTACGGTACGCCGTTAACAGGTTACGCATGCGTGATTTGACGCGACGCCGTGAGCTCGTCTTTTCTTGCTGTTGCGTTTCTCAAAATAAAAAAACAGATCTCAGCTCAATATTGAGCATGAATTGAGAGAGGCCGTATCAAATCTACAACCCCGTTTATAACATATGTGTCGAGGAAAGCAGCTCACTGCAGCTCACTGCAGCCACTAATACTGATACAACGTGATGGCTCACATATCTGCACTCATTCTGTTTTGTTTGGCAAAAAAAATTAAAAGCTTATTGTTTTCCACAATGAGCTATTTAGTAGTAACTAAATATGAGTAATTTTTTGCACAGATAGAACTTACACAAACCATTGTCTGATGGGGCAATCTGATTTACTTGAAAGTGATTGCAATTTTCTTTATTCTATTATTTATAAAAGCACAGATGAGTCACACAATTATGTTATTTAAAGAAAAAGTTTGAGAACCACAGCTTTAAATGTTTGTGTCGGAGTCGCCACCACCGCCGCCTATTTTGCACTATTACAATACTTATAGGCAACTAGTTATCATGTCTTCCGCTCCATGAAACGCATGTTAATGCTCAGTAGTACACATATGGTACTTTAATGCATTTGCATTGTAATAAAATGTGATCATTTTAAATGGGCATATATGCAGCTGAAACGGGTAGCCTAGTGCATCCCACATTTTTCAACATAACATTTTAAAACATTATAGTCATTATGGCCTTTATAAAAATGATTGTTTTGGGGGAGGTGGGGTAGTGCACTATAGGCCCCTGAGAGGCTTAAGAGTTTGTCCTTAATGGAAAAAAAAAAACATTCCCTTTACATTACTTTTACTTTTATACTTTTAAGTAGTTTTTAAACCAGTACTTTTACACTTTTACTTAAGTAAAAAGCTTGAGTTGATACTTCAACTTTTACAGAAGTATTTTTAAACCCTAGTATCTATACTTCTACTTGAGTAATGAATGTGAATACTTTTGACACCTCTGTTTAAATCCTCACTCCATGCCTCTCCAGCTGCGTCCGCTCTCTACCCGGCGAGCTGTGACCACACTTTATGGCCCCACCGACTTGTTGTCATAACAACTAAAAACAGGGCAATGCCCATTGTACTACTATTTCCATGGGGATCATATTATCTCGACTAGACTACATACACTATTTACTGCTTGTTTCAGCATCTGCAGTCTTCTAATTAGATTGACATTTGTTTTTACACTGTTCACACAATTTGTTTCTCAGTCTTCAGCTAATATAGACTGAACTAAATGTTGTCAGTGCTCATTTATATTCATCATTGATAACATGAATGCCCAATACTTTCAGGTTTCAGCACTGATCCACTCGTTTTTTTCTCTCTTTTTATACGTAAGTGGAAAGAAATCATAGTTTCATCATTCAAATCAGCAGTGTCCTAAATGTGATGACTTTGGTCACTCAAGACAGGTCCAACAATCACACAGATATCCTCCATCCCATAATGCTTTGCTACGAATAGAGAATTCCAATTGGTGGGTTAATTATTATTAATTCACTGTGACCCACATAAGCAATCCATATGTTTAAAGCCTTTCTGCCTCGGCCTCCTTCCTTGTCTGATGTGGCCAATGAATTACCTGTCAGCAACTGCTCCTGTTTAGGTTGCTCTGAAAAGGAAGCTAGTTATTGGCTTGACATTTGTATGTACGTTTCTCTGGGATCAGAGGTCAGGGTCAGCACCCCTCACTGCATTTTTGTTTAACCACCTTAGTCACATAAATGCATGGGATGAGGGAAAGCTGATAGGTGCATTTGACATGACAGAGTAACAAATAAAAGTCTAAATGTGACCTCTGAACATGGGGTCATAAACACTTTATGCTTTCTGTGCATGTAAGAGAGAGAGCTGGGGAAAGGATTGGTTGTAATAGTGAAGTGGATGCCTTACACATGAAAGATTTTTTTGTGCTCTTGGGAATAACCTCGGTCAAGGCCACCTCCAGTCTGACTTAAGTCGTTGTGATGAAATGTGTGCTTCTTGAGTGCTTGACTACCAAGCGGAATCGGGAGGTCTTTGATGAGTTTCCCATTTGTAGCCTTTAACAACATAAAATCCTAACATACTCTATGTGTGACCCAGTGCAACGCTTAGACTTAGAAGTAGAAGTAGAGGGTTTTTTTCACACCGAGTGTGTGCTCATAGCATCTCACAAGTGAAAAGGTAAATATGTGTTGAAGTGGATGAATTTGCTGTAAGTCTCCTTCAAACACAGAGCTTGGATTTTCCAGAAAAAGAGAAGTTGAAAGATGATTCTTACCCGTACGTAATGAGAAAGTGCATTACTCAGTCATGTAGGCATGCAACCTTGTACTGCAAGCCTTGTCCATATATAACTGTATAACTATGATCTTAGATAAGACTAAGCTCAACACTGGAAAAGCCAGATAAGAGCAGCTATATTCACACAGGAAAAAATAAAAAGTAGGGTTTTAAAGTAAAAAAAAGTACAGCAGAAACTAACCAGAAGACAGCAATGAAACTCCTATACAACCCTGTCTCCTAAAAATTACGTTCCCCAAGAACTAATACGCATTCCCAATTACGTTTGATCAGAAACGTATCTCCTCCCTGATTATGTTTGTGTTTGACGTATTACACATACGTTGATTATACACGTGTACGTTGATTATACACGTATACGTTGATTATACACGTATTTTTGTTTTATTGTTTTTATGTTTGTGTTTGACGTATTACAAATACGTTTATAATCGTGTGTTTGTGTTATTGTTTTCTTGCTTTATTTAAGCATATTTAAATTTTTAAACTCTGCGGAGAAAAAAGAAAAGAGGGGCGGGGTGAGGCCAGTGACAGCCGGCCGGCCGGGCCGGGCGCCGGCCGCACCGGGAGGCGAAGACCGTTTGCCCGCTGTTGTTAGGCCAGTCTTCAGACCGCTTGCACCGGGGCTCGGTCTTCAGACGCTTGGCCGCCGCCGTTAGGCCGTCGGTAACAGCCTCCTTCGCGTCGGCTCCGGTCTTCTCTGAGTCGGGTTATTTGTGAATGCAGCCCAAAGTGTGTGATAAACTCCATCTAGTGCAGCAAACCACTTTGATCATCAGCAGACACTCGGATCTCTATGGTCACATCAAGTGCAAAATCTGACAAGAAAAATATTCAAACGGGCGGAAGGAGTCACGCGACCCAACATCCGGTTTTCAAAATACTAACTGATATGAATGTGTTCAGAACATTTCTGACCACATTCAAACATCTTAACTGTACTGGTCTTACAGAAATGTTGTAATTTGTCAAACACAATGTAATGTTACAGTACGTTTCTGATCAAACGTAATTGGGGAATGCGTATTAGTTCTGGGGGAACGTAATTTTTAGGAGACAGGGTTGCTCCTATAACAACCTCTGGTGTTGCCAATCAAATAGTAAACTAAAGTAATCCATTAATCGAAAACATGCCAATACAGAAATTGCACATATTTGTTTTGCATCTCTCTCAATGTACTTACTTATAAAAAAACAAACAAACAAAAAACGTAAAGTTGGTGTAAAGGCCCAACAATGACCAGAAGATATTTCCATCTCTTTCAGCAATTTGCAAAGACATGCCCAAAATTAATCTATTGAGGAAAAAGGAGGGAAATCAAATCAAGCACTTCACAGAATAGGAGTTTATAATGGAAGTGTATCACACATTTCCAACTAAAAACAAAGTAGAAACTAAAGTTGCTCCTCCATGCGTTAAATTACTAACCTCAACCTCAAAAGAAAGTCTTCGACCACTTTTTTCTTTTTTTAAAGACCTGCATAACCAAAAGTGAATTTCATGTTTTTAGCTTTAAAGCAAAATAAATCACATTCATGTTCTCCCTGAAACACACAGCCGGAATGAATATTCTGAAATGGTACATTTACTTTAATTACAGTATTAAGACTGTGATGAATATGTTAGGTTCAGCCCACTTTTTTTGTTTTAAATAACATTGACTGGTGGCTGTTTATGAATCATATATATATATATATATATATATATATATATTTTTTTTTTTTTTTTATTTTTTTTTTTTAGTGTGTGCCATAAAGGCCCCCAGAGAAGCAGGTGCTGCTGGTAATACCCAAGCTGACTTCTTGGGCAGACATGGAGCTGGAGGACAGTATGAGCTCTCTTGATGTTCAAAGCATACGTTGTAACTGCCAGATGACAGATATGGGTTAACTAACCAAGTGTGTGTGTGTGTGTGTGTCTGTGCGTGCGTGCGTGCGTGCGTGCGCGTGCGTGTGCGTAATCTGAAACATTGCAGAAACTGAGACTTGTCCATGCAATCTCATTTGCGTAGCTCTCGTTCTGCTCTTCTCCCTGGCCCTGTGTTTTTGTTTTGACAGTAAGTTTGGCAATTACTCGGGCAGCAGTCTGTTGACTGGGGCTTTGCCTTGAGCGTTGCTCTAGCCACGGATAACGACTTCAGCACCCAAAGCAAACAAAAACCCACCAGAATGCTGGGCAGTAGTTTAGTTTAGTTTGGCATATGTTTGGAAGGAGACCAGAATATTCACTATAAATCAATTCATTGTGTGACTTCTAACTAAGTGTTTTTTGTTTGTTTTTTACAAATAGTGGGCCCAGCAGTTCTGGTTAATTTAATAAATTCGAACATTTCACATTTTAATTCACATTTGCTTGCCTGCAAACATTTTCTTATGACATTTAGTTTCAGCACTTTAGTCACAAGGCACCATAAATTAGTGGCTCACTCAGGTCAAAGATTGCTAACTGGGCTGTCAGTAAACACCAACTTTAGGGTGCTGTCTAGCCAACTTTTTTTTTATGAGATGTTGCACAACTGATAGTTAACTCAGTACGTTTTTAGGATGTCTGCAAGTCTAAAAAACCTATTAAAATGTCTCGTCTAATTATATTATTATATTAGGTCATGAATTTGTCTTCACTATGAATCATTAGTACATTGATGCCAATGGTGTTGTTCAATAAAACTACCCTAAAAAGCTAGAAACAAAAACAGTAAAAAAAAAAAAAAAAAAAAGAGTTTTATAATATATGTTTTATGATGCACAGAATGGGTCCTGGCACAGTGTCAGAGCCTCGGAGCTTAGAGAGTCATTATCCCCCCACCCCCAAAAACACACACACACACATTGTATACCCACTGTACCTGTGATTTCAATTACCTGCATTAAAAAGGCAAGGTGTCAAAATATTGATTCCTTTAATGTCGCACTCAAAATAATGGCAAGTTATGTCCTGACGGATAAAGGACTGATAAGGGAGAACTAATCAAAGGGTGGCAGTTGTGAAGTGGATGACATTTGGGACTTGTTACGAGGAGGGCTGCAGGTGGACGTCTACAAGTTCATAAGGATCCAAATGAAGGATAGCCCTCAGAGTCTGGATCAGCAGTGTCATCCATCTCATTTTATTGATTTCTTCAGTTACAGCTGGCCTTTTAGATGGAAGATGCCACTGGCCATTTCCTGCTTCTGGGACAATAAGTGTCACATATACAAAAGGAAAGACAAAATAAAAAAGATGCTTCTGTCCTTCCAAAAAGGAAAGAACCAGTACCAAAAGAGATGATATTTCCATGTTTCTCCTCACTATAGCCCTTCAAGCAGCTCTGACCACACCAAGTTGAACAAAGAAAGAGCAAAAAATTGTTAATTTGGCTGTTAATACCTCTTGCTACAGTTTGTGTAACCAGCTGTGGATCCACTTCATCATTATCACTCTCTGAGATGGCCTTAGAACAGCTGAATACCCAAGGTCAAGTGGTCAGAAAGTGGATTGAGTTACCAAGATTAAACTCTGCCCCCTCCTACCCCCAGAATAGTGTGCAATTAATCATCGCATCCAATGCTTTATGAAGGGTAAAAGTGGATTCCTTAGAAACCATCTTCGAAAGATTTTTCAAACAACGTGGCCGTGAAGTTTGCTCCCAGTGACTTTGTCTCTGTGTAACAAGGCTCCATTCTTTCACTACCGACTGGTCTAACCACAACACTGAAACTACTTTTGCCAGTAAAAGGTGTGCTCTTATCTTGAAGGCATCTGCTGACTAGCCATGTGCGGTGACACGGTCCTTCAAACAAAACTGCAACATATTTAAACATTTACTGGCAGTGGAAAGAGGGTGGGTGGATCGGGGGGGCTGGCGTAGGATGGAAGCCAAACGCTGCAATGGCTGTTTCATGCCAGAATAGTTTTAGGGCGCCAGCGGCTGAATCGGTTTAAAAGCTGATGCATTAGAAACACACTGATGAAAACATAATCAAAAACACAGGGCTAACTCGGCATGCCGGTGAGGCGACATATAAATCAGAAAAGAGCAGATAGGAGAGGAAAGGAGGCCAGGAGGGCAAGTTGCAAACAAATAATCGTCACATTTTTGAGAGACAGTAAATAATTTAGGCCAGATGGCCCAATTATATAGCACTTGTCATAAAAGACCCAGGGCTTACAGGTCAAGAATGGTCTATTGTGATTTTCTTGTTGTGGTGTTGGAGGAAGTGAGCCAAAGACTCGTCTGGCTCTGGACCGTCTCAATTTAAGCCTTCAGGCAGGTGTTTTATAGGTAGTGTGCGTTTTGGTGTGTGCATGTGTGTCCAACAGTGTGCAGAGTTTCCTTGCACTCTTAGAGTAAGAAAATGAAAGATATGTCATTCATTGTCCAGCACTTTGACATTTCTTATTCACAAACACGAGCACATATTGTTTGCAGTTTTTTTTCAGCTACATGCTGTGCAGTTGAAACCAGTGTTTATGCTGGCAGAAGAGACGTCTCAGCCAAAACAGAAGACTTCAAACGCTCAAACAATGAGGGAGAGTGTTATTAGCTTTCTGGTATCAAGCAGAGAAGTAGGACATATTGCAATGTCTTTCAAGATGTGGCAAGAATAAGTGGAGCTTTCATTGCCCTGAATTACAAAACAGACTTCAACTCGAGTAGTCTTTCCATTACTGGAATGTGTATACAGCCGTTTGAACCCTGCTCAAAATAACCTGCTGTGTCCAAAAATTATTTACTCCTTTTAAATATAGCCGGAGACCTCAATTAAGTCTGCTCGCCACCTTTCTGTTGGGGCTAAATGGATTTAGCTCCAACGAATTGCTTCTCCCGCAGTGTGCTGGAGGACAGTCATTGTGAATGGTTGTAAGCTTACCGCTTTCCTGGTGTTTCTGGGAAACCAATAAGCAAACCACATACTTATTTTGGAGGTTGCATAGACATTTTAAGAGCATCATCTCAAGCCCAGCTTGGTGTGATAGCCACTTCTTTTAAAAATGCCAAGTTTTTCCCTTGATATCCCTTGATATCTTTTAAACAGTTTGTCTGACTCATCACTCCTTATTTCAGTCAATACAGGAAAATAATTACTTTGTTTGTCAATGCATACCCAAACACTAACAACATATGACATTTATGAGTCAACGAATACATTTAATTGAGCTCATAATTCAAATTGATTCTGTGCCAAGCCCAGCCACCGCTACACTGTTGTTTTAGCGGCTGTTACAAGCAAATCCAAGACTGCAGCAAAATGATTCTTTTCTCAAACAAAGTCCACTATTCTCTTTACAGCACAGCTTTAAATCAATTATTTCTGGCACTTTATGGAGAAAACATGCAACTATTACACAGTATGTTGCTTATTTCAAAGTCTGCATGTGTTTGAAAATGAAATGGGATATCTTACAAGTTCAGTGAATCAGGACCACATATTACACATGCTGCAAAAACTCCAGTCAGCAAAGAGAAATGAGTGACATTTTTACTACGGCCTGGAGTGGTGTGATTCAAAACATTTTTTTTTTATCTGAACCCTACTTTTGGATAACAACCAATCAATACGAGTTAATTCTGAGCAAAAGCTGGTTAATTATCCAAGTTCATTACAGAGATACGTATGAATTGCTCTCTGGGCTGCAAGATTTTCAAATTAGGTCCTAATGCGCTAAGTATGCTGTATCCTCTTCAAACGCCTCTAAAGCACATCTTTTTCAACGCAGTGATGCTAATGATAAAGTAGGTTTCGTGATATTTTTTTCAGTCCTTTTGGTATGTCATCTCACATTGTTTATTTTACCTCTTACATCAAAGCAAGCACACACTATGAGGGATAGTCATCTTGGCATCAACAACTAGTTACATCTTGGAAATATGTTTTGATCATTAAAATGTTGGGAAAGAAAGAAATGTTTCTCTAAAGTGCACAGTAAATCCTTAAATACTTTAAATATAGGCATTTCTGCTTCAGACAAACGACTGAGTCGTCAAATATTGAATAAATGGACTTAAAAATAACCAGAACACTGCTTTAAATCTATACATATAAAAGCTCTTCAAGCCAAGTGGCACATCCAAGTCATATACAGTACTGTCATATATGTGATTTTTAGAATCAGAGCTCAGAAATCACATTGTAAGGACAAGTGGGACTATAGTCTAACATTATCTTTGGTCAAAACCAGAGAAATACAGACCATCTCTCTGCCACTTTATATTTTCCATATTGATTGTCTTCATTCTCCCGCTTCCTCTCCTTCCACATCTGCAATTCAGATTCCACCGCTGTGCAGTCAAGTGTGTCTATTTCAATACCTGACAGGCCCACTGGACGTGCACAGGTAACCTCTCCGAGCTGCAGAGAGTGACGGATGGCCAACATACCACACTGGTCGGGCTGCTCATGTTTAATTCTGAATGCAACCTTTTTTTCCGTCATCCAGCTTCTCAGCTCAGGTCCCAGTCGGCAGCACCCAGGGGAGCTGGAGAGAGCTGTGGTTCTGGGCAAGGGCCCTCACTGTCCATCACCTTCAACATTTGCCTCAGCGGAACATTCAATTTATTTTATAGCACCACTCCACTTGATAGCACTGACCTCCCAGATCCCTTTGAGAGTAATGAGATGGCTACGTTGATGTCAGTCTCAGTGTTGACTCGAAAGACTAACCACCCAGTGGGGATCTTCAGGAGAGGGGCCTTGTAATAAAAAAAACAGGGAGTAGGCAGGAAAGGGGATTCATTTCACTGGAGTCGTGTTCTGATTACAAAGGAGGCTCCTCTCAACCCTGTTGTGCCCGATCTTAGCACTGTCCCTTCACTGATGGGCATGTGTGATTGGTTTGTCACGGATGGGATTCATCATAAAATATAAATACAAGGAAGGGGTTGCAAAGAGACCGTGAGGGTTTCACATGATGCTCCAGAAGTTACTCCAAATGCCACAGCAGAAAGCAGAACTGACAGGAAAGAGGTCACATTTCAATTTGAAGAGTGCCATGCTGTGGCCAGAACAAGGAAATACAGCTTGACTTTGAGCTGCTTGCACCCTTTGTCTGTGGGGGTTTAACAGTGTTCAGCATACATTATCATCCATTGACCCCAACAGGCGACAGTTCCTGTGCCAAAATTGTTAAAACCACAATAAAACCTCATGGTGTCGTGCTGGCTGTCACATCTGCTATAAAGTATCATTTGTGTCTCCAGTGCCCATGTCATGGTCTTCATTATGACTGTCCATCATGAAACCAAAGAGAGATTTGTTCAAAGAAATGCTTTTGGTGGACAAAATGAACACTTTCACATTTGCTTATTTTTAGAGAAACTAAAACTCTAAAAATGATATTATTACAAAAGTGTACATCATTTACACTTTTGTAATATATACTTCTCTTAAACTCACCAGCAAGGCCCAGACAACGTACGATGTAGATATAAGTAATCATGATGAATCAGCTTGACACTAATTTGTATTTGCTGTCCCCAATCCAGATGTGGCATACAAGACCCAGTCAAAAAACAGTAGTGTTGTTTCAGAACCTTTTCCACTTTTAAAAATTAAAGATTAAAAAAAAAAAGAGTAAGATAAATAGTATATTTTTGTAGCTTGAATCTTAAATACAACATTCATATGTTTCAAGCCTCAGCATACATGTACAGTATATCTCATGATGACATGTATCTGATTTTATCAGTTCCTGTGTGATACAGATAGCTGCCCACCATCAGCTTGTGTCACTTTAAATGTGGCAGAAGGCCTCATGTGGCACATCAACACTGTTCAAGCTCAGGTTAAAATGATCTCTTAACTTTACTGGGTCAGTATCAAACTCTTTCTACTGATTCCACAGGCATGGTACACCCCAGACCAACCAGTAACCAATTATGGGAAAACAATGTGTTATCTTTAATGCCACCAGGTTTTGTATGTGTTGCTAACAGTTCTTGGGCACTCAGCTGTCTCCTCCAAGGACACTGAAGGGAATCAGGCCCACATCATGACATCACCCGAACATCAACCCATCACTGAGTTCATATATGAAAAATATATAAAACAAAGTTCCTCAGAATTATTCAGACCCTTCAGAGAAAACCTTTTGGAAATGGTTAAATGATTGTGAAATACCATTTCATTATAGGCCCTACATATACACCCACTCCTATCACTGCAGAACGATATAAACTAATATAATATGTTGAGATACATGTGACTGGTCTCTCCCTCTCTTTCCACTCCTCTTTCACTCGCACACCCACAACTAAATTCCTTCCTGATTAACTTAAACATTAATCAGACCTTTGTGTGATTGCTATAAACAGAAAAGGTAGTGCATGTGGCCTTGGTGTCAACGTGTTTCCCCGTGTTTATGTGTCAGGATGCCCATGCGTCTATCTACACCACCTGCTAATTAGCATCGCAGCAGGAGGATGGCGAGGAGGGAAAGTTTGGAGGCAGAAAGAGAAGAAGTGGTTAGTGCGAGAGAGACTTGGAGCCTGAAAGAGAGGAAGTGAAATAGGAAACGGGAGAGAGGAAATTAAGGCAGTGACAGAGAAAGTAAAAGAGTTTTGCAAGAGGAAGTGGCTGAGAAAGTGGGGAGGAAGAGAAATTTGGCAGAGCCAGGAGTCCTTGAAAATGAGAAACTGAGAGTATGACAGCCAGGGAGGGTGAAGACAGCTGTGTCTTTTTGATGGCACACGCTAACGTTTGGGTCCTGTCTATCTTGAATGAATACCGTGCATTTTCCTCCTGTGAATTTCTAAATAACTTTCCCTCCTCGACAGCCTCCAGAGAGAAAGGTAGCCTTCCCCAGGGTTAGGATAACAGAGTGACAGTCAAGGTGTTTTTTGGAAGAAAGGAAAAAAATTAAATGACAAACTCAGTTGGGTTGTTGAATCTCAATGACTCTCTTTGGCGCTCTCAAACGTTACTTCTCGAGTCCCAGGCAGTCCTTCAGCCTTACTGCGCAGGAATGCAGAGCAGAAGGGCCGATGCAGTCATAAATAGCTCATCCTCTCCAACACTTGTGGCAATTAAACACCATTTGGAGTCTTTCAAGTCGGCGCACAAGAGCCAGCCGAATAATCTTCTTTTATCAACGTGATATGGTTTGGGTTCAAAGTCCCTTGCTCAGTTTCCACAGATGTAGCCCTGGCAGCATTTCTCCTGATTGTCTGCAGCACGGGCCAGAGCCCGCACGATAAGGATCATGCTCATTGAGACGATTTAATGCTATTTCTCGGGAATTTCTCTCCTCAGATTGATCCCTTTGAACTGGTTAAATTAGCACGGAAACACTATTTTCCACTCCATTCCCCAAAATAAATGAATAAATACATACAACGTGCCCCGTCTGTGGATGATAAACGCACCATATGGAGGTCTGGAAAGATAACTCCAGTAAAGAGTGGGAGAGAAACCTCCAAATAAGGACTTAGTATAAAGAAGCAAAGGGAAAATCAGGGTTTCCATTATTCATGATTTGATGATTGATAAACACGAAGCACCATAAACAGAGCTTGCATTCCTTTCCTTTTAACATACATTATACTTGTATTTTTTAACAAAAAGAACACACATTGTTGTGTGTTGTCACACCCAGTAATTCCCTGTATTCGAGGTGGTCTGGGCGTCTTAACAAACTGTCTGCTGGACCGCCGCGAGGACTCTGATTTACGTAGATGTGCTAATATTATTCCCCACCTTCCAGGCTTCTCCTGTGCTGCCCACTCTTATTATTAGATTAATTCCTTTCTATTCCCTAAAAACACATTGAAGGCGGCATCTGGAAGCCATAGCTGTGGCTACCAAGAGCTTTAAAAACCAGGGCGTAACTGCAGCGGGGATATTGTCCCATAAGGGCATTTACGTGGCTTGTAGTACAGGAAGCTGCCATGTGGGAAAACCTCTTTTGAAAAAAAAGCTCGACAGAGTTCACCAAATTTGTTCCAATTTTAACATTTTACACATGCTTGTCTTTTTGATTAATTATTTACCTACCTGATAAAGAAAGTAATAGCAAGTAAATATGAGTTACGTCATCAGACTGTTTTTTGTGTGACCTTGCCTTGAGCACTTTTCAAAGTGATGACCTTTGATTTAATTGTAATACGCACTTTATGTTGGATGAGCTGGTTCCATGAGTGTTATCCTTTTTTCCCTTCTATTATTCACTTCCTGTTACTGTTGTGAATCTCTTTGTCAACTTGTGTAAACAACTCCAAATCTTAAGGCAGATCTTTGGAGCAAAATATCGAAGCTCCTTTTTTCTTTTCCTGTGGTCCAACTGCCCTTGCTAACGTTGGTTTGGAAAGCAGCCAGTGTATGAGCAGCAAGAGATAAATACTTGTCTTGCACATACTTTCCCTAAATGAGCTCTTAAAGCCACAGTGTAAACACACCATGAACTCCATCCCATGAGTTATGCTAATTACAGATAAGGCTGGAGTGGCTCATAGTTAATACCAGGTGGATAAGATGGCTTTATTGGTCCTCACACAACTTGAATAGCAGTCGAGTAGACAAAGAGGACTAAAGAGCACTGACGCTGGCCAAAATGTATTCGGGGAAGAGTGGAAACAAACATGTACAACATATTGCCATGGGGTTTAAGTAGCCTACTGGATAATGTAGAAATAGTTGTTCTGTTTATTTGCTCAGCTTTGCTTTAATTAACTTAACTGTTATTAGTTCCTGAACAGATGCAACTGCAAAAACACGTCGATAATAAGGCTGAGAGGAGGAAAGCCAACAAGTTTAGTTTTCAGGCCTTTAAAGTTTAAAAGAAACTTGAGTGCAGACTGTAAGAAAAGTGCTCCACCTTGATCAAAGTGGTGAGATAAGCAAGGCAGATTAATACTTAAGGGAGCAGAGCTTAATACACTACAACCGTGAACAAGTCGATTTCCCGCACACAACAGCCACTCCAGTATTTTGCTCACTAATGGAGTGTTTTCAAGTGCAGAAAAAAAGAGCTGAGTTTAGCTTATAGTGTGTCAAATTACCCACACCCTCCTTTTCTTTTGCCTCAAAACAGACTGCATCAAAGATGTCTGAGACTAAGTGCCAAAAAAAGCGCCTCTGCAATGTGCATTGTTGGTGAGGTCTGTTCAGAATTTGCAACTAGACCAAAGAGGAACCATAAGATGGTGACAGTTAACAGGCTGAATTGCCTAAGAGTCACTCAAATGTGCGTGTCTTTTGATCAGCCATAAACATGTCCTGCACATTGAAATCCCATCCCTTGAAAGCTGTTACTTACAGATTACAGCAAGGCAGGAAACCATTGAAACACAAGTTAGAGTCTGCATGGTTGTTAGATCTCAACCATGTCTGTAAATTCTCTATATGACGAGTATGTGTGTCTATTCAAATAAAAATAAAAACAAGCAAAAGCCAAGGTCAGTGACTGAACTGTTTGGAATGATAATGCAGAAAATTACATCAATGACATCTTTTTTGAAAATCACCTATGAATGCTCTGTTGGGATCATAGCATCTGGCTAATTTGCAACATCGGTTTGATCCTCACAAAGCCACTGGGTCATCACACGTGTCACGGGGGAACATTATCACCCTGGAAGATGCAGCTCACGACAGGAATTAAATTCACACACGATGAACGTGTATATTCCAGCTCTTCTTTCCACCTTGTTTGTGTCTTTGTAGTATCGCCAACATCCTGACATCCCCTCCAGGTTATCCACTGTTCTATTGTAACTCAAAGCAATCTCTCATTGAAAAGTCCTGTTTTTGGTCTTTGTGCAAGAAATAAAAAACCTGGAGTGGAAACCTTCGTAAAGGTGAACACTTCCTAAAAGGTTGTTCTTAACGAAGCGGATCAACTGCTATTTCGTTAGCATACCAACATTTCAATTTCATTTCTACTACCAATATTAGAAGTCATTCAGTAGGGTCAGTTGTTCCAGGCCCTGGGTCAAGGGGGTGCCCTAAAGAGCCAGTAATATGAATGAGAGTAGACGAAATATCAACAAGCTTTGACACTAAAATCTTAAACTATATTACAATAGTCATTTACATACATACATACAATACATTTGAGCACAGACGCCCCACTCGCAGTCGTAAGTGGAGCGACTGCTTCAAGTGATAAGTTAGTGTCCAGGAATATAACAGCCACATCATTAATGCTTAATACAAAACAAAAAGTGGATTGAGGACATTTCTCCATCCACCATGTTCTGATTAGACACAATGAAGATCATCTTGTTCTGGGCACGAGAAAAACACACGGCTGGTATGCAGATGTTACTACGACTCTCATTCTACAGTCAGTAGCTCTAAAGTGCTGCAGGAAAGAGTCCTAAAACCAGGAAATAAGTTTGAATTGTTGCACTTCTGGTTCTTTGTCTTGAATTTAGTGGATTTCTTTAAAAGAGTTTTTGATTAGATGCCGGAAATAAGTTATGTGGTTAACACAAGCTTGAGAGATTTTAACGTTTTCTTCTTATGAAATATGTCGGATAACCCTCTTGTAAATTTTGAAGCTTTTAAGTTCAAAATTCTCATTGGCTTTTCGTTGAGAGCACCAGGGCAATGCTAACTTCTGGGGTTGATGAATGGGTCAAATGTGTTATCCCTGCATCACTTCTGTAACTGTTACCGTCCGGGCTGTGTACCGCATGATGAATTACTTACATCCTTTAGCCTATATAATTGTATTTCTTTTTAAATTATTTGTCTATTCTGTTGTACAGCTTATGTGACAAAAAGTTTACCAGAGAAACAGTTTCAGGAAGTTTGTCATTTCTTGTCAGTCATCTCTCAGCCTCCTCTTGAATAAGAACCTTTCTTTCGCCCTGTTTTCTCTGTTCTCCTCTGTTGTCCCATTAATTCAAACTGCGAGGACGGAAAATGAATGCATAACACGAGAAAATAAGCGTTTATTGATGTGTCGCTCCAGACAATAACTTTGAAGACTGAATGGACGAATTGGTTCTGAAGGAGCGTCATTAATTAAAGGTTTGTTTGTTGATATTCTGTGCACTCTGCTTGGGTTTTTACCAGTTTGCTGAAAACCAGACACCCAGAGAAGTCATAATAATGAAATGAATTAGCATAAAAAAGGGGATGAAGTTGCAGCTGCATTAAAACAAGGCCATTTTTTTTTAAAGATGATATACTGCTCTTGCCATGTATGGAGCAATGAAAGCTTTGCATGACATGAATAGAAACAAAAGCATGCATGTGTTACTAAATATTAATTAAAATGTCTATATGTCCACAATTCTCAACATGTACAACAATAGTGTAGTAGTTGAACATTTCAGTTTTGTGTTTCCTTTGATTGATTGCAGTGTTTGAAGTCAACATTGAAAGCAGGCAAAATGTAATTGTACAGGTTTTCATTAAAACAAAATAAGACTAAACACATGTTTGACACACTTGCTAGGGAGAACAATTCCCAGTGTGTTTGTGGAATTAGAAATAGCATGACAGCTAATCATTGGCTTTCATTTGTAATTCCTTGTTGAATGGCAATTGTGTTGTAAAAAAAAGGATACTGGGTTTCCTCCAATTGCATGGTTTGCATCACCGGTGTATGCTGAGCCAAATGGACTGTGGGATTGATGGTCAGGAAATGAACACACATGCTGAAATCAACCGGCCATTCACCGCTCTCCCACGATTAAAGCTATTCAGTTTCTCTTTTGGAGCAGCGCCTGACAAGTGCTGAGGACTGTCTGCCTGTGCATGTTGAGCTACTGCAGGCTGTATGTATGTTTGTGTGTTCGGTGTGTGTCTGACTGCATATGTGCACAACTCCCCATAAGAACATGAGTGCGCTTGCCGTACATGGCCATACTGGCTCTGTGCGGCTGAGCAGCCCTCATACTCCACCGGGGTGCCCTTGAGTGTTAATGGTCTCCTGCTGGCTGCTGGGCATCCTGTGATTAGCTCTGCACACAGGATGATGAGGTGTGACTGCTAATCCAGTGACACAGACAGCTGCAGCCCAGCTGATTGGCTGCGGCTGACCACCCCTTACCACACTGTTTGCATGTGTGTATGATATTTGCATGAGGATCAGTGCACATACCACACATGTATGAGTTGTTTGAGTGGAGACTGTGTCCACAAAGTGAGAGACCATTTGCAGCTTCTCTGCTTTCAGTGCATACAGTAGCGAGACTATGCTCCCAAAGGCATGCGGACATCAGATCAGAGAACACTCAATTGCGTCTTCTGGTTTTGGGAGACTTGTTGACCGAAGCTGACAAAGATAAATCAAAAACTCGGCTTCACTGGATGATATGGTTAAACTGAATGTGAAAGAGTAGATATATGCAAGGGGCCAGTTATTATAAAGTCCTGCACTTATTACACTGATTAAGAAATGCTATTTGTCTTGGATCATTAGCCAGTTAAACCTTGTTCATCGAGCTTACGGTTCAGTTTTAATTTTACATTCATGACAGAACAAAGTTTTTAAACGTTTGCTTCTCCTAAGCAATGCCCACCATTATAATCAATCCACAGTTCTGTGTTGCCACTGGGAACTGCCCAGTACAACCATAGCCATTTACTTGCTCCATCTGACCTGATATTACATGGGAAACCTTGCTAAAAGGAATCTTGGAAATACTTTGTCCACAAACCCATTATTCTAATTATTAAAACGATTAGAAAGAACAAATTAGTTTGCAGGACTAAGCTCTTTCTCTCCCACAATGTGTTTATCCCATTTGACATTATAGGTCTGCAGCAGATCTGAGGAATGAATGTAACATGAACAGGAAAGCAGTGACAGAGCTCTGAAGTCTTGAGTTACTCGTGGTCAAGCTGTAAGGTCTCTGCAGCTCTGGGAGCCGGTATTGTTTTATTTTAGTTGGAACGGCAGCCATGGCTGAGGCTTTAATAACATTAAACGCAGTCAGGGTAGCGCATCATTACAGGGGTAAAAGACAGAGTGGGTGGGGGTCTCGGACCTGCCTCAGGAAACACAGGTCCAACCTTCTGTCCACAATTTTTAACTCAACTCTAACTGTACATTCGCTTCACCTCGAGCCCTCTGTTCACATCGCTTTCTGTTCCTTCCCTTCCCGCATCTTCCCTCCTTCCTCAGTTTCCTCTTTCACTCACCCATGAGACCTAGTGGTGATTTTTAGACAGAGCAATGGACTTCGGGTCTGCTTACAGGCGAGATCCCAGGAAGTCAACATCAGATAAGCGAATTCCTTGGATACACAAGACACGCAGATACATTTCAAGTGAGACGGCTCCACGAAGGATACGGCATAAATGGTATTACCCAGGGAAGGATGTGAGTTGAAAGTTCAAGGGTAATGAATGTACATGAGGGTGGGTAGGTGTGCTGTCTGAAATTCAGCACCGTTCCTAAGATGACTACATCTTTGGAAATTGTCTTCATCGCATTTCTAACAAGAAAGCCAAAGACAAGTTGCCATGAAAAACTTACCTTCTTGCCTCCCAGCATTACATTTTTGCTTTCAGTTCCAGATTTCCTAATTGTCCCTTTACGCTCTTGATAATGAAACCAGCTTTTGGCCCAATTATCAACTGGCCGTGGACACCAGCTCCCCTCTCCCTTCTGCTTTGTGCTGCATTGCACAAACGCAATAGAATGTACTCTAAATGGATAGCAGGTGTTTCCTTACAGTGTAGCTCTCATCCTTTCAAGACAGTGAGGAAAGAGCCTGGAAGAAACATGTGTGATGTGTCTTGTCACAGCCTGTGTTTACCTGCCAAGCTGTGTCCTGGACTTAAAAGAATAGTTTGGCATGCTGGTAAATACACTTATTCACTTCTGGTGGAAAGTTCGATGAGAAGTTTGATACCACTCTTTTGTTTGTACGATAAATATTATTTTATGGCCAGCAGCTGGTTTGCGCTTAGCTTATAGTTAAGACTTCAAATAGGAGGACACAGCTGTAAAAACTATAAAAACTAGTACATGAACGAACATTTTATGTTTTACGGGGGTTATACACAAGATCAAATCTGCTGAAGTTCCAGCCCAAAAGAAAATCTGAGACATAACCACCTGTAAAATTTCAATAAATATTTAAATACTTCACAAATTAGATATAATGTGATAATTTGTCATTTTTTGAGGTGCTGGAAATCAGCTTTTGTTACCGTTGGAACAGCCAGGCTAGCTGTGTCCCTCC
Source organism: Taurulus bubalis (assembly GCF_910589615.1). Lineage (NCBI taxonomy): Eukaryota > Metazoa > Chordata > Actinopteri > Perciformes > Cottidae > Taurulus > Taurulus bubalis. Next base: position 17,083,681 of record NC_136595.1, read on the forward strand.
ATCTCTAGTATTTATGCTAAGCATAGCTAGCCTGCTGCTGGTTTATGCTAGCTTCATACTAAATGCAGAGTGTTATCAATCATCTTACTCACTGGCAAAAAGTGCATTTCCCAAACTGTCTAACTATTTCTTTAAACGAAAACACTGAATGCTTTAAGAGGTTTACATTTTGCATCGAGGTTTTGCATCAAGATCACAAAGTACATTTATGGTTTTCATTTTAATAAATTCCCATTATCTGTCTGTACACTGATCTGGCTCTGTGGTTTCCTCAAAAGGCTGCCTGGGAAAGCCTCACAAAAGACATACAGTAGCCAAGCGTCTGTCCAAAAATGTAAGTTTGGATGGGGAGAGCTTCACAGCCAAAGCAGATCTTGTGGACCCTAAAAAATGTGACGGTTATTAAAAATAGAACAAAAGAAAGAAATGCGTTCCCTTTTGATTTTCTGTCCCCATCAATACCTGCTTATTTAGGACAATGTGGGATCAACAGAGGGAAAATCACTGGCTCAGTGCGAGTACATAAAACAAGGCTGATTGCATTGTTGAGTCTCAGCCATAGGGTCACATATCTCCAGCAATGGGAAATGGAGAGAAACAGAGCCAGAAAGACCCTCCTGCACACCTGTCATACTTTCTAAGTTGGTAGCAAGTGGCTGAGATCTGTTCTAACGAGGTGTCTTAGACCTGCATTTCATGTCCTCGCTTTATCCCTTCTTCCCTGTTTCACCCTGTCTCCCTCTCAATGTAACGCTGTGTGGTTAATTGTATGTGCACTGCTCATTCCATCTCATTTCACGACTCCAAAGTGAAAATCAGTACAATTTAAACTGGACAACACAGAAGAATACTGATGATGACAAAAAGCTTTGTCAGTGCATAAATGACCACCGACACATCTGTAGATTGTTAATGATTAATTCTTCATGCATTTCATTTGGCAATCGTTTTAATTAAAATTACCATTTTAATACCATCTTACTCTATTAGACAGGAAGGAAGCAACTTTCTGACCTGAGTGCTTTTTTTCTTGTCGTAGAGTCACACCCACATGAATTGTTGCACAATAGCCTATTACCTCACATATAGTGGTGCAGACTGCAGTGGATGATAATGATGTGTTTTCACTGAGTAATCTGTAGAAGCATACCAGGATTGTTTCTGACTCTTTGAGCCACCAGAGGTTAAGGAAGTGAATTGTCCGATGTTGAGACGTTTGATTCAATTCTCAAATGATTTCTGGGATGTTTTGAAGCAATTCAAATAGCTCTGTCAGATCTGTGAGTTCTTGAAGAATGTTGTCCTATACCTACAAGAATAATTCCATTCCTATCTTGTGTTTGGCCCACCAAAATCAACACACTGCACTCCTCTTCCTGTATCATGTCATGTTGTAGGTTCAGTTTAAACCTACAACATGACACATCACATCCCACCTCATAAATGTATTTATTGTTCAAAAAGATGGTCCTATTTTTGTACAGTCAGCCTCCCACCATCCAACCCTGCAACCCAGCCCGACGTTCTGCTGCAGCCTGAAATACGATGAAATGTTGTTCCCTTGTGACCATGATTTCTCACAGTGAAGGAGCGATGAGCCACAGACCAATCCTGCTCCAGAGAACCACAGCCTCATTCAAACTCATCATCGCTTTGTTAGCAACTGTGTGGGGGAGATTTGTGTGGTGAGACAACCAGTCGTTTCCTGCTGTGTCGTTCCATCTTATCTCTATTTTCATCGCAGACTCTCCTCTCTAATGCACACAGATTTGCTTTGTACTCCCTGATTTTTTAGCTTGCACCTTATAAACGTTTGCCTGTCAGGATCTACATGTAACATGGGTCCTACTCCCATTCAGCTAAACATGTTCCTCCTCGGAGTCCAACAAAATACCAACTTTGAAACAGAATGAAAACCTTATCTAGTGTAGTGTACCTTACTTCCCCCAAGGTTTTTTTCTTTCTGTGGAATTATAAGAGCTCACAGCTAAATAAATACAAGCTAATTAATGTGCACCTTTCCCTTCATAGGAAGAAAAAAATATCTGCCACAGTTGATTTGTGAGCTGTTCCATTTTAGGTAATGAAGAGGAAAGCTTTGCCATTGAAGGTTGACTCCATCAAACGGTGAGCGTGCATGAATAAACTTAAGAAATAGTTAAGAATGCTACTTTAACCTTTTAAGTCATATTCTATTTTCAGACTGCAAGCAGAGTCATATACACACACACACACACACACACACACACACACACGCATTCTGAAATGTCCTGTTTGGCACGCTCAGCAGCATACATGTAAATTACACCCTTACACGCACAGATATTAATCAAAATCAACAGGAAACGTGAATTTAATGTTGAATTTAATGTTTTGTTTTCACACAGGGAAAGGTCTCTCTACTCAAAGTGACTAATGTGCTATTTGCTACAACAACAGTGATGTGAATGTGTTTGCAGAGCAGCTAATATAGTTTATTGTTTTTTAATGTCAGTGATTTTCTTGACTGGTTTTGACTGCAGTAGCATTGCGTGGAAAGAGAGAAGAAAATTGACACTTCCCTTAAAGGCATGCCGTCTTATGGTGAGAAGCTGTGTTCAAAACATTGACATTGGAGGGCAAATGCACACAGAAAGTGGCTGATTCCCAGAGTGTGAGCTACGTTAAACCATGGACAATGTTTATCTCCAGACGGCAGGCGCAAAGCCTGCAGTATGTCTATATTTGCTAAGCTCTGGCTATGTGTGTACCTTTACAAAGCTGTGTGTGTGTGTGTGTGTGTGTGTGTGTGTGTGTGTGTGTGTGTGTGTGTGTGTGTGTGTGTGTGTGTGTTTGTGTGTGTGTGTTTGTTTGTTTCTCATACTGAGGTTTGTGAGGTGAGATCAGCGTTCCGACTAAAGGACTTCTGAATCTAAAGTTCCAGCAGAACTGGTTGAGAGATGCTAGTTAGCCATTACCTAAGTAATCAAAATCAAAATATTATCCCGGATATAGGACATAGGAGTTGGGTATGTGTCTCTATCACATACACAGCTATTTTACGATTAAAGCTTAGATTGCAATGTTTTCAACCGCATGTTAAATTTTCATGTAAATTCCTGATAAGTCACATAACTACGTTTGAAAATGAAGATTGGAACAACCTTAATGGACTTGAATATGATTCATTTACTTATATATTTTTTAGAATGGACGAGCAATTTTGCTTTTGGATTCTGACGGATTTTTCTAACCAACACAATGCATCATGTATTCATAATATACAATGTTCCAAAAAGCGATCCCAGGTTTGGCTGACCCTTCTTTTCCACAACATTTAACAAATGTGCTTGGGATTCTCCCACCATTCGAAACCATGCACAGCTCAGTAAAAACTCAAAATGTGGTCCTGAGGCAGTTATCAGAGTTCCCAGAGCAGATATTCTATTCTTGCATAGAAACCCAAGTTAAGTTCCCCTCTCTGGAGTGCAGTGTCTCAAAACGTGTTTACAGACACTGTTCCCCTGACGGCCAACGTGCTAACTTTTACTCCATTCAACAGGGTCCTGGTTTCTATCAAAACTGAGCCTGTCCAGAGACGGGCTTGGATCAAGCTTTTACAGAATTTGAGGGCAGCCAAGGATACAAAAAAGGCCTACGGTGGTATGGTATGGAAATATACAGATATGCATACACAGAGCCCCTGCAGAAGGAAGGAGCTAAGCGATTCATTGCGTGTCTTGGTATGATATGCTATAAAGACAGGTGGGCGGATAAATCTCTCCTCCACTAATGGAAGACCACAGAAGTGCTGAATGTCCTGTTCGTGGGTTGGGAGTTGGTGGGGTAGGGGCGCAGGAGTGGATGAGTGTGTTGGAGGGAATGCGTCCCAGGAATTAGGTGGACCCCAAGGAGGAAGAACAAGGCCCAAACCAAATAAATACTTTAACATTAGTTATATGTCAGAGCTTCTGGTTGTCCCGCTTTGACTTACTCTGTGATAGTAAAGCTACAGTGAATCGGTAGGAGTGGAGAGTATCTTCCTCAAGGACACTTTGCTGGAGGCTGCTAAACCTTTTAACATTAAAATTACAGTACACTACAAGAATCCTGAAATGTGAGCACAAATTAAGGTAAAGTTATGACATATTATTGTAGAGCTATATTGTGATTATAAAAGCATGGTTATGTTGGTGTTTTATGTATTTATCAGTCTCCCTGATGTTATGCACACATAACACACAGTACTTCAAATATGTGCATTTTTCTTCTCCTCCTTTGTGGTCATCAAAGAGGTTATCTAATCAGTAGTCTGTTTCAACTATGCACAGTATTCTTCTATCCGTCGTCCCGTCGAACCTGCATATTCTCTCCAAGAAACTCAGAAAGACACAAGTCCACCAGAGAGAAGGCCTTTGAAATGAATGCTTTGGTTGTGTCTTCTGTAAAACAGCGTGCATAAATTACCACATGCAGATCCTCATGAATGCATAAGACACCAGATACCTCAGCTGAGCCACTAATGGGCCTCGTAGTGTATTCTGGCTGTCCACTTTTTAACTGGTTTCTGTCCTGTGATTCCCTAACAGTGATTGTGAAATATGGTCTGCTGCTCTAAAGGATGACACCTAGCCTTTCGTTATTTTTACAGCCCTCATTTATATTTTTGACTGTTGTTCTGGTAAGTAACACTGCTGTCATATTTAACCCTCCCTGAGTTTGGCAAGCCCTTGCGGGGGCAACATCCCGGAAGGATTGCATTTAGATTTTATGAGTAAAGTTAAGGCTCACATAGTGAACCTAATTTAAGTTCCACTCTTTGGCCCACTTTAAAGAAACCTAACCTTGGACGTTTAGTAGAAAACCATGCTTTATTGTTTGTTTGCTTAAACTATGCACTGAAGAAACGTGAGAAAAAATTGACACTGTGTATTTCATTTCATGTCATTGTCATGAGGGATTTCCTCCCTTTCCTTAAAAAGAAAGTCTTCTGGGTTAACCACTGTGCCACTTGGTTAACAAGCACAAATACAGCCCTGCATTATTCTCTCCATTATTGGTTTCACAGTTCTCTCCACTACTAAGAGGAAACCATGATTTTACCAACATGGTCAACTGCTTTTCTCTCCCCCGTTTGTGAATTAACAATTCACATTGTTTCGGTTGTAACAATTTTTTGTTGTTGTCTCTGTTTCCGTTTCCTTGGAGTTTTGAGGAGAGGTTGGCACTGCGAGGAGTCACTTCAGCATCCTCTGTGATCCTTTCCTTCTGTGAAAATAGCAGTGTTGTGTGACGTCTTAATTGGGCACTAGTCCAGGGTCATTCTGCAGGCATCTAAATGCTTGCACACTGTGGGACCTCCGTATATGGGAAAACAAATGAAAGGGTAGAGAAGCTCCGCACAGCCTGATGACCTTCAGGAAGCCAAGGGAGATGAGGTCATTCTTGTCTGATTTCCAAATAAAACAGAGGACAACGGCCGAGAGAGCAATGATCCATTTGGTCTCACTTAACCACCCACCAGTGTGTCCGATTCACATGAGGACAAGCATATGCTGTCGGTTAACTTCCTCAGGAGTGATGAAAACATTAAAGATTGAGAGTCTTGGTAAGTGATGAACCAGTGATCAGAGGAGAATTTTCATCACTCACCAATTTTACAAATGGCTGGTTTCTTCTCAAAGACCTAAAAAACCTTTTCATCTCATGAAATTTTGCAGAATGCTTTTAAATTATACCTTTCTGGAAAGTTAAACTAAACCATATAGAAGGCAGGCAATTTAGCTTACAAACCACCGACTCCAACCTGGTCCGATCTCAAGGACACCATATAAATACAAATCGCAGACTTATTAAATTGTTCTTTTGGGGGGAAAAAGGAAGGATCAAAATACACCAAGACCGAGCGCTGTGTTTTGTCAAAGATCTCAATTTGTAATAACATGTGGCAAGCGCTGAACAAATCCTGGGGATACCACAAAGATGAGACATCCATTGAAAGTTAGGCTCCTTTCCATATAAAAGATCTCTAAATAAAGGAACGCGGCCCTATACCGGACCATCAGAGGGAAACAACATATGTTTCCATTACATAAATGCTCCCCAAGACTGTCATTTTTTTAAGTAGCACGTGTGCCTCACAATACAAACCCTTACCACATCGGAGCAGTCAGTTCCACCCCAAGCATTGATTATGGTTGGAGAATCAAAAAATACTTTGTCTCCTGTGACATCCACTTGTTAAGTTGTGTACTTTAAATATAGCCGTCTTTAAGATCCTTGAAACTTAAGTTCAACACAGTGAAACCGCTCAACATTGCGACAGCTGAGTTGGTGGCTTGCTGCTAACGGCGCTAACAGCATTAACAGTGCAAACTAAGGCGAAAGTGCTGACAGGGCTAACCGTATTTAGAGGGAACCTGAGGGTGAGTGATACGATTCTGCAATGAAGCGGTCGGTCAGGACAAAATTATAAGGTGTAGACATCGTATGAAAACTGTGAGAGCTGTACGATGACCTTTGGGGAATGCGTAAATGCATGGACATGCACTTAAAGCATCTGCAAGCTCGAATAACCACACATACAGATGACGAGCAACTTCATTTTCTGCTCAGGTAGACATATTACTCCATATCATTAGATAGAAAGTAGTTGTTTGTCGCTATATTACTGCGTCTTTTATAGGAAGTGTAACCTACATGAAGTCAGCATGTTTTGCCTCCAATCAGAATGAACCAGTGCTGTTCAGGGGATGTTTCATGAGATTGCCTGCTGTTGCTGGATGAAGAGAAGAGGACACAGGGACATAAAGTGGAAACTCCTCAGGAATGGTGATTACTGGCCACTGAATTGAAACCAGCCAAGGAGAAACCAGATCTTAGACTGTGAGAAGTATTATGGTAGTTACATTGAATAAAAGCCTCGGCTCACCCCATCACTCCTGTTTTCCCAATGCCTCCCCCACCAACACTGCACATTAAAGAGGAGATGGATCAGGAGTCTGACATAACCCTTTGAACCATTTGCGGTGGATAGATTAACAGGAGGGTAGAGAGAGAGAGAGAGAGAGAGAGAGAGAGAGAGAGAGAGAGAGAGAGAGAGAGAGAGAGAGAGAGACTCACTCAGGTAGGAGGGAAGTGATTTGGAAAATGAAACACTGTTTATCACAGGGAGTCCGCTGGCTGAATTAGAGATGCAGGCGGATGGCTACCAGGGGCTGCTAAAGAGAAAACAGTACCCAAGGACTCCCCTCTGTGACTCCCTTCCCCCTGACCAATCGCAGTACATGTGCCTCACCCCTCTGAGCTTGCATTATTAAATTAAAAGCCAAGATTGATAACCCAGTGCCAAAGCAACGGCTTTAGTCAGATTTGGAATCATTTATCCCATCAGAGGGTCGGCCAGTGTGTGGTTTGATTGATAGAGCCAGGGCAGTGGGGGAGTATACGGTTACACAGTGCTGTTGCAAGCCAGAGCTCCTGCATCTTAAACTCAGCAGCTTTCAGCCTTAAAGAGTCCAGACCTAGCAACACTGGCGCAGGTAAACAATCCCCCTGACAACAATGAACAGAGATGGCAATGAGGATGAAGACATTATAAGTATGCCAGTTAAAGACCGGAATGCATACTGCAGTAGATTGTTATATAATGTACGTTTGGAGTTTTGCAGACAGTAGGGCAGCAATCTGGTTATACAGCCCCACTCCCCCTCTAACAGACCTCACGTCTGCCTCTTTTGGCATTTGGATGAATGCACACATGTTCAAACACTAGCATTAGTGATACCGATGTTACTACTACTACTGATAAATTACATGTTTTATTTTACTCTGGTCATTTTACATAACTGTGCAGGTTTGACTGGATTATCCTTATAACACTTGACAAATATCAAGAGTAAGAATAGAGTTGGAAAGAGAAACATATTTTTCTACAGCATTAAAGGAGTCTCCTGGATAATGGACTGCATTTATGTCACACCCTTATCCAACATCTGCTTTATCTAATAAGATAACCTTTTCACTGGGATAATCTCACCCAAATGGGTTTGTCAGTCAAGCAGACAGACCAACACTCCATCATGACCACACTAGGGAAAAAAATAGGCAAACATTTTGAATTTTGATTATAAGATTGAGCGTCTATTTATCGACATAATATTCCCAAGCAAAATATTGCAATACAATGCTGTATAAATTGTTCCCCCACCCCCAGCAATATATATGTAAGGCACTGGTCTCACCATTGGGAACAATTGGGGTTCAGTTATTAGTGGTGTTGGTTTGGGAGAAACCAATGAGGGATCTTGTCTTTCTCACTCCTCTAGTGACTCCCTCTGGTTTCCGAGAAATTTGTTAGAAACAGATGTAAATGTTTGGTATTATATGGCTCTGTGTTGGTACATTTGAATCAAAAACAGCAACCTGAAACAGGATCTTAGCACTATGAAGGCAGAAAAACAGGATGCTGGCTGTATTACCTGATGTTTCTATTTTCTGAGTTCCTGTAGGGATGCTGCAATAGCTGTGGAAAATCATCAAAGGACCACAGCAACACGTGCATGTGAAGGTGGAGGTTTAGGTTGCCCCCAGGCCCCATTTCAACATTTTGAACACTTGAAGGCCCATTATTATCATAAATAAAGGAACCAAAATCCTCAATGAAAGGTGCAGGCACAATTAAATGATTGAAATGGGAGCTGTCTGAATTTGAAACATATGATCTCAAAGAATTTAACTTAATGCTGTTAAGAAACTGTAATGGATCATATTGAGCCATGTTGACTAGCTGTAAAGTGTGCATTGAATTACTGTGGGCCTCTCTGATGCACTCAGTGGCCTCTGCACCTGGTTTTAACGTTGTGACATCACCAATGGAAACGGGAATGTTTAGATTCTCACAACTGGATCAGAGAAGTCAATCAATCTTTCACGGATATCCACTATCACAACATGACCTAATCAAGAGATAAAAGGAGACTCCTAATTTGTCCAGATTTGTAGTCAAAAATAATAAATAAAAAAGGAGCAGGGGCGAGGCTGTATGAGAAGAAAATTGCAGATAATATTAGTGTGGAAAACTTTAATTGAAAATATGGAGAAATATGTTGAGGTTTGCCGCAGTGACCAGATGGATATGATGGTTTCATATAACACAGATTTTTTAAGTTCTGGTGGCAATGAGGTTGGGTTTAAACAAGAAAAGAGAGAAAGAAAAAAAATAGTATGTCCAACATGATTATGCATAAACTATCATTTCAGATCTTCTGAATAAATGTGTAGGAAATGGACCCAAAATGTCCCTTTGTTGGTCAGAATCTCCATTTGCTCCAATTTGGTATACGTAAGACACCTATAAATGATATTATTAAATTATTAGAAATTACAGGACAAATAAGCCTAAATCATTTAATGTCAGCTATGCACATTGGGTACTGTAGTATACATGACATGTATTTATGAGAAGGAGCTCAAAAGTTGCTACATGATGATTGATAAGACAATATCTGTCCACAAGCCGATCAGGCTCCACCTGCTCGGTATCAGCCATAAGATGAAGCAGCTGTGGTGACGGCATGGGGTCAAGCTGACACGTGATATGCAGCATTTCAATTCATCTTCATAACACACTGGTTGATAAAATAACCAGGTTAAGATGACAAAGAACTGGTTGTTTAGTCTGATACTGTGACTGGTTTTGCAAATTCAAACTGATATCAGAAGAAAGAGAAAATACATATTTGTCAACCTTACGTTGACTTATTACTTAGTCATGTTTGCGACACTGACATTATCTTTGACATGGTAATGTACTAACAGAGATAGTGTTAACTGCATTATTACCAAATCAGTGAAATTCCGAGGATTTTATTACTGCAATATTGTTATTAAATCCCACTGAATCCATTTACGAACAGGATGCTTAGATGATAAACAACAAAAGAGTTTAATTGTATTTACAGCTGTATTTTTTTAATATTTTCATTAAATTATATTACTTAGTCTGCAATGATTTCTCCACAGTATCAAACAAATTTCAGCGTGTTACCTTATCATGCAATATATAACTTGTAACAATATTTTTTTAATCAACTTTCATATGGTTTTGGATACTGTTAGTGAAGTTTTGGCAATGAAATCATTCTTTAGTTTAGTTTTTTATATAGGTTTTTCATCTGCAGTTTTTTTTTGACAGCTTTAGAAAACCAGTAAATATATCAGTTTCAGGAAAACATCTGGTGGACACTTGGTGTTCCAACAGTGACCACGTAAAGTACATAGCTGAAGGAGAGTTCTTTTCCCCTTCATATATCCTGCTCTAATAGTTTTTGGGTTTTGACACTGTCCTGTTCTTTCCGGGTGGTTGTAGAAGCAGCAGGTTTGTATCAGGCAATATGTTGAGCTGTTGGTGCTGACAAAGGGACAAAAGGAGCTGGTTGGAACCCCTGTTGGTTTCCTAAAATTATTTATTTTTGGCAATGCAGAGGCCGGTTAAAAGGACTGCAGGTGCAAGCATTGACTGCAGAGAGAAACATCTGTTTCAAAACAATTGTTGCAAGTGCAAAGATGCAGGACGTCAAACAACCTTGATGTGTCATTTATGTATGTGACTTCAAGTTTTGTTTGTGTGCGTTGAGCCACATTGTTATGTTTCACAGTCAAATGCCACATTTGATTTCAAACGTTCAAACTAAACCAAGACAAAGATTTAAAAAAGACACACAAAAAAGAGTCCGTAAAAATAAACGATTGGACAAATATACATTGCCACTTGTTCTTTTTGGGGGAGCAATGTATGTGCTTTTATTTTCCTAATTTAATTTGCTGATTGATGGGCTAACATTTGTCGGTTGGAAAATGCTTTCATCAACCGTTTCTTGATCCCATCCTGGCAGACACTATCTGGTACCCCTGTTCTCATCTCAGTCATGGCTCAGGCCTTGTTCAACAGTTACAAGATGCTCTGATCCCAGTTGTGGTTCTTTTGAATGCATTTCATCTCTTAAGGTAGAATGTTCCAGGGCATGTGGTAGGAACTGGACCTTTTGAAGGCAGATGTAGTTCCTGGCTGCATGCTTTCAACAAGCTGCCTCCTGGTAATTGGCCATTGTTCTAGAACTGAGAGTTGGGCAGTCCAGAGGGCAACTACACTTGTCTGGAAGCAATCATGGCGTTGGCAGGCTGGTAGACCGCCTCGTCATCTGGAGATGCCTTTTCTTGCTGGGTGTGTATTCTCTGGTGAGGATGAACTCTGACAAAAGAAAATGTCTGGAGCCAAAATATAATTATGCAGGCATTGTTTTTTTTGTTCTATGTGCATTTATGCACATATAGAAGAAAGAAATTGTAACTTGTCATCAATGTCCTTTATGGATGATGTTTTTAGTTTTTAATGGAAAGGTTCTCAAATGGTGAATCCCAATTTCCCCCCTCTGTTCCTAAAAACAGCATAATAGTACTAGTTTAATTAAATAACTTAAGAAATAGACTGTGGTTGGATGAAAGGATAGAGACATTAAGTCTTTACAAAAAACTGCAATCTATTCAAAACTCATTGTCCTTTGTACTTCAGCTATCACCACCACCAAACATTACTTTTGTATTGTTTTACTTTGTGGAATATTTACGCAGCCCAGGGATGTGTTGCCCTGTGAAGTCATATTAGGTGACCTTCAACAAGTGACTCCATAATTACAGGCGAGCACGCAAGGTATGCCAAGTGACCTTCCTTCAACTGCGAGCAGACCTAAACATCACAGAGGGAAAATAATAATAATAACTGACACGTCTACCTCTGGTGCAGACTGGCAACTCGATCCAGATGGAAGGAGCATATCTTTACCGTTTTATTAGGAGATATCAAAACAGAGGCACATTCCAGGAACCCATCACTCCCCATGCAGATTGTTGCTTTTGAAACAAAAAATTAAAGTTGATATTGTTTGTCTGCAGTTCCTCTTCGTAGTGGGTGAGTGCTCAAGACGGACGCAGTGTGCTGCGGTTGAAGCACTATGGTGTTGAGCGAAGCAAAAAAAAGAGCAAAGAGCTGGGCTACGCAGCCCGAGATAGGAGCTTTGGGATAAGAGAAAAACTCAAATTCACTCAAAGACTCACTCCTTCAATGCTCGGCACCTGTGGCCTGCAGGAATACACGGCCAAAGCAAGACCTAAAGCGTGCTGGTCCGGCTTCTTTAATTAAAACAGATGACTGGAGGCAGCCCCCTCTTTCCTCCCTCCTGCTTTGAATTTTGCTGCAAACACCATGCTGACTCATTTCTTAGACTTGAGGCAGTGCGTGAATACTTGAGAACTCAGTTGGATTTCAGCATTGCCACCCTTTCATCCTTGAAAGCCAAGTCTTCTTCTTTTCAGGTCAAGCTCTCGCTGTGTGCAACCAGGGAGCCTTTCAGAAACCCCTCCAGCCCTCTAGCCCTCCTCCCCCTTTCCTTTCACCCCCTCTGACATCCTGGACCCACTCTTTGATGGTCTCGGCCTGTATTTGAATCTTGCTTATTTCTCTGTATACCTGAGGATGTTTAGTTATGCATATTTCTTCCAGTCCTTCCTCGTGGCCGCCTCCGCACACACAGATAAATATGCTCTCAGACACACGCACTTTTGTTTTCTTCCTCAAAGAAATCACCGCAGGGTGCAGACATCCCGTGTCCTCTTCACAGCGTGTCACAGCCAGTGTTGAGTTGCAGTTTTCACCGGGGAACTGTACAATGTACGTGTTGGCGCTGAAACCCACCGTTGCACCCCAGAGTCAGCCTGATTAGATCACTGCCGGGGTAGAAGGGTGGTGGTGCGGCTCCAAAAACAAGCGTACCCAAGTTCTGGGAGAGAGGAGACGGTTCGGTGTTTCCCACTTTGATCCGATGTCAGGAAGTATGCAGAGGCAGCTCCTGAAAGAAGCTTAAAGACGAGGCAAGAGAGATGAGAGGAAAGGTGACCTGACCGCCACCGGGCCCCAGGGGCCACAGAGCCTCTGTGCTCGTCAATTTTCTCACGTACATAATATGAATAGGCAAGATGACTGGTAATGTCGGGAGTATACAATTCATAAGGGAAGGTAAGATTTCATTGATATCCTTAAGTAGGAGGTTGGCACTTCCGTGAAGAAACAAACGGTATAGATACAAATCTAGGAATGCTGCAAGTCTTTAACTGTCAGTCAAAATTTAAGTCAAAAGCAATTTCTTAAATGTATGTCCTTGAGTACAAGGCTATGATGGTGTGTGTGATTGGAGAAGCCACATAGGGGTCCATATGCGTCTTTGTGTTCTACGGCATTTGTGTAAATGAATGCAGTCTGAGAGATTTCCAACTCCTTTAACACATTCTGGAAATCTATGGAGTAATATCTCATCAAAATGATCGTGTCATTGCTGAGATTTAATTAGTAAAGCCATTATTCGGACACATACATTTTGCACATGTTTAACACAAAAAAATCTCAGCTTGATCCAGTCACAGTTTGCAGTGGCCCGTTAACTCCATGCCATCACTGTTTTAATATCATGTGTTTTGGTTCAGTCACAAGAAATATATTCTTATTCTCATATATCAACTAAAAAGCTCCATCGAGACTACAGATATGGGTGACAATTGTTTGTGGGTTTGTCACTACGAGCAACCCCTTTCACAATACACATAGTAATTTCCATTATTCATTGTTAATATTAGATTATTGAACAAAGCAGCTTTAATATATGATCAAGCAATTACACTGTAGCACCTGTTTATCTGAACTATGCAGTGGGATTTGGTTTCATGCGGCACAGCTCACTGAGGATTCCCAACTGCCCTTTCATTTATGGCACTTCCCTCCGCACGATGTCCACAGGGTGACATCACCCTAATCTATTCATCTATTTTGCCAAAGCAAACGGCACACGTCGGCCCCCGGGGCCTGTTGAGGAAAGAGAAAAGGGTGTCCTGAGGACTGAGGAGCAGACAGCATTCTGGCCTTGGGCCCGTGTCAACATTCACGCTGGGAACCATGGACCCAGAATGAAGTGATATCATTGGACTAAGGATTTTTACAGCCCAGCAGGCCCAAACACTATAAATCATAACTTCAGACACATGCAAGGTTTATGACGAATGGATTGACCACCAGTTTCTCGAACAAGCCAGGTTGGTATATATTATAAAGTTGCTAGATGTGGACTTTACTCAATAGCCTTTGGAATTGTGTGTCTTTTCATACAGTTTACTCTGTGTTTTCTTTCTTTCTTTTTTAAACCTGCGAGCTCCTTGTGAGGATAAAACCTCTGTAACTGCAATGGGTGAGCACGTGAACACAGCAGACCGCAATGGTTCATGCAAGCACTCAAAAGTGACAGTGCACAGACAAAGCTGAACCAGGAAAGAAATTGTGCAGTGGACAGAATCCAACAGCTATAAACAGGTTAGGCCACATACAGAGGGTCCATCTCCATCCCTGCATTCCTCCCCCTCTTTGCCCGTGGAAATGTGGGGCAAAATCCTTCTGCTGATATTTTTACCTGTTTCAGCAAGACCTCTGAGGAGTTGCACTCGCTGTAGAAACTGCCAAACGTTTCTCTGTCTAACTGGAATGAAAAAATGTGACTGTTGGTTTCACGTCCAAGACAAATACTGTGGTTCTGGTTGTTCTCGCGCTTTCTGTTCAAGTCAAGAGCAGTTTTTCAAAGAGCTGTAAGCAATGTACAGTGGGCCTATTAACTTACAGTAACAAGGAGTAAAACCTGTGAAATACAAGTTCAGGATGGTGTGGAAGTGTGGAGGGATTCATGCTGTTACGAGTCCCCACTTAGGATGTGGCTTTGATTGACAATAATCTAGGCGATGAAGATTTATAGCTGCATGGGATTCTGTGCTGTGCAGACATCTGGTATGACTGATGTTAATGTGGCTTCGCGGAGCAGTTAAGAACTTTCTGTGAGTCCGAAGATGAGTCAGAACAAAGAAAAAAGAGTTATGTCGTAGGTTTATCATGTCTGTGTTGGCTTTTATAAAGGAAAGATTTGCATAAATAATATTAAACTACATAAAACACAGGTGAAAACAAAATTACTTCACGAAGACAAGACACATAACAGATTACAGATAGCGCTAGTTGATGTATGCTATATTTTACAGTAGAAAGCTAGACTTCCACATCATTAAAGTCCCCCTCCTCTCAAAAATGTGTTTTGCTCATAATATTACTTCACTTGGATCGAATGTTTGGCCTTCAATGTGCACAGTGACGTTTGTTCAGAGTTTGACACTCAAAGGTGTTGGGGAATGTTTCTCTGAGCTCACCTTGAATCTGAGTTAAGCGCATATCTACGAGCAGTTGCAAGTTCACAGCTTGTTTGGAAACCAATCCAGGTTGAAGTGAAGTAGGTGACATCTTGTGTCCAGCAGTTTAACTTTTTTAAATGAACAATATTTGCATATTCATGCATCCCGTATTTTTCATTGAGGGAGAAGAAGATATTACTATTATTCAAAGCAGATGTTCATGTCTTAAACATGTCTGGAGGGCATTTTAAGGATTAGACAGACATTTAGGGAAACATTCTTATTTGCTCTCTAGTGGAGAGCTAGATTGAAAGATTGAAAGATTGACAACACTCATGCAGTCTGCAGCCGGTTAACTTTGCGTCACACAAAGACTCTAAATAAGGCGTAACAGCTTTGCTCTGTCCAGTTGTTACAAGATCCTACAATAATAACATATATACTATCCAGATGACCACACAATAACCACAACACCAAACAATGCATCAGAGAAGATGTGCATAATCTCTAGCAATTTCTATCTTGAAGTCAATTTTCCATTTTAATATACAGTTTTGGCCCCTCTTTTAAATGCACTGCCAGGTCTAAGACAGTGCGTGTGCACACAAGGACACACACAAAAAGGTTTAGGGACACAGTCCAGGGAGCAGCTGGTTTGCTGAATGGTGATCAGCAGCTACAGGACTCGCTTTACCACCCAATGCATGTTTCCAGCAACATTTAGGGCCAAGCGTTTGTCTTCATTTGAGCTGTGGCTGTTAAATATGCCTTGGGGAGGGCCACTTGACTCCAGGAACTATTGTATGGAGCCACAGAAAATGTCTCTTCCTTTTCTCATTCATTGCACCTCTAATTGAGGAACAGAACAACAAGGGTGAGCAGTCTGGTTCCAAAAAATGGAGAGGAAAGGGCAGCCATCTGAATTAGAAATGCTATCTGTGGTCAGACGGACAGGTGGGTACATGAAAGGGTGTGTGTGTGTGTGTGTGTGTGTGTGTGTGTGTGAGTGAGAGAGTTGTATACATTAGATCCTAATGATTTTGACATTCTAAAGTAGCCCCGTTGATGCAGTTTAGTTGGGAGGGAGCTGTATTAGTCATCACATCTGAGGCAGCTTAAATAAAGACTGTCCAACATCAGGTCTACACAGAAACCAGTCACGTGACAGACTTCAATCCACCCAGTGTGATGTAGTGTACACATAAATAGAAAAGTAAACACACACTGGCCCACTCTTCTATACACTCTCAAAACATCATGCATTCACATCCCAGTACATGTTTACAGTGACTCACATATTACTCAGCAGAGCAACCCAACAGTGACACCCCTTGAGGGGATCCACCGTAACCCCGCCTAACCCGCACATCGGCTCACAGGCGTCTCCCGGACATGGCTTCCACTGGCCCCATGTAATCTGTCAGGGGGCCCAGAGATGTCTCACTTATCAATAGGCGAGGCATATTATTTCAGGGGGCTTCCTTTTTCCTGTAATGGACAGTCCTGATGGGGGGGCACCATGGGGCCACTTAGACTATGAAAGGTGTATATGGTTGAATGAAAGAGCTGAACTTCCTCTGCCTGTTACCGGGTCTTGTGATAAGGTGGCAGCCTCCTCAGGAGTTATTTTTTCCACTTCAGCCCTGCTGAAATCAGATTTTAAATGAATATCTTGATTTATTTGTGTTGTCAATGAGAAGCTGTGTTAGATGCTCTATAGAACCAGATCTAAATATTGTCAAGTTTGATCTCATTAGTAAATTATTATGGGTCAAAATTATGATTAAAGTAATTAGGCATGAAGGAAAAATCAGGAACGTGAATGTGGATAATACCTCCTAAGTCTTGACAAATTCTCTCTCACATCAGTAATATTTGTAAATGATTTTGAGAATTATGTATCCATTTTTTATTGGAAGACTCTCAAAGCTGTGCGAGAGTTAAACAAATGGATTATTATGAAAGAGTTTCACCATCTCAAAAAAGCTCCAGTTCATTCTCTTTTAATCTATTTAGCTGAACATTGTAGGGGATATTTTTCTCTCATTGCTGTTGGCACAGACTTGGATTGAGACGACCACTGGGCAAGCAGGGGGTGTTTGCTCAAGTGGAGCCAATTACTCAAAATAAATTGGGTCTTCCCCTCCATTCCCTCCTTTGCTCTTCCTCCCTCTCTACCCCCATCCTCTCATCTCTCTGGTATGGGTTGTCATTTGAA
Organism: Taurulus bubalis; assembly: GCF_910589615.1. Classification (NCBI taxonomy): domain Eukaryota; kingdom Metazoa; phylum Chordata; class Actinopteri; order Perciformes; family Cottidae; genus Taurulus; species Taurulus bubalis. Next base: position 17,101,151 of record NC_136595.1, read on the forward strand.
AAGCGGGTCAGATCAACGATGAGTCCCTCCTTCCAAATAAACAGGCTAGTAATGGCTGTTTACCCAGAGTACAAGAGCCATTATGAGCGAGGAAGTTAAACATCTCTGACAGGCAAAATGGCCTCAGACAAATCACTGTTGCCCTTTCTTGAGGGATTGATTGGAAAAATACAGATTTTTCTCTAACCGTTACCAGCAGCCGCACACGCTTGTGGTGGCTTTTCAAAAGGCATACTAACTGGATGGTGTAAGGATTCAAATCAAAAACCGTGTGTTGGTCTGCAATTACACTACCGAGTGTGCGGATGACCTCGCCTGAGATGGATTTCATCACATTGGTTGCTTGGGAGCTACAGGCCTCAAAATTGGAAAGTACCCCTGTACTTCAGGAGAACGTCACAGCCAACGTTTCAGTCACCTCAAGAGATCTGGACAGCGTAAAGTGAAAATACGGAGGACGTGGAAAATGAAAGTGAATTCACAATGTACTGTAAGGCAAGTTTTAATGCGCTTAATGTCATTCTGGGGAGTCATTACGAGATCAAAAATGAAGTCAGAAAATAATTTGAAGTGAAAGGCACCGTTCTGTGACTTAGTGTTTAATTAAGTGTGGCTTCAGCTAGAGGGGTCATAGACCCCTATAGCAAAGCGCACTTCATATTATTGCTCGGGCTTATTAAGTGTGGCTTCAGCTAGAGGGGTCATAGACCCCTATAGCAAAGCGCACTTCATATTATTGCTCGGGCTTATTATTATTAAGTGTGGCTTCAGCTAGAGGGGTCATAGACCCCTATAGCAAAGCGCACTTTATATTATTGCTCGGGCTTATTATTATTATTCTTCTTATTCCGCCAAACTTTGGACCGTATCTTCTCCCACAGCGTTGCCCGCACATGCGTAAAAAATACATCAAAACGTGCGGCCCGATCGGGAATCGTGAGCTATGACTTTTCTAAGAGATTCGACCAGCCATTTTCCCGAAAAGTGCGAAAAACGGCGAGAAATTGTCCCATTCACTTGACTGGGGTTTCGGACTGAAGAGAGCAAAAAAACATACATCTTTGTGCCCACAGTGACTCGCCATAATGTATCGTAGAGAAATGATTTAAAGTTTAAAACGTTGACAAAAGTCTGGAGTTTATTTGCCCAATTGGGCATTTTTTGATAGCTAGCACAGTTTTCATGTAATTATTGTTCAAGTTTAGGAAAATGTGGGAACCATTTCAGAGTTTACAATGGGTGTGTGTGGGGAAGGTTAGAGCTGTGATGTCATCGCTAGAGCACGAGGAGCTGTGTCCTAAACAACCTTTTTGTATTTGTATTTTGCCATTCACTCCACAATATTGACTTTTGAGGCATAATTTATATATGAAAACGTTGGAAATATTGTGCCGGTGGTACACATGAGTCGTGGAATCCAACAAATGTATACTGTTTTGTCAGCAAGCCTGAAAGCGACATGAAGACCGGCCAAGTGCTCCATTAACCTCCATGTTAAATCGGACCACAATTTTCTCTCATGACGGAAACGTGAGCACTTTTCAAACTGAATTTACGCTCTCATTTCTAAATCCTTACAAATATTTAAGTAGACGGAAACGTTCGCAGAAGTCTTGTGCTTCTCATGATGTCATTATTTTCGTGATGGGATCCATGGTTGTCTGTCAAATACACTAGTTTGAAAGTTAGTTTTTTCATTAAATCAACTCTCCTGTCTCTCTCTCAGTGAACACCATGGCAACGGTGACACACACGCACACACGCGCAGGAGGAACTGTCAGTTGGTCAGCTGATACTTGACTGTTTGTGCTTCTCATGATTTCATTATTTTCGTGATGGGATGGGATTCATGCTTGTCTGTCAAATACAATAGTATTATTTCTTGGTGTAACCACACCTCCCTACTCAATTCTGCGCCCTACCTCGAATAGTGGCCCATCTTCATTACCTACACTTACACCGGTCTCAAGACACAAATAAACGCCTCTTAACTTCTTTTCTTCCATATGCTTCCTCTTATTAAACACTTAAACAAGCTTAAGACTCATAGACACGGTTTAAACATCCTAATATTACCAATAAGGCACACAAATAGACATTTTAGACCATTAATAACGTCCTCTGTCAGACGCTCATGAGCCACACCCACGGTTTTCCCGCCTTATGCAAATGAGCTGCACCCACAGAGACTTTCACCCAGACCCCTGCAAAGAGCTCCTCTCCCCTCCTCCTATTCTAATTAATGTTAAATATAAACTAATCTCTAAATCCTTGAACTTATTCAATCCCCTTGGCTTTTATTCAAGTTCAGGAACATAGAAATCCACTACAGAGCTGTGTCCTAAACAACCTTTTTGTATTTGTATTTTGCCATTCACTCCACAATATTGACTTTTGAGGCATAATTTATATATGAAAACGTTGGAAATATTGTGCCGGTGGTACACATGCGTCGTGGAATCCAACAAATGTATACTGTTTTGTCAGCAAGCCTGAAAGCGACATGAAGACCGGCCAACTGCTCCATTAACCTCCATGTTAAATCGGACCACAATTTTCTCTCATGACGGAAACGTGAGCACTTTACAAACTGAATTTACGCTCTCATTTATAAATCCTTACAAATATTTAAGTAGACGGAAACGTTCTCAGAAGTCTTATGCTTCTCATGATGTCATTATTTTCGTAATGGGATTCACGGTTGTCTGTCAAATACAATAGTTTAAAAGGTTGTTTTCTCATTAAATCCACAGTTCAGTCTCCCGCTCTGTGACAGTGTCACACCTGTTTTAAGTTAGCCAATCAGGGCTGTCACCACGACAACCGGTGATACAAACGCAGGAGGAGCCAACTGACGTTGGTCAGCTGACATCCAAGACACTCTATTTTAAACTCTACAAAAAACGTTTCACACACATTCTTATATATCATACATTAGACTTAGACACACACACACACACAGAATTATCACAAAACGATTAACTGTGTGTGTCTATGTGCGCCAGCGTGTGTGTGCGCGCACGTTTTTTGACCCCAGAAAGTTGGTGAGTGAGGAGATACAACTTGGATCGACCTTTCACCCAATGAGTCTGTTGTTGCTGGGGAAAAATGGACAACACAACGAATCCGATTAGGCTCCTCCCATAGAAGAAGTCTGATTGGCTCTTTTTTATTTGGCTTTCGGTTAAGGATTTTTTTTTTCATTGTGTAAAAAACTACGTTTTTCACCCTCTCAAAGAAAGTCATTTGATCTGATAATTCTGAAGGTGGCAGAGGTTATTGAGGTTATTGTGTTATTGAGAGATGTGTTACCTCAATAACACATCTCACTACCGGTAATGTATACATATTGCGACGTCTTACGGCAGTAGTAGCCACACTTTCAAAATTTCTTGTGAAATTTTCTAGTTATTATTATTATTACTTATTATTATTCTTCTTATTCCGCCAAACTTTGGACCGTATCTTCTCCCACAGCGTTGCCCGCACATGCGTAAAAAATACATCAAAACGTGCGGCCCGATCGGGAATCGTGAGCTATGACTTTTCTAAGAGATTCGACCAGCCATTTTCCCGAAAAGTGCGAAAAACGGCGAGAAATTGTCCCATTCACTTGACTGGGGTTTCGGACTGAAGAGAGCAAAAAAACATACATCTTTGTGCCCACAGTGACTCGCCATAATGTATCGTAGAGAAATGATTTAAAGTTTAAAACGTTGACAAAAGTCTGGAGTTTATTTGCCCAATTGGGCATTTTTTGATAGCTAGCACAGTTTTCATGTAATTATTGTTCAAGTTTAGGAAAATGTGGGAACCATTTCAGAGTTTACAATGGGTGTGTGTGGGGAAGGTTAGAGCTGTGATGTCATCGCTAGAGCACGAGGAGCTGTGTCCTAAACAACCTTTTTGTATTTGTATTTTGCCATTCACTCCACAATATTGACTTTTGAGGCATAATTTATATATGAAAACGTTGGAAATATTGTGCCGGTGGTACACATGCGTCGTGGAATCCAACAAATGTATACTGTTTTGTCAGCAAGCCTGAAAGCGACATGAAGACCGGCCAACTGCTCCATTAACCTCCATGTTAAATCGGACCACAATTTTCTCTCATGACGGAAACGTGAGCACTTTACAAACTGAATTTACGCCCTCATTTATAAATCCTTACAAATATTTAAGTAGACGGAAACGTTCTCAGAAGTCTTGTGCTTCTCATGATGTCATTATTTTCGTGATGGGATCCATGGTTGTCTGTCAAATACACTAGTTTGAAAGTTAGTTTTTTCATTAAATCAACTCTCCTGTCTCTCTCTCAGTGAACACCATGGCAACGGTGACACACACGCACACACGTGCAGGAGGAACTGTCAGTTGGTCAGCTGACACTTGACTGTTTGTGCTTCCCATGATTTCATTATTTTCGTGATGGGATGGGATTCATGGTTGTCTGTCAAATACAATAGTATTATTTCTTGGTGTAACCACACCTCCCTACTCAATTCTGCGCCCTACCTCGAATAATGGCCCATCTTCATTACCTACACTTACACCGGTCTCAAGACACAAATAAACGCCTCTTAACTTCTTTTCTTCCATATGCTTCCTCTTATTAAACACTTAAACAAGCTTAAGACTCATAGACACGGTTTAAACATCCTAATATTACCAATAAGGCACACAAATAGACATTTTAGACCATTAATAACGTCCTCTGTCAGACGCTCATGAGCCACACCCACGGTTTTCCCGCCTTATGCAAATGAGCTGCACCCACAGAGACTTTCACCCAGACCCCTGCAAAGAGCTCCTCTCCCCTCCTCCTATTCTAATTAATGTTAAATATAAACTAATCGCTAAATCCTTGAACTTATTCAATCCCCTTGGCTTTTATTCAAGTTCAGGAACATAGAAATCCACTACAGGTACTTTACCCCTTATCTTTCTTCGGTATAATTCTCGTTAAGCCTGAATATACGGGTTTAACCCCTTAATAACCTCCCATTAACACACAAACACACACATCTCAGACAACACCCTAACCGAAATTTAGAAATTTCTGAAATCTATTTTAAACTCTACAAAAAACGTTTCACACACATTCTTATATATCATACATTAGACTTAGACACACACAGAATTATCACGAAACGATTGACTGTGTGTGTCTATGTGCGCCCGCGTGTGTGTGCGCGCACGTTTTTTGACCCCAGAAAGTTGGTGAGTGAGGAGATACAACTTGGATCGACCTTTCACCCAATGAGTCTGTTGTTGCTGGGGAAAAATGGACAACACAACGAATCCGATTAGGCTCCTCCCATAGAAGAAGTCTGATTGGCTCTTTTTTATTTGGCTTTCGGTTAAGGATTTTTTTCTTCATTGTGTAAAAAACTACGTTTTTCACCCTCTCAAAGAAAGTCATTTGATCTGATAATTCTGAAGGTGGCAGAGGTTATTGAGGTTATTGTGTTATTGAGAGATGTGTTACCTCAATAACACATCTCACTACCGGTAATGTATACATATTGCGACGTCTTACGGCAGTAGTAGCCACACTTTCAAAATTTCTTGTGAAATTTTCTAGTTATTATTCTTCTTATTCCGCCAAACTTTGGACCGTATCTTCTCCCACAGCGTTGCCCGCACATGCGTAAAAAATACATCAAAACGTGCGGCCCGATCGGGAATCGTGAGCTATGACTTTTCTAAGAGATTCGACCAGCCATTTTCCCGAAAAGTGCGAAAAACGGCGAGAAATTGTCCCATTCACTTGACTGGGGTTTCGGACTGAAGAGAGCAAAAAAACATACATCTTTGTGCCCACAGTGACTCGCCATAATGTATCGTAGAGAAATGATTTAAAGTTTAAAACGTTGACAAAAGTCTGGAGTTTATTTGCCCAACTGGGCATTTTTTGATAGCTAGCACAGTTTTCATGTAATTATTGTTCAAGTTTAGGAAAATGTGGGAACCATTTCAGAGTTTACAATGGGTGTGTGTGGGGAAGGTTAGAGCTGTGATGTCATCGCTAGAGCACGAGGAGCTGTGTCCTAAACAACCTTTTTGTATTTGTATTTTGCCATTCACTCCACAATATTGACTTTTGAGGCATAATTTATATATGAAAACGTTGGAAATATTGTGCCGGTGGTACACATGCGTCGTGGAATCCAACAAATGTATACTGTTTTGTCAGCAAGCCTGAAAGCGACATGAAGACCGGCCAACTGCTCCATTAACCTCCATGTTAAATCGGACCACAATTTTCTCTCATGACGGAAACGTGAGCACTTTACAAACTGAATTTACGCCCTCATTTATAAATCCTTACAAATATTTAAGTAGACGGAAACGTTCGCAGAAGTCTTGTGCTTCTCATGATGTCATTATTTTCGTGATGGGATCCATGGTTGTCTGTCAAATACAGTAGTTTGAAAGTTAGTTTTTTCATTAAATCAACTCTCCTGTCTCTCTCTCAGTGAACACCATGGCAACGGTGACACACATGCACACACGTGCAGGAGGAACTGTCAGTTGGTCAGCTGACATCCTGACTGTTTGTGCTTCTCATGATTTCATTATTTTCGTGATGGGATGGGATTCATGGTTGTCTGTCAAATACAATAGTATTATTTCTTGGTGTAACCACACCTCCCTACTCAATTCTGCGCCCTACCTCGAATAATGGCCCATCTTCATTACCTACACTTACACCGGTCTCAAGACACAAATAAACGCCTCTTAACTTCTTTTCTTCCATATGCTTCCTCTTATTAAACACTTAAACAAGCTTAAGACTCATAGACACGGTTTAAACATCCTAATATTACCAATAAGGCACACAAATAGACATTTTAGACCATTAATAACGTCCTCTGTCAGACGCTCATGAGCCACACCCACAGTTTTCCCGCCTTATGCAAATGAGCTGCACCCACAGAGACTTTCACCCAGACCCCTGCAAAGAGCTCCTCTCCCCTCCTCCTATTCTAATTAATGTTAAATATAAACTAATCTCTAAATCCTTGAACTTATTCAATCCCCTTGGCTTTTATTCAAGTTCAGGAACATAGAAATCCACTACAGGTACTTTACCCCTTATCTTTCTTCGGTATAATTCTCGTTAAGCCTGAATATACGGGTTTAACCCCTTAATAACCTCCCATTAACACACAAACACACACATCTCAGACAACACCCTAACCGGAATTTAGAAATTTCTGAAATCTATTTTAAACTCTACAAAAAACGTTTCACACACATTCTTATATATCATACATTAGACTTAGACACACACACACACAGAATTATCACAAAACGATTGACTGTGTGTGTCTATGTGCGCCCGCGTGTGTGTGTGTGTGTGCGCGCACGTTTTTTGACCCCAGAAAGTTGGTGAGTGAGGAGATACAACTTGGATCGACCTTTCACCCAATGAGTCTGTTGTTGCTGGGGAAAAATGGACAACACAACGAATCCGATTAGGCTCCTCCCATAGAAGAAGTCTGATTGGCTCTTTTTTATTTGGCTTTCGGTTAAGGATTTTTTTCTTCATTGTGTAAAAAACTACGTTTTTCACCCTCTCAAAGAAAGTCATTTGATCTGATAATTCTGAAGGTGGCAGAGGTTATTGAGGTTATTGTGTTATTGAGAGATGTGTTACCTCAATAACACATTTCACTACCGGTAATGTATACATATTGCGACGTCTTAAGGCAGTAGTAGCCACACTTTCAAAATTTCTTGTGAAATTTTCTAGATTTTATTAGATTATTTATAATCTATAATAATAATAATAAACTTAAATAACCATGTTAACTTAAATAACCATGTTAAATCGGACCACAATTTTCTCTCATGACGGAAACGTGAGCACTTTACAAACTGAATTTACGCTCTCATTTATAAATCCTTACAAATATTTAAGTAGACGGAAACGTTCTCAGAAGTCTTGTGCTTCTCATGATGTCATTATTTTCGTGATGGGATTCACGGTTGTCTGTCAAATACAATAGTTTAAAAGGTTGTTTTCTCATTAAATCCACAGTTCAGTCTCCTGCTCTGTGACAGTGTCACACCTGTTTTAAGTTAGCCAATCAGGGCTGTCACCACGACAACCGGTGATACAAACGCAGGAGGAGCCAACTGACGTTGGTCAGCTGACATCCAAGACACTCTATTTTAAACTCTACAAAAAACGTTTCACACACATTCTTATATATCATACATTAGACTTAGACACACACAGAATTATCACAAAACGATTGACTGTGTGTGTCTATGTGCGCCCGCGTGTGTGTGCGCGCACGTTTTTTGACCCCAGAAAGTTGGTGAGTGAGGAGATACAACTTGGATTGACCTTTCACCCAATGAGTCTGTTGTTGCTGGGGAAAAATGGACAACACAACGAATCCGATTAGGCTCCTCCCATAGAAGAAGTCTGATTGGCTCTTTTTTATTTGGCTTTCGGTTAAGGATTTTTTTTTTTCATTGTGTAAAAAACTACGTTTTTCACCCTCTCAAAGAAAGTCATTTGATCTGATAATTCTGAAGGTGGCAGAGGTTATTGAGGTTATTGTGTTATTGAGAGATGTGTTACCTCAATAATACATCTCACTACCGGTAATGTATACATATTGCGACGTCTTACGGCAGTAGTAGCCACACTTTCAAAATTTCTTGTGAAATTTTCTAGTTGGAAATGAAATGGTACGGTAAACAGAACAATGCATTTGTGCTCATACATGTGTGAAGAAAGGACTGCATTAAATCACAGGCTGCTAACTACGCCATAATGAAACTTTACATAATGGGTGCCAATTTAGTAATTTACCGTCAAGCATGAATTTCTGTCTTTGAAGGTCGGGTGCGAATTAGGAGACTTTGGTTACCGAGTTCTAAAAGTAGATATATTATATGCTGCACCATGCACTTCAACCTAATACTTGGTCTAACAAGTTATTTTCAGAGGCCAGGTGGTCCTGTAAGATCACTCATTTGTTCCCTGCTATACTCACATGTAGTGTACAGTAGAGTCAATACAATTAGTCAATTAATCAATTAGTTAATAGACACATTCATTTATTGAATATCAAGATAGTATAATTTTAAAATAATTTTTCAAGCAAAAATACCAAACAGGTCCAGCTATGAATTTTATTTTGTATTCATTTTTCATGCAATAGTTGGACAAAGGAAGCTTTTTGAAGATGTTGGCCTTCAGAGAATTATGATGGCAAATGGCACTATTCTTGTGTGTGTGTGGATAACACAAAATATCTGAAGAAGTATGAGAAATTAGAAACGCAAATCACTCAGATGAGAGCCAAATAGACCTGTGCGGAGAAGAAAAAATAAGGAATGGTGCAAAAGATAAAGTGGAATAAAAGAAAAACTAAGAACTTCATTGGTAATTCTGAAACAAAACGCCATCATTTTACAAAACTATGAAACAGGGCATTTGTACACTCTAAAATGGCAACAACTTTAAAAACAACAACTGGATGTGAAGCTGGTTGCACTTACAGCCTCAGTCCTATTCTTTACAGATGGGGCCAGAGGCTCAGCTAGCTCTGGGCCTTTTGGTTTTTCCTCACAGATTTGAGCTGTGAGAGAATGTACAATGGGCCGAGGCACATTGTTGTAATTGGCTCGCAAAAGAATAGTCTGCTCTTGAGATGTGGGGCTAACTTCAAATGGGTGTTGCCTGAGCTTTGATTCGGCCAATCATAATGGCTCAGAACAAAGACTCACATGAACGTTGCACATTGTTGAGCCATTAACCCTGGCACAACACCCAACAGGAATTTCTGTCTCATGCATTTCCAAATGAATGGTTGACAGCATAATGTAGCATCATCCGGTGGAAACAATATGGGGCACCTCTGCCTATATGTGTGTACAGGAGTCTTGCATGCATGTTTTCCAGTAGGTTATGCTTGTGCATGTATTCATACAATATCTCTGTGCGAATCAAAGCATATACTCTCTATTTTCCTTCAGCTGTCAGAGTGCCAGGCAGCATTCAACACCTGGATCAGCAGGTCTCCCCCTCATGCACATCTACTCTTACACACTCCACTGATCTCCATCCCCCTGCAGAGGGAGAGGCTACACAGCTGCTTACTTTCCCAAGACTTCGCATACAGTCTCATACAGTGTTGAGCTACTGTAACCGATTCCCGGCAAAGTTTCACCATGTCCGACAATCCGCTGATTCTGTGCTTGAGTCTAGAGTTGCATTATATCTGGCTTGTATTGTTTTACTTTACTCTTCATGTTGTGTAATGTACAGTGACAGCGTATACTTTATTCTTTAGGATTAGATTTCTCCGTATAGGTTGTTGACAGATGTTCAGTGGTCTGTTGTTGCTGGGTCAGTGGTAAGGCAACACCCTGAGGGCTTGCTTTGTTAATTGTGCCAGTAATCTGTTTAAAGTATACTGCATGGAATATGTAGGGCATTATCATTGGTGTATTTGTATTCCTCTCCACAAGCCTTTGTTCAATAATGTATTCCTGATGTTGGCGTTACAATAAACGGTGCTTCACTGTGGACTATGTGGCCAAAGGATCTGGCAAGGTGTGTGTTTTCAGTTTGGCCTCCGGGTCCCCGGACAACGAGGCATGAATAATCATAACGTTGCACTATTTTTACTTGTTTAGCAAGTTTGGTTGAGTTCAACCTGAGCCCAAAGTCACTGTGGACAATCAACAGGACCCCTACAAACCACTCCAACAGCTCCCAGGTGGTCTATTACAATCCTGTATTCAAACATGAAATCCCTTTGGCGCACAATCAAAGGCTGCTTTCCATCCACATACCCTCTGGGTCAATTTTCAGTGGTCTCCTACCACAACACGGCTGTCATGAAAAAAGACACACTTGCAAAACAATCTGTCCCTTGGTAAAACTGGCAAACCCACTGTGCTTTGGAAGGACGGGCATTGCCCGGCTCAGACGTCACACTGCCCTGCTTCCTGACTACTTGGTGGTGAGTTCATCATGAATGCCAGGTGCAATGGTCTGCTGAAGGCCAAGTGAATGGCTGAGATATCAAATATTTCCTTGAAGCCCCATGAGAGGGCATAGATGACAGCTTAATGCTGAATCTCACTCCCAGAGAGACAGAACAAGTTTCAAAGGAAATCTTGATCACTAATACATTGTTAACCTTTAATTAATGTGGTCATCATTCTGCAGCTGAACCTCCCTTAGAAACCTGGAGTGATGTGATCGGGTTATTCCTCAACTCAGAAGGGTCGTGTTGTACTGAGGGCAAGGAGAAGCTTTTGAAGTCTTGCAGCTTGTAGATAAAGGACTTCATTAAAAACATTACAGCTGATCTTTCCTGATGGGATACTGTCATTAAACGTAAGCTTACACTAATTATTTTCTCTAAACAAGAGTTTATATGTTGTTCCTTCTGAAATCTTCTTCAAAGAATGCTGTTCTAGACTGCACCAGACCCAAAAATGGGGGCTCTGGATTTTTTCTGAATTTTATTTTGAATAAAATGTATATTTCCAAAAATGAAACTTTTATGCCATATTTTTTATCATAACTATAAACATCTAGCATGATATGAGCATAATTTGATCAAGATTTCCCAAAAGGGCCGCCCCTGAGTTTGACCAGATGCATGCTTCAAGGCCTAAACAACAACCTACAGAGTTGTCTTTGTAAAGATAATTACCTATACATTCGGAAGCCTGCTCAGTCAAAAATGTTAAAGAGAGAAGGGAGAAAAAAACAGTCCGGACACATTTGGATTGTTCCAGGTACTAATATACTACAACGAATACTTTTAGTGCTTTATTACTCCTACGGGCTCGTAGGGTTAGAAAGATGTGTCTTTTATTGAAATCTGACTTTGTAAAGTGTACCAAACGTACCTAATGTATTAACGATCTAGTGAAACATTACGGCCGCCGCCTGGAAGTGACGGCGAGGCTACGGGGTTTATGTAATTACATAAACATAACTGTAAGTTTATTTTTTTCTGAGCAGATAGAACTCCTCCCACAAGGCTTTACTGTATTTCAGCAATTTAAATGAAGTTAATCAACGTTGTGGTTCCGGAGATCCTTTAGGTAGCGTCACTTGACTTATTCGTCAAGCCGCGGGGCTTCGCTTGCAAACTGTTCAATTGAATTATTATCAATCCACATATTGAATGCCTATAGGGGAAAATCATAAAAAGGATCAAATATTGTGATTGTGTGATAAAAACAAAAGCAAAACTGTGTTATTCCTTATTAAAGTTCTCTGAAGTTTCTCAAAGCAGGAAGCAATACAAACTTGTATTAAAACTCGCTTTCTCACCAAGTAACACATTTCTGTTCTGAGCCTGCATTTATACTGAAACTTATGTTCATTAGACAGCATAAGGTCTGCACTAGCATATCGAGCGAGCCCCTAAAAATAGCCTCTATGCCATCCTCCAGCCCTTTGAGGATCAGAGTCGAGCGAGGCAGCTGAACGGTGCCGAAGTAAAGCCGCGGCCCGTGGACAGATGTTTCTGAGAACAGGTGGCTGGGGTTGTCCCCTGGATTTGCATGGCTATGACAGACGCAGCAGACCTCACATACTTCAAAGGGCAGGATCATGACTGCTAATGATCTGTGGAGAGAGGAAAGAGGAGTGGCTAGCTAGCGAGTTAGCTTTAGAGGCGCCATGCAGGCAAGGACTTCCAGTACAAAGTCCGCTGGAAACTTTACTCTGCTATGGAATGTTTGCTATAATGAGGTCATGGTTTCTGCTACTGTTGGAGGGTCATTTTCATACTTTAAGATACATCAAGTCGGCAAAGAATGCAAAAAGTTGGATTTAAGATCATTCAAACTACTTTACAGTTGTGTGAAATTAAATTGTTGGCCCACAGCACAAATTGATCATGAAAGAGGCTACAGTACTTTTACAGTAGTTTTAGGATCCTTAAAAAATTGTCCACCAGAGTTTGAAACCAAGCACGAACTCTTGCACGAAATCTGACTTGATGAGATTTATTCTTGCAAGGCAGCAATTAAATCAGACAAACCGAACGTCTTCATCTACCCCATCCCTTTCATCTGTCATATTTTCAGCTTTGATCTCCTCTCCCCCCATTCATTAAGCAAATACAACACACTGCCACATAAAGTTTGCAATGGAGCCCTTAACATTTAATAAATAATGCATTCAACCCGGGAAAATATGAGATGAGCACCGGGCAAAAAGGGTGAACACATGGTTGGCTCAGACAGAGCTAAATGTACTCTGAATGGAATAGGACACATTGTACACGAATAGCAAGCAAAGACTCAGCAGTCTAGCATTGGATTAATAGGCATGATTATGGATGCAGTTGTTTACCCCTATCAATCTCAGGCGCAGGGTTGTGAGGGTGAAATGTTACACTGAATAGCAATATTAACACTGCATTTTAAGTAGTATGTTGTCCTCAGAGAGAAGAGTGAAAAATGGGAGAAGAATACACTTCATCGGAACTGGTTAGAATGAGACTATTATAACAAGGCCCCTTTGTCACATCATTAATCGTAGTACTGGTCTGAATTAAGGCAGAATATTTTCCAAATTTGGGGGAAAAGAGGATCTCGTATTTTACATGCTCAGTGCTTACTTTCCACCAAAAGTAGCATATACAGAGTTTTAAACATGGCGGAAAATGGTGAATAGATTTTTATTTTTATAATTTCTGTTATTTATTCAGTCTCTCTTTCAAACTCCAGTGTTGGTGATCATTGGAACATTGGAAAGAGCAACTAATTTGATTTTGATGAGTACTGTCGAGAAAGTTAATAGCTAAGTTACTAATTTAAAAATACTGTTCTCCAACTAAAGTCGTGTGACTTTGAGAAGACCATGTTTATTGAATCTTTTGTACTTTAATAAACTCTAATAATAGTCCAATTCATTGTAAATGTTATGTATTATACATGTACTTTATGGTGCGTCACATATCGGGTGTGTTATTAGTTTGTTCACCTGGGCATCATGTTAAAGCAGGGGTGCCCAATACGTAGACCAGTTGATCGCGGTCGTAGTGCGGGTAGATCAGTGTTTTTCAACCTTTTTTGAGCCGCGGCACATTTTCTACAATAAAAAAATCCCGCGGCACACCAACAACCCAAAAAGTTACAGAATGTCACAGTATTCAGTGTTTCCCCTAGGTTTACAGCTTTAGGGGGGGGGAGCGACTGACGGACATACTAAATCGTGGCACCTCACAGTACTACAAAGTAATACTTCACAGTACTAGTGACTTCATCTGTGCTTTTATAAATAATAGAACATTGAAATCACTTTCAATTAAACAGATTGCTCCATCAGACAAAAACAAATGTGTTATCACTTTGTTAGAAAAATGAAAATAAAGTTATATCCGTGCAAAAAATAACTAATATTTAGTTACAACTAAATAGCTTATTGTGGAAAACAACAAGCTATTTTTTTGCAAAACAGAATGAGTGCAGATGTGTGAGCATAACGTTATATCATTAATAGTGGCTGCAGTGAGCTGCTTTCCTCTACAACTCTTTTTAAAACGAGGTAGATTTGATACAGCCGTTCTCAATTCATGCTTCATGTTGAGCGACGCAACAGCAGAAAAGACAACCTCACGGAGATCTTATAAAGATCGGCTTTTGGCGAAATGACAAGAATCGGCGAGTCGTACATGCGCATGTGACCTATTAACGGCGTACGGTAAAATCAGCATTTCCTCTTGCGCCCCAACTGTAATACGCCCCAGTTTGATAAATACTGACTTAAAGGAAACATAGTGTTCATTTATTTTAATGATGACCACAAAGTGAGCAGGCTTTGTCACTTGAGTGTGTTTTTCGGGCTTTTGGAAGAATATTTCCAGAGCCTCAGAAACGTCAGAAACGTCATTGATGGAGCGCCAGGCTGCAGCCTGTTGGATGTTTGTCTTGACCTACAAATACCTTAACTGTTGGGCTTTAAACATGAGAGCTCATAGCTTAAAATAGTGATAGCTTAAAGCAGCAAATCCCATTGTGAAATTTGTGTGCATTTGTTCTACACGCCGAGTCACTGTTCTGCGTGATAAACTCAATTTTTCAAATTTGTTTTTGCTCTCTAGACATAAGAGACCTGCTGTTTCTACCATACATTCTTTCAAAAACTCTCCTTCAGAGAAAGGCTTGCTGGCTTTTGCTAATTTGAATGCTAGCAAAAAACTTGCCTTGGTGCTTGATTCTTGTATAGCAGTTTGGCGGAGAAAAACATTTTGCTGACTCTTTAAGTTGGCTGCCAACCTCTTAGCAGTAGCCGTCCGTTCTGTCGTTGACTGTTGGCTAGCATAGTTAGCATGCTTGGCGGAAAAGTGGCGGCTAATATTGTATTCTTTGAATACTAAAAGTCAGTCTCCACCATTGCATGACATTCCATCCAATGGTTGCTGAGATACTTCAGTCCGGGCCAAAGTAGTGGACTGACCAATATCGCCATCTATAGAGTGTATGTTTTTTGGCATCCATCATTTGGCTAGAGTAGCTGTATGAAAATAATCCTTAATAGACAACGAACCTTTCTGTGAATAGCTATTAATACAATAATGTTCCCCATCAATTAAACCACAAACCAATTGTTGCAGGCCAGCTACTCCTGTGTGTGTGAATAGACAAACAGTGTCCTCCCATTTCAGTTCTGGGGGCCTGACTGAGGTAAAGCGACCCGAGTCAGCAGGGGGGCTTTGACTACATCTTGACTGTATTACTCCCCACCCTTAAATCACACAGTGACCTCCTTCTCTTCTATGCCATGTTAAAATAAACATCAAGAAAAAACTATTATTCCTCCCTCTGTCCACTAATGTTCTCTGGGGTCCCTCCTCATCTTTCTCTCTTTCTGTTTGTTTTCCCTTTCTTCATCCTCTGATGGGAGACACGCCATGACCTGATGGGAGCCATGCCATGACCTTTGCCAACCAAAGCCAAACCTACCACACACACACGAATAGAAACAACTTGGTTGGGTTTGGCGGTGGGATTAAGGTCTGTGTTGACTTTCTGTCCCACGGGATGTGACTGTGCTGCTGTATATTCATGATCTTCTCCTAAAGCCTTTGAATGGAGACTTAAAAGAGGATTTTGTTTATACTTTGTCCAAAAATCAAAGCTCCGGGACTTTATCGTTGTTCACGTAGAATAAAGAATACTTTACAAGGAGCATGAAATGGCTCTGTAAAATGGCCATACACACTGAGATCTATAGTAACACCTCAGTAAGGTTTCAATCTTAAGGCATCAAGAACTCCAATACGTGCCTCTGTACGGCCCTTTGAGAACCCTTTACATGTTATACTATCTGTACTGCCCAACCACTTATACATGACCTATAATAAATCACATTTAGTCACAAGGTGGCCTTAATAATGTGGGCCTTTGGAAATGGTCATAATTTTGTCCCGGCTCCCTTTCCTCTTGTGTTATTCATAATTGGAATATTGTCTCTAGGCTTTCATTTAAAAAGGGCCCTCCGAGGTAATCTCCACCATCTTGCCGAAATGTAAACAAAGCCAAGTCTCTCCAGAGAAGCCGCCAACTCTGAGTAGTTCGTCCCCTGTAATAACATATTTTATTAAAGCAGGGTGAAAACAATTAGGGGTGTGTGAGTTCTGTGTTCTGCATCCACTGAGGAAGGGCCTCTGACTTTGGCACAAGTAGTATTGCCTAATAACGGAACGGGGTGACACCTTAAGGGACGGAGGAGTAATTAATTTAGAAGTAATATGCGCTAAACCTCCCCCAGAGATTGCTGTCTAACTTCCTTTTACTGATAGGAAGACAATCAAATTATGCTGATGTCTATTTAGAAAAAAATATCTGAACACAGCAGCAAACAACTATTTACAATGTAAAGATACAGGAGAGTAACGTCGACCTGAGCAGAGAGGTGACTCGTTTGTTTTGTTTGCTAAGCATGCTTGTGGTACATGTGAGCGTGCCAAACTGGCTAACTAACGGTCGCTGCCCTGCGGTTACAGCCAAGAATGCGGTCCCGACCGACAGCGTTGTTCCCCCTCGGGTAAACACCGTTAGCTCTGTCAGCACTTTTGCCGTAGTTTGCGCCGTTAGCCCTGTTAGCACTGTTAGCTATGAGGCGGCAGACATTTTGAGTGAACACCAATTTTGAGACTTATTTATAGTTTGATTATTGGTCCCTGATCTCAGGGTTGTGCCTCTTTATTATTCTTTTTTTTTTATAATCTTATTTATATTAATAATTGCATTAATACCAATCAATTTGTTCTCATACTCATACCAAACACGCTACTGCCAGATCCCAACAATGTTTTCCCTCGCAGTGGGTCTTTGAGCTGATTCTCTGTAGCTTCACTACCTCATAACAAGGTGCAGCTGCAGCAAGACGTCAAAAAGCATCTCAATCTATTTAAGAAAATCCCAAGACCATACTTGCAGTCAAAGAGACGTTCATCCACTCCTACTCAAAGTAGTTGCAATGTCTGCCTGTGTGAGGCTGCTGCAGCCACTGGCTTTTACAGAGAACTTTGTGAAACTCATCAGATATTCTGTTTGTTTTGCTGGAAGGGATTTAAATGAGATTCCTGGAATCATTTTAAGATAGATGAAATACCTTTAAACTGAAGTGCATACACATTAGATGGCTTTCTCAAAGAATATGTTGTTGGTATGCAGATAAAATCATAATGTGTTGCAACATACAATTTATTTACCCTTCAGTTCTCTGCATAATCCCAAACAGGGGAGTAAACAAAGACAATTTTGGCTCAAGCTAAGGTTTTTCTATCAACTGACTCATTTGCATTCTGCAAGCTCATACATTTCACAAACTCGATTTCATCTTCATTTTACACCAGACTTGGAATGTTTTTCCAGGCACTGTGCAATTTGAATAACTATTGACATACTAAAAATATCTACTTTTTGCACTGAAGCCAAATGTGGGTTTTTAAATGCATGAAGAATAAGTGGGATCAATTGGAAAGAAGGGAGAAGTATTTGCATACAAATACAGTTTATCTCTCTATGGACAGAGTAACTGACTAGGAGGTAGGTGGACTTTCCAAACAAGCTATTGATAGCTTAATGAGGAAAATGAAATGCAATAACAAAGTTAATTTTTGTTAAGAATGAAAGCTGAAATGTGTTTTTACATGTCAACTTCATCCATTTCACATGAAGTCTAGACAAACAAAAAAAGGTTTGTTTTCATAGGTACAAGAAAATACTTATGTTCAAAGGTACATTTAAAAAAGAACATTCCTGTTTCACATACAGGTTTGACATTGCTGCATTGCTTATTGAGGGGATGTCAACGTCTGCATCTTTTTAACGCAACGCAGCTCTGCAACTCATTGCTATGAGTGTGATCAAACAATGGAGAACAAGACACGATGAAAGGGATACATTTGAAGTGCGAGGCCTATCACAACACGTCTGAGCACGGAAACGTTATCAAATTTGTCAAACTTTGAGATGATTAGGGCTTGTCTAATTCAAATAGACGGACAGATGGCGGGGTGCAGCGGCCTGTGAAATCCAAGCCCTCTTTAAAAGTGGACTGGTTTCAAGCTGCTGGGAATAAATATGAAAACCCAACTGCTCTGTAAAGTGAACATGCCTCCTCTCATTCCCAGTCCTGCACCACCCCACATGTCAAGCTTTCGGGGTCCATTAGTTACAATGAAGTGTAAAATAACCTTTAATACACCTTTTGGAAAGCTATGGAGGTACCGGTCGGAAAAAAAGGTGCAGGAATTCCGGCCGGTGCATATCATTTCAGGATGGAGGTTTTCGAAAATGGAACATACGAGTGAGAAAGAGGGAGACCCTTCTTTGTGTCTAGTTTGAATCAAAGGCTTACGGAAATATGTCTCGATGGAAGTAAACCGTTCTCAATTGGAAACATGTGACCCTCGAAGTGGCAAGGTGCTTTGAGGAGTCGAGAGCCACCATCTCTACTCGTGAGAGCTGCGTTGGGAAGTGCAACAAAATCTGTAGGGTACCTCCTTTTGTTTGTATTACAAATGGCCCCGCGTAGGTTGAGGGGTCAAAGCGATAATCACACATGTAAACACACCTCTCCTCCTGAGCATTACTTTTGGAGAGCCTCCTGCTTGACCCTGCTGTTTCTGGCAGGTAAATGTTTGCAATGCATCAAAATACAGGAGTAGATGCGTGAGTAGAGCTCTGCACACTGCAGCGTTTATTGGGTCCAGTCTTTCAAACAAAGAAAAGCTGAGGGAAAATAATTGTACACAGTACATTTTCACAGGCCCACATGTGCAAGCATGCACACACACACACACACACACACACACACACACACACACACACACACACACACACACACACACACACACACACACACAGCTCTCTAATTAATAGCTCCTCTGCCTCCTGAGTCTGAGGCAAGTCCACCCTAATCCCCTGGCACTTAGTTCAGAGTAATCAGTGCACAGCAAAGTCTGCTTTAGGAACACTAATTAGCATCATTGATTTTCTCCTCTGACTCTGACATGCAAATAGTCCAAAAACAAGTGACTTTTTTATAAGGCCTATAACAGTCAAAAAATTACTGTACTTCATTGTTTTAGCTGTGCTAGCTCAGATAGACACATGCTTGAAATGTGGGTTAAATCAGAAAAAAATAATGTTTCAATGAGTGTGACAGGGCATAATTACAGCTTGGGTTTGCGAATAAATTAGCATATGGTGTTGATTGACAATCATAAAATCCAAGTACATCCACAAATGAAAAAATGTAACTCCAAGCTTGTTTAAACATGCGGCATACACAAAGACCATCAGTTGCAATGTTTACGGGGGAGGGGGGCTAATGTAGCAAAACTTATCTTGTAGCGCAACTGGCTTAAAAGTATGTTTACACTGATACACTAATTAACTTATCTCTCTGATGATTACTTAGCCAGTCAGTTTTACAACTTCTCTCTCTGGTAAACTGCAAAGCCTGCAGCTTAAAACAAGCAAGCGTGTGAGGTAACTTCAATAAGAATTGCCAGTGTCCACATGCCAGAGGGAGAAGTAAATTGCTAGTAATGGACTCTGAGAGCGCTGAGATGTTTATCAGACTAAATGAACAGAACCACACTGGAGGGATGCGGGCCGCTGCATGTGTGACAACATGCCAGAAAGAGTCCGGATTAGAAATGATGGCTGCCATGAATTTATGTATTAATAGTTGGAGTGAAACTATGGCTTATTATTTGGGGCAATAATTTTCATTCCACTCCAAATGTATGTGAGTCGAGCATGCTTCTCTCCTTCTTGACTGCTTCTCTCGCTGTGAAAACAGTTCCACTCAAAAACACAATACACATGACATGCACTATACTAAGTTATTGTTTCCTATAATTCAAAACAACGATGGGATTGTGCTATTTTTGTGCTTAGTGGCTACTGGCCATGTCCAAAAAGTGGAATCAAAGTGACCGCAATCATCCCTCGCCTTCTTAACAAGAGCGGGTGAGGAAACCACTGGTTTGACTTAACCAAAACCCTCCACTGGCAAATCCATAAAGGGAAGGAAGAACAAGGAATTACGGAGATTTTCTGTCTGCCAAATACACAAGCCAGACGCCAATGTATCGCTCTCTCTCTCTCTCTCTCTCTCTTGGTTACTTAGTTTCCCCCCTCCCTCTTTCTTTCAATTCCTTTCCTCCTCTTATAATTTTTCTCTTTCCCTCTCTCTTACTCTGCGTGATTGCATCCATATGCTCTCCAGGGATAGATGGGGTCAACACCCTACTTACTCACGCCACAGTGAGGCACTGACACTTGTGAGAAAACCCTCGCTCAGACTCACACATGCACACACATAAATGCACATGCATTACCAGTGTGATTGTCTCCATGCAGCTGGCCCAGACTGTATCTTCAGTGCTTAGCAGAGAGGATGGGCTCTGAGATTTTCATGCCAACGCTTAATTCCACATCATGAACGTATGGAGTATGTTACAGTGATCCACCTCCTCCTGGTACATTTAGGATTGGCCCCTGAGAATATCTGGCATCAATTAAGTGGCGCTCAGAGGAACTGGGCTTGATGGGGCCCAATGGATCCTTCTGCCTTCAATCCCCTCTTTTGTTCAGCAAAGCCAGGAGAGGTCATAAATTTGAACATGAAGACAGCGCGCAAATTGCAGTCACACTTGCGAGCTAAGGGAATCAAGGCCAGGAGAGGGAGAAGGAATTAGGCTGCCCTCCACCAGTGGTCCAAATTCATTCCTCTTTCCATCTCAGGAAAACACAGCACACGTACACACACACACACACACACACACACACACACACACACACACACAGACATATGCAACCAGCACGTTGTTAACCACATGGATGTGGCTGTCTGCCCAGTACGCAGAGCAAAGAAGCAGATGAACACACCTACAATCAAACACGCAAAGGCACACAGGCAAGCACGCATATTTTGATCCACCAAGGAAACATCATAACGGTTGCTGTAAACACAAGCAGTTCAGACGGTTCACTTTCCACATACTGTGTTATTTCTTCATATTTATTTCTGGGCTCCTTCTGTGCTCACTCACTGTCCCTGCTTCTATTTAACACACACACACACACACACACACACACACACACACACACACACACACACACACACACACACACACACACACAAACATGATTGAAGGACATCGATAAAATCTGCTATAATGAACCCCTCCCCTAGACCTTGCCAGTGACCTTTGGGAATCCGATTTACTGTGCCACATCTCTTATCATACCTCTGCTGTCACTCATAAATTATGGCAATATGACAATGAATGATGCATCAACCCAGACCTCCACTGCCACCCAATCCACTCTTGTTTATCTGCATGTGTGAAGAAAGATGAGAACTCTTGTATGATCGTGCATGAATACAGCATGGCACTAACATACTGCCAGGGGAATTAGCTTTAAAGGTAAATGGGAATAAGCGTGTTTTAAGGCCATGTTTGAACATTTATGAAGACTACAGTCTTTGCTCACAACAGATGTGTTTTTATCCATTCAAGCATCAATCTGCAAAGAGTAGATGTATGCTCTAATAATGGCCAAGCTTGCTCACTGGCACACCTAAATAGATCAGAGCCATCACTGAGAGGCACACAGGTGGTTTACAGGTTGAATTATCGTTCACTTGTGGAGGACTAGGTTCTACTTCCTCTACCTTTTTGCATGATCATGCCTGTTCGTAGGTGGAACATGCTCCACGGGATCACTACACCAGTGAATCCTGCTGATTAACTGGGGTATTTCCAGGGTTAGGATCTGAGGGTAACAGAGTGAGCCTTCAGCGTGTTACACCCTCCCAGTGAAGTGCCATGCTGGCAGGGGGAAGGAAGCGGCTGGCAACACCATGTGTTGTGGAGGTAGCACATGTCTGTCTACACTCGCTGCAGGCCAACTTGACATGAACCACAGTGCAGGGAAAGTAGTCATCTCAAATTAGGAGAACATGGGGGAAAAACGAATGCAAAAAAAGGGGCCTTCTGTCGAGTTATTGGTTGCAGGTGCTTTTTCTGCTGTTAAAATGTCTTCTACGTTAAAGTAGTTATTGATCACAGGTAATATGCTGTTAAATATGCTCTTCGTTGACGTTGCATAGGAGATCTGTTTTCTATCATGTTATGGAAGCTTACGTTCTATAAACATGATCATTTTACAATTGCGAAGACTTGAAGCCACCAATATCTACAAATAGATTTATAGTTTAGTAACTTTTATATATAGTGATCTTGAAAGTGCTTTACATGGTATTGGTAAATGGACTGTACTTGTATTGCGCTTTTCTAGTCTTGCAACCACTCAGAGCGCTTTGACACTACATGTAATTTATCCATTAACACCTATTCATACACTGATGGCGGGGGCTAACATGCAAGGTACCACCTGCCCATCAGACCTACAACATTCACACCAATTCATACAGGCACAATTTACGGGAGCAATTTGGGATTAAGTGTTTTGCCCAAGGACATATCAATATTGACTAACAGAGCCGGGGATTGAACCGCAGATCCTCTGATTGATGGATGACCCACTCTGATACTGAGCCACAGTTTTAATCAAGAATAAAATACAGTAAATATAATTAAAATATAGAACAGATAAGGGATGCTAACTTTTAATTTTTTTTCTGACTGATAGTGGACCCAAGTTTACCGTCAGCATTAGTGGTTTGTATGCTGAGGTGCTGTGGTTGAAATAATAAATAAACAAGCCCAGTTGCACCGATAACCAAAGCATAAACACGTTAAAACCTTCAAAATACTTATTGTTGGTATAACATATATTATAACTGAAGAAAAAAACGTAGAGTTGAAATTTGTTGTGCATCAACTACCAATAGTTTTTATGATTTGTCACCTTTGTGTTACTTAATTTATGCCTTTGAATATGTCAACATTATTGCAATATTAATGTTGATATTCAGTAGATATAAATGAAGATATACCGTGTGCAGTATGGGTATTGTTCCAGTACGTGCGACACAACGGAGCAATACTTTTTGTGTGGGTAAGTGGTGGTTTGCACTAGGGATCGAGGGGTTAAACTTATTTTTTCCAGCGGCAATTCAGTGGCCCGCTACCTCGACCCCAAAACTGTGGTCACAGGATCACAGAGGGAGCTTTCAGATTAGCACGCCATCCGTTTTGAAAAATAAGTAGGTTGTTCTGCTCTCTTAATCCTGTGAGAGAAAGACCTCAATCAAGCCCATGACCTTGCAAACCGCAGACTTAACAGAGAACTTTGATTTGTCAACGATGACCACAACAAAGCTGGCCACACTGCTGGCTGTCAGGGCCGAAGCGGCTGCTGTCTTACACGTCACGCGGGTCATGTGACACTGAGGTCACAGGGGATTTAAGATGTTTTCATGGTCTTCAAGTGTTTAGTAATAACAGAAATTTTTACATTGGTGGGATTACTAAAGTAATTACTAGGGTAATCCCACCAATGCATTGACCATTATATCAAATGATTATACAGTTAGCTTTGGCAGGGAAGGCTCTCCTGTTTGAGTGAGCTCTCAAGAATTC
Organism: Taurulus bubalis; assembly: GCF_910589615.1. NCBI lineage: Eukaryota > Metazoa > Chordata > Actinopteri > Perciformes > Cottidae > Taurulus > Taurulus bubalis. The sequence continues at coordinate 17,125,234 of NC_136595.1, forward strand.
AAGGTGTGACCAGAGCTAAATCCCCTTGATAAACACAAACATTAAAATAAATGAATTCAACAATATGAAATGCCATATAAAGGATGAGGTTAGCGTGGGGGAGGGAGCTGCAGGAGCAAATGACAGTGGCATTAGTACAATCAGCAAGTGACAAAGTGTCAGGATATATAATGTCGACTTCTACACCTGTGTTATTATCATTGGACGTTATAGAGCTGTGAATTATCACTATGAAGCAATCAGCCAATACATGCCTGACTGTTGTGCTCAGCTAACCAACCAAGCAAATTAGCAATAAGCAGGAGTTCAGCTCTAATTTTCATATGAACAACCTTAAACCAAGTTTGAGTAAAGCATCCCCTAGTGATCAGCTAAGCATGCTTGAGCTAAAACTACACAAAACAACTTCAAACTGCCAGGAGAAAATATGTCCTAACAGTCATTTTGGGCATTTGCAGGAAGGCACGCACATGCCAGACAACACCACAACAAATGAGTTCAACGATGTGCAGCCTGCTCATTGGCAGTGCCATGCAAACCTGTACTAGCCAAAACATGCAGTGTCATTGGCAATGAAGGTAGGCACAATCAGTAAAGTTGTTTAAACACACGGAAACTCAGCTACAGTCCTGGATCATCTGAAGTGATGGATTTCTGACAACTAGCGGATCACCAGACAACTGGCAGTGGTGGCCCAAGGCAATTACTTACTCCTTAAGTTAGAGTCCGAAACTAAATGCCAGGACTGTGGCAGTTCAGCTGTGGCAGCAAATGGAGCTGTAGTGAGGACAATCATCAACGTTGAGAGGAGTAAATATATAATATCCACCTGCATGAATATGACTAGATGTTACGAGGCATCAGTTGTGAATGAGCCAGTCATTGTGAAGACAACTGAAAACAGTTGCTCTGCCTGCGCTAACTATGCTTCATTTATACATATCTAATATATTATCATTGCTATTATTATTGTTCCATATTGTAGGCTATATGTTATCAATTGGTTATTACTGTTTGCTTTTTTACATTTTAAAGACCAAATGCAGAAGATAAAACCTACTCACTGCTTGCCATAACAACCTGTGACATCTTAAAAAATATTAGCCATAATGTTTCATTCGAATTCGTGAGTTACAGGTATGTGACCTAAAGATATCCATAAAAAGTCGTCAGTGATCAGCTGAGTATAGTGGCTAGACTCTAGGAAGTCAATGCAACAAAAACGAAACAATTTTAATTTTATTGCATATATTTATAAATGTACTGTCTGGTCCGTCAGTGCCCGTGGTGGCTTTGGATGTGTTTGTTACCTTCAGCCTCAGGCTACATGCAGTTTCAAGGTAGTTGGTTCATCAATATGAGTGGCAGGTGTTGGGGAGAGAATTGACTAACTGGAGTAGAAGAGTGAGCACACTATGCCTCTTCAAGGAAATGATTGTTTAAAAATGTTAAATAGGGATGAAACATTTATTTTTTGGTGTATTACCTTGCATTTATAAAGTGCCTTTCTATGGTCTTCTGACCACTCAGAGTACTTTGACGTGTGAACTGGAGGAGCTGTGGATCGAACCAGCCGCCCCTTTAGCCATCTAAGGAAGTGAAAGGTTGTTTGGAAAGTAAAACTGAAAGCACCCTCTCTGGTCCCCCTGCTTTTTTTTAAAAACCCTTGATAAACAAAGGGAGAAGTAGTCAATTTCCCACGTGTGTGAGGCCCACCACATCTTCTGTCCTGCAGCTTGTTGAAAGCACAGGCCAAAGTGCAGTTTTGTTTGTTGTTTCATCACCTACTCACGCTTTATTGGTGTTGACTTAAAGGCTCCAGCTTCCTCTCTATGACACTGATGGTCAGAGGTTGAGATCAGCGGTGAAGGGCATTCGTTTTATAATGTACCATTGACCGTATGAAATGTAAGGCAACAGGCTGAACTGCATGCTTCGCCCACACTTTCATTTCACAAAATCCAGACACATTATTTCTGTATATCAATGTCCCTTAAATCAGGCTGTTGACTTTTGTCAACATTTGTCAAGCACATCCTCCATCTCAGACGTTTACATTAAAACAACTTAATCATCTTGGTTAAGAAATAATGGGCAACGCTTTGTCCGCATGAGCTTGAATAGAAAACATAGACACACACACACACACACACACACACACACACACACACACACACACACACACACACACACATATACCTTCCTTCCTTCCAGCTATGCACAAGACTGATGGAAACCATAACATGGCGCTCAGGTCCTCTGGGGGATTGAGGAACGCCACACACTAACACGGCTCCAGTTACCCTGTAACCAAAGACACAAAACTGTGGAGACAGAGAGACTCACACAGCGAGTGAGACAGAGAGAGAAGGAGAGAGCGTGCATGTGTCCGAAGATAGTGAGAGTGACACCACACGCCAGCATGTGGAGCTGGATCAAATACTTTATTTGCAAATAACTGTCAACATTTATTTCAACTGCCTTATGGTACCAGATGGACAGGATTTAGACCATCATGACAGTATCATATGAAACAGTGCAGTCTATGAAATGTATTTATAAGTAATGTATCACCATTTTGACATCGACAGGCTTAAGTGGGAATTCAAGTTGTACCACTAATCAAAACAAAGTCTTCCCACTCCATTAACCCTTAAGCGTAATGCCCCCCTGCGCTTTACGCAGTAGTGATGGTACAGTAGCCGGATATGCCTGTAAAATCGCTGCTATTCTGAAGAGTTGCATTGCATCAACACTGGGAAAAAGGACACTGTCTATCCTGAGGAGCCATGTGTCATCCCCAGTTGTGTCACTTGGGCTTACATAGGAAGAAGTGTGTGCTGCTGATTTGAAGTGCATCATATATTGCTTGTATGTGTTACATTCAGATTAGTAGGCAACATGGATATGCATATTTTGCTGTTGCTAACTTCAACATTGACTGTTGCTTACTATGTCATATAGAAATATTTGAGATTTGACACTAATCGTAGCAGTACTTCACCAATAATTGCATGGTGCCTTAACTTTCTGACAGACACTGTATTGGCTTTAATGAAAAAAGATGTTTTGTCTGTTAGCTTCCAATATATCTGAGAATTATTTGCACGTAACTTAATCCAATTCTGCAAGCCTGGAAAAGGAAAATGTGAATTGCCACGAGACAAACACAGTGGGACTAATAAGAAAAATGTGCATCTTAAAGATGCATCATCAGGGGAGCTATTCGGAGAGAGAAGAAAAGACAGGGTTGAAAATAAAGATTTGAGGCACATCTTCATTAGGTGAGGTAAGACCCTGGGAATGTGTGAGAGGAAGATGAAGAGAGAGCAAAAGAGTCAAGGAGTGAGAGAAGTTAATAAAGTAGATACAATCTGCTTCACCCATTAATCATCATGCAAGCCAAGAGCCAGAAAAGGCATCTTCCGGATTCCCTCCCAAGTGCTGGATGAATCCCTTGTATTAGTGCACCTTGTATTTAGTTACATTATCTCACTGTTTGTTAATAGGTGGTCAGGAAGGAGGAAGGACAAACACCGGAGGGAGAAGCAAAGAGCAAATGAGGCCGACACAGGCCACTGGTGATTGGTTAAGCCCGTGGAGCACAAACAACACAGCAGAATAGAATACTCTGCTTGTGAACCCCCAGCATTTTTATCTTTCTAATGAAGTGACCCCTTTTAACCTCTTCATAACATTTGAAAAGGTGGGAAGACGTTAGCTAATGAGAAGCACGTAATACTTACAGCCAAGGACAAAACAAATCTACACTTTGTTAGAAAATAGCGGGCCACTGCTCTAACAATGCATACGACACTGTTCCTTTCTACGACAACTAAATTCCTGCAAAAGTCAATGTGGTCATTAACATCCAGATATCTTTTCCCAGTATCCTTGAGCAAGACACCAACACTCTAATTCACTTTGGATTATTATGCACCCGCATAATATGCATCATGTGAATGTTTGCATTATCGATGGCCGCCATCTTCTTTCTTGCAGCTTCTTTATTAACATGTAAACAAAACTGTGTGTTTCCCAGACGTCCCACCTCCGACCCTTCCGCCAGGGACCACTGCTCTCTAGTGATGACGCCATGTCCCTGCTTCTGCTCGCCTCTGAGTTACCTTCATTGATATGACGGGCTCATGACGGGCTCCAACACCGTCAAGGAAGCTGAGGAAATGCAGAGCCAATGAGTCCCAAGTTTCCTTCAGGGAGCTACCTTGGGCTCTGGTGCCTGTTTGAACCCCATGGCCCCGACTTTTAGAGCCCTCCAAATGTTAGCATACAGGGGCAAAGGACCTTTCCCCACAGGTATTCACAGACCGGGAGTTGAGCATGAATAGGGCAGTTTGCATGATGCGCTTAAAAATAAATCCCTAAATCTCAGAAATTTACAATTAAGCCTTTTCTGAAAAATATTTGTGTATTTGATTCTGAGAGGAATGTAAACAAATGAAAGGCCCCATCATTAAAAGCATAGTTATTCTTATTCATATACAATTACTTGTTAATACATGTATTTTGTAAAATGTATACTGCATGCACATGTATGTTTTTATATGACCATCATCACTGTGATTATATGTTGAGCAATGGCTTGATCTCAGTTTTTAGCATTTCGCAGTAATGCCAGAAGCAGACAAGCTTTGGCATTCTCAATATATTTCAGGATGAACTTTTCAGACTTCTATATGGACAGAATAATCAATGTGAACCATCTGCCTGGCGCCTTCACCTATTTTCCAACAGCCTATCGAAATGCAAATTGTGCAGGCGGATTAAAGTAAAAGCACATTCCCAACTAATAAGCCAGTATCAACCCCTTTGACTAGAAGTTTGTATTGCTGGTATGAGTTGCTAAGAGATAGTTGCTCTCTCATTTTAAGGGTCACAAATGTAATGCTCCTAATTTGTGTGGGAGAGCACATCCATATAATTACAATAATCCTTTGCTTTCCAGAGTTGAATAAAGATGTTACGTCGTGGATTCATCACGCAGAATAGCAAGGAGAGAAGTGGGGTATGTACAAATTCAGGCATTTAGAATAAATACCTACTTGGTCAACTTTCTGCCAAAGTAATTGTGTGACACATGTGTATTGATGCTGTGTATTTTCAATTAACTTCAGCTAAGGAGTGTTATTTTTATCAGCTGTGGGTTATTGCATATGTGCATTCACATGTACATCATTTTAACTTTCAGCACCAAGTAAATACAGTTTGGCAAAAACATTGACAAACACAACTGGAGGCCTCGTCAAGCTGATTGCCAAATAATACATTCCAAAGGTCTACGGAAACTTGCTCATCTTCCTCAAACCTTTTCTCCTCAACTTCACATCCCTGACATATTTTCACTGTTACAGACCAAATACAAAAACAGAGCTGAGGTGCACTCTATCTTGGGCCATCGTGAATATAATTTGCATTTCATGCATCAGCTCTTATCCAAAGCAGCTATCAGTAAGAGGGCAAGCAGGGATTCACAGGATGCTTCACCATGTATTCTGCTCTACCAGAATGTTGTAATATCAGCGTAATCATGCTCCAGCTCAAGATCTACAGTACGTGTGTGTCCTCAAAGAATGGACCACATGGAGGATGATAGAAGCATACAGCTTTCTGATACTAAGCCATAACGTTTTAGGGGCATGTTTATATTTGGTTTCCTTGACACCCCAACCAATAAAGTAAACAAAACTACTACATTTGAGATTCAAATTTGTTTTAATTTTGTTGTAAAATCTTGCTGTCTTGAGGGGGATATGTAGGAAAACAGATTACAATAAGCTTTCCGATGCATTTTTTTGTTCATAAAACTATTATATTTTTAGAACTTAATTATACATTCAGAGATTGACAGGACAGGGGGAAAGAGGACGAAATGCAGTAATGGGATCAAACCCGGTGCTGCTGCATTCATAAAACTTATGACAATTACTCAGCAAGTCAACTACAAAAACGTTGTTTAAAATGTGCCGCTTACACACAGGTCCTTAAAGTGCCAATGCGGAAGTGCCATAAACGTTCCACCTTCAAATTTCTATATACAACATTCACAACCATTAGATGTCTCACTGGAGCACCAGCAACTCGAACTAAAACAAATGGTTGTGTCGGCTACATTTCCCTCCTCCCTTTGCATCTCTATGTGTGCCATGAGGAATCAGAATGTAATATCAGTTAGTGGCCTTTCTGTTGTGTAGGAGCCTTTCATTTAAATGTAAGCCCATTAGAAAAATGGATCTTACTGATGCATATGTGACAGAGCAAAAGTCCAAAACTATAAGGAGCCAATGAAGATAGCGGACTTGCTTAAAACAATTGCTTTTTTGTTGATCTACACAGCTGTGTACAGTCAAGTGGAAATGCTTTGGGTTAAATAGATTATCCTAAACAGATCGTGTTAAGCGCCTCTTTCCTCAATTTGAATGGGCCCACTTCCAACAGGGGGCGAGAGGTGGCACAATCAAATAGCTGAGAAATCTTTCCACCATCTTCTTTGTTCACCAGCAGTAGACAATAATAACCAAAAGCTGTCAGTGTTGTGAATGATGTCTTACATAATTAGTCTCTACTCAACAACTGAATATAGTATTCTTTGTTTGTGTGGTTTGTCAAAACATTGGATACAGTATTAGCTAGGTCATTTTTATCAGCTTGAATCAGTTGAATACACTAAGGACTACGTTTGCTATTTGTCAAAATATCTTAGTGACAGCAGTGATTGGTGTTGAAACTTTTCATAAAGGAGAAAGATGGAACTTGTGTCAACAGAGACATGAAACATAAATCTGACTGTTACAATATGTGTTTTGCAATACAATAAAAAAATTTGAGCGCTTAGGCTAAATGTGACTCTGTTGTGAGTCTGTTACTTGGTAGAACTAATGTGGCCTTTGTTTCAAATGTCTTGATTTTTGGGAAGTTGTTTTTCTTGCCTAAGGTTAGATGAGAAGATTGATTCCACTTTCATGTCTGTGCGGAAGTATGGAGCTTGAGCCAGGATGATGTTACCGTATAGCTTAGCATAAACACCACTAGCCTGGCTCCATCCTAGGCAGAATGTATACCAACACTTCAAAACTAATCTGTTTACTATGCAAGACACATAGGAAAATACATTCCCATAATACCTACAATCCGCTAGTCTGTGCTTATTTTATGAATAATATTTTAGACTCCCACTGGGGGTAAACGTGTTTCTTTAGAGATGGTCTCCGTATTCGGTTTAGGACGACCTACTACACAATGCCCCCTCCCCCACCACCACTACCATTGAAGCGCCAATTGTCCCTGAATGACCACCGATGTCACAGCAGGTTGCCACAGGACCTAAAAGATTTGGCCACAGCTTTGCCTGTGAGTAATTACTCTCCTCTATCTAGGGTACCTCAGAGAAGACATGCATCACTCAATTACTAAAGAAAAAAAATCTAAATGGCTCACAATGGCACCCAGGAACAGTGTGCAATTAATTGATAAACGCCAGGACGTGATGTCCCGTCAGATAGTATGGAAGTGCTGCAAAAGAGTGCACTGGGGCGTGAATCAAAGACTGAAAAATGCATTAAGAGAAAGTTAGTGAAATGCCATTAACCTACCAAAGCCCTCAACTGATAGTGGAGGGCAATAGCATGAGTTTTAAATTGCACCAACCCCTCGAGATTATGGCAAAATCTGTAAGTCTTCCATGAAAGGCTGCAAACCCATTTTGATTGCTTCTGACACAGGCACATGAAGTTCCATCAGCAAGACTTTGAATCTGAAAACCATCATTAGGGATGCGGTAAATGTGTTTTGACCGAGTGATTATTGTATATACACATGTGCTGATTTATAATCAGATTGAAATTTAAGGGGAAAATATCATACTTTGCTTTGGTTGGTCGTACTGTAAATACTGCGCTCATGCCAGGATGACTACATGTTTCCCATAACAACATTAGTATTAGTCTCTTCCCAAAGGGCACCATCAATAAAGTTAAGGGTTGAATTCCTTTTTGAGGCAGTGGAACACAAATCAACAGACTTGGCAACGACTAGAAGCGCTCCCTTTATACAGGAATTTGGTGCACAAAAAAACTTACAGTAACTTAAAGTACTCATCCTCCCACAAATAAACACATGTTGAGAGGCTCACCTCCCTCCTCGTATTGCTGTAGAGATTCCCCTGGTCTTGATTAATCTCCATCTTGTGTTTGGGTCTCGACAGGCAGGTTGCCCATTCCACATCTGGAAGCTCTAGCACTGCCATCTCCAGACACACACAGACACACTCTGGGAGGCTGCTGCCGCCATCACACAAATATCCTAAAAGCTCTCTCCCACCATACACCTTCCGAACATGTGCAACCTTTGTTTTCTCCTCTATAGCCAATTATTACTGGGATTCAAACTTTCTTCTGATGTTTTTGCTTTTTCAACTATTTATTGGAATTCATTGAGGCAGCATGTTTCTAATATATTGCAGTCTCGTTTATGAAGATGGTATTGACGATTGCTTTGTTAAGGATAGGACAAAGTCTAAATTTCTTATAAAGTGTGTCTTATATTCCTTTTATTTTTTGGTGTAGTTTTTGTTGTCAGCGACCACAGTGGTACATTGAAGTATTTCCAGCTGCTTATTGAGAGTTTTAAGGTAGAAAATTGTCATCTATCTGGAACATCAACACAAAATGTCTTATATGGACAGAGCTCTGTTTTTTTTTTGTTTTTGTTTTTTATCATTCATCTTTGTTGGACCAATGCAATTAAACAGAGGCCCAATTACTTGCTGTGACCACACTGATATTGCAGTATGTGTATTCAATTGATCTTGCATAAATGCAACTATTTAATTGTTACCATTGAACCATACTGCATATGTACAGATGTAATAATGACAAACAACTTTGGAAAAGTTAACGTTTGCTTAATATTCTTACATCCTTTAAAAATAACCACAAAAACGAGGAAAGACATATGGGCAAGGTGTTTTCAGTAGTTTGAAAAGTGTCTTCCATCCATTGCGCTTGGGTATTAAGACATTTACAATAGGGAAAAGCCAATGCTATGCAAGCATATTTGTATTAGCTTTGTTTATATTGAATGTACAATGTGCAGTTAACATTTACATACAAATCATTAACATATATGTTGAAAGTAACAATGCAAAATAAAATAATAAGAAAAATAATATCCACTCAATACAGCTCTGCCTTAGTGCTGTACTACTCTGTGCAAGCCTTGTGCCCTCTCTAAACACATGCAACATACCATGTTTAGATGCTCAACCCTGTGAGACCTTGTTTCCAAAGCTTAGACAATAACTTCCACAGAAAGCAATGTCCTCAATGCAATAAATCATCGTGTAAACACAGCCAGTCGTCTCGTAGCAGGGTTTCAACACCACACTATTTACGGATTGGACCTTTAGGAGTTAACAGGAATCTGTCTGAACTGAACGTATACAGTATGTGGTGTGTTGTTCTGCCAGGAACAGGCTTACTCCTTCATTCTTCATACATGAAAGCCAACTCAGATATATTGTAGGAGATGAGTGTGTGCTGAATAAAATCAGAGTATGCAGTGAAATAAAGCAAGAGTGGACATATGTTGGAGCACCTGCTTTTAAAACCCTTTCAAAACCACACTACTGCCCTTGTTTACTTTCAGACTGAGACACTCTTTCCACCATGTGAAATGTAATCAGTTTCCATAGCTTTTGATGTGAGGACTGGCAGTAGATATGAAACTGTATGGGTACTGTGGAGGTTGGCTCACATTTGTGGTAAAATAGTGAACATTTAGTGAGTAGTTTTAATAAATATAAAACCTAAAATCATACAGTTGACTAAAAGTTTTCAAACTGCATAAATCCATTATTAAATGAGAATTACGAATCTGAGGATTTATTAATAACAAAACAGAATGTGCGCGTTGCCTTCCTATGAGTTGTACTGGGGCAAAGGAAAAATGAAAGAAAACAAGACATACTGTAATGTGCTCAGGATAATAACATCTAAAAAAAAAAGTGTATCATGTGCTGGCCTATATTTTGAATAAGGATGTGTCTTTTGTTTCAAAAGTCTGCCTCATTCTGAATTGTCCCTCTTTGAATGTTCATATGACATCCCAGAGTAAGAGAGCCAATGTGTGACACAATGGTTCAGAGACTTGTCTGTTCTGGCTACGCCACTTTGACCTTTCTTGTGAGCAAGTGAGACAGGCCACCTTTCATTCCCAGACACTTCGTTAAGTCAACTTCCTCTCTCCCCTCAGACCAGAGTGTTATTGTAAAGTGTCACTCGGTACTGTCAGAGACAGAAGAGATTGTTATGTTGCTGCCTGTGTGTGTGTCTGTGCAAACCTGTTTTTAATGTGTGTGTGCGTGTGTGTGTGTGTGTGTGTGTGTGTGTGTGTGTGTGTGTGTGTGTGTGCGTGTGCGTGTGTGTGTGTGTGTGTGTGTGTGTGTGTGTGTGTGTGTCACATTATGTCCATATATCTTTCCAGGTGGATTTTTTTCGGAGGTGTGTGTGTGTTTGTGTGGCCGTATATGGTGCCTGTTTGAATGTTAGCTGTGACATGATACTGCCACTCAGTGGACTGATGCCAGAATGCAATGAATAGATTGATGCCTTCTCCACTGAGACTCATCAGTACTCAACATGCTTCTAAGCAACTGTTACAAATATGTATAGTTTTATGAATTGTGTCAAGTAAACTACATGGCAAGGAACAGCAATAATATGAAATGCGACTTTCACAGCTTACATGAACAGCAATAAATTGATACAATAAAAGAAAATGCTCTATTGACAATTTGGCTGAACAATAAGAGGCAAATCCCACGATGAAAAACAATTCAAAATTCAAATTGTATCTTGTTTGAACTGAAAATGGTAGTAAAACATTTTGCACACGACAATTGTAACATCACGTAGTCCCAAAAAATATATATTAACAGCTTATAGTCTGTTTAAACCATATAAAACAAAAATAAGTAAAAGAAGAGTTGTGCGGGACAACACATTCTCACACAAATACAAAACTGCAGCTTGGTTAGTGCTTATAAGCTTCAAGTTACGGCACTCTCCGTACCCCTCTAGTGTCAGTTTTGTATCAACACGCTGAATGTGTGTCAGATGCCGAGGGGCACTGACCAAGCTGCGTTATTGGATGCACTGGGCGTGAGAGTGGGTTGTGCAGGACAATTTATTGGCCGGGTCGCAATGACCAGCGCAGTGGGCATATTTTGTTAGCTTCACAAAGAGCCTTGGCTATCAGGTCCTTGGCTATCAGGTCCTTGGCTATCAGGTCCTTGGCTATCAGGTCCTTAGTTATCTGGTCCTTGGTTATCTGGTCCTCGGCTATCTGGTTCCTTTCTATAGCGTGTTGCTGCTGGGGATAGTTTCATATCTACAGCAATAATACAAAAATGTAGAATTTTCCAAAATGTCAAAGTATTCCTTTAATTAATTTTGTTACAAAAGAAACAGACATGCACACTATTATTTTTCTAATACCTAGCCTATACATTAATCCTTTGATCACTAAAATATGCATTTTTGCTGTTTGCATTGACAGGACACTTTTAAGACACAGGATATCTTGTGTCGTTACAACAGTGGAATTTTGATAACACCCCACTTATCACAAAGTGCTGCAGCTATTATCAGAGCATGACTCCACTGAGGAAAGTTTTTGAAGATAGTTGTCTTGATTTAAATTGCCACTGCTGAGTAAACTTGGCTTTGAACTTTGAGCACGCTTTTCACCATGAATTCACCCTGATTCGTCCCCTGGGTGCTCCCGGGTGGAGAAGGTTATGAGAGCGGACGGATTTGTGGACAAATGAAGGTGATGACACAGATGGACCGAGCGAGCGCAAGAGACAAAGGGAGAGAGGGGAAACAATGTAGTAAAAGAGATGACAATGTTGATAAAGTGAAATTGGAGATCAAGCCAACAGATGGTGGAGCAAAGAATGTGACCTGCCAAGTTACTTGTGGCACTCCAGGCACGGATAGACGGATACATACAGTCGGGAGATAAAAAAGGGAGGGAGAGTGGAAATGGCAGATGCTCAGTGGGGAAGAGCAACGGAGGGGGGAGGAAAAGACAGATAGATGAGAGGGAGGAAGTGAGACTAGCACAAAGGGGAATGAGCAGGAGATGAGTAAGAAAGCAAAAAGGCTGGATATATGAAATAAAATTAATAAAGTAAATGGAGATAGAGGATGAAGGTGAAAACAAGCTCGGACTTAAGAGAGGGAGTTTGGGAGAACCAGGCGGTGCAGTGAGAGGGACGCAAGAGAGCAGGGGAGAGGCCACAGCGTGCCTTCCTCCAATTCAGATGTGGAACAATAGCTGCCTATCAGTCTGTCAGCACCTAAAGACGCAGAGGGAGTGAGAAGGTTGGAGTGACACGGCACTAGCATCAATGCACTATTGTCTGTGCATGAGTCTCCACCGGACCAAATCTCACTCGGTTTCCTATTAAATGTTCTAACACTGAGTAACGGCTGGAACTCAGGGAGACTGTTCTCTCCTAAAGCCTGTAAACAGAGAGGTTGTGCAGATGCATGTAAACTCTGCGTTTGTCGCAATGTGACAGAGGCCCACACAGCGCAATACGTTTTTAAGAGTTATTACAGATGCACACACAAAAACAGCCACAGACACACACATAAATATTGAACAATGATATACTTTAATGATTTCCATTACTTTCCTCCAAGCAAAGGTTCTGTTTCTGTTTCAACTTTTATTGTTTCTTGACAACAGGCATTAAACAACGGAGAGTGGAGAAGGATTGGAATGCAATGCATACACAAAAGGTACACAATTGGACTTGATGCACACCAAATAATCAGTCCTCCCTGCACCAGTCACAGACACAAACCAAGATTCAAAAACTGCATACTGTAAATACAGCATTTATGTAATATACTGTATAGTTATCCCCACAGACACCGGTGGATTATGATGGTAGAGCATAATGTGTCACTGCCTGTTGGCTATTGTTGATCCAACTTTTGACCTAATTTAGGAAGGAAATAGTGCTGTATTCGACGACACAATATAATTAGAATCACAGGAAACAGAGTTCACAGGGACTGACTAATTTACAAAAAGGCCACAGATCCGAGCGGCCAATCCAGCTCTCCCTACCTATTCACTTCTTTTAATTTGGTAAACATAATACTGTGAGCCAAATCTACTTACTGTAAATCTATTTTAATCTACTCTACTAAAGGACTGTACAGTCAGATTACTTTTTTAGTCAAGCATGCCAAATTTAATTAGTTGTTTGTTGCATGTGCATAGTTTGTTGTTTCTTTAAGGAGAAAACATCAAAATGAATGCTATCTATTTGCCGCCACCAATTACAGCATTGATAGATCATATCACTCCTTACTATGTTATACATTTGGCAGTGACAAACAGTAAACACATTTGAGCAAAAGTTACACCAGAGCTGTGATCTCAGAAACATCTCAAAGGAGGAGTCCATTTGTTTTGTTTTAACATTCAATAATACTGATGCTTTTAATTTGAGAAGTAATCTTTTGATATCTTGTATGTGAAATGCCTTGACATCACAGCTGTTGAACAATCAGCATATTGACTATGTGCTTTAAAAATAAAAGTAGTTTAATTTGTAGTCAACAAAGTAAGTAGTCTCTCTGCTTGTGTTAAATAAGATGCTGGATTCTCGAGCTTGTGGACCTCTGCTGTATGAACTCAATGCGAACTATATACATTTCCTCAAAGTAAGCTTCGACAGCTCCAAAGTCTCAGGTGAGTTAATGGTTAAATCAGTCTAATTAATCAACAAACCACACAGATATATTGTTATAATTGTGATCTATGTGAGCTGTATAAATAATTTGTATTTTTGCTTCAAGCTGTTGCAATATCCTGTTTCATATACTTTCCTTTTTTCAGTGCAGAAGACTGGTGGATGGTACTTGTGGGAAATGCATATATTTGCATTAGAAACATTTGTGGTCTATCAAATTAACCAGAAACATTTAGGTAATTGCAGTTCAATTTCATCAGTGACTGGATGAATGCACTCCCCGAGTCATTTTGACAAGGTAATCATGCAGGCATTAATGAAGGCAAACCATTAGTTTATTTGACTTCAGCCCACAACATGTAAAAACATGGCTTTTGTGTGTGACCTGTTAATATACAGTTATTAGTTTGGCTTGAGCCCAACTTTGCATGCACCCACTCAGCTCACTTCTACACGTAGAGCTGCTCTTGGTGTGCCGTGTTCAAAGGCAGGATCAATGTGGTTCTGGTTAGGAGGGAGAACTGGGAGACAAAGAAGCAAGAGGAAAGAGAGCTGCCTATGTAAATGTTCTCTTGAATCAACATGTTGGAGCACATTTTCCCCGATGATTTTGACACACAGAACTATAAACAGTGTAAAATAAATATCTGCAAACGATAAAGGAGCATTTTGGGGTATATCAGTCCTGTGTGTGAGTGTGAAGAGTTGAGTGAGTACTTGCTGAGTATGTTTGTGATGTTTATGTGTATATAAATGTATATATGTGTTGCAATGGAAATTAAAGTTGGAAGACTAAAGAATATAGGCACATGTTTGTTTGCCATGCAACCATGCGTCTACTCGGGGCGTGGTGGTGGGGCAGGGGAGGTAAGTGACGGCGGTTTCTTGGGCGTCTTTTTAGGACTTGTATGTATAAATATCCATGAAAAGCCACATTTAGAGAGCCAGCCAACCAGTTAACCAACCGGCCAACCAGTCACACACAGTGCCAAACATTCCACAACCCTCATTTCCCCAAACATTTCCTCTATTTTTTTCCCTTACAAGTAACAGCAACTCACTTTGATTCCATATTAACTTGTTATCTGCCCTGTTTTACAAGCAAATAGGAAATATCACATGCTCTAGTTGCTGGGTCTCCATTACGTATGCTCTTTGAAGTGCATGTTTTCTCAAAGCACAACATCCTTCTCACAGAATCATAAAATCTTCTTTTTACTTGAACAAATTAATTCCCGTTCAGATCAACACATTTCAGATAATATTATTAAGTATTCTGGAGTGTTTTTTTTGTGTTGAAAATCTAAACATACATTTAAAGTAGAAAGCCACACTATGCTACCCGACCATCACAGGGAAATTAAAGTAGTAGCGTCGCAGCATGCGGGGCCCCTACTCCCCACACTGGCTCCTGTCTGTCAGATCCCCTGAGTGGAGGATCAGAACATTTTTGGCTTTGACGCCCCACAGTGGTGGTATCAAAAAGAGATAAAGTTGTGAACAGCAATACATGCCAATACACTTCTCTCCCCTATGGATCCAACTTAAGGACAACGATGATTGATAATTGAAGTGACCAATTTATGCAGGGATTCTTTTTTGCGCCGTGCACCGCAATCAGCTGTTATACAGCAGGCGCAATCCACGGCCCGCCACTGGTATCAGTCTACATAAATGTTGAACAGAGTAGAAAAGAATAGACCATAGCATAGAAAAACACAACAGAAGTAGAAGAATTTGCATACACGTTTCTGAAATTCACTGGTGTAAAAATCTGCTTACAGCCCACGTTTGTATATTTTGAGTTAAAGCAGACCAAGCACACAAGTCAGTCAACTGTTCTGCTCTGTCCTGCGGACTTTCCATCTCCACATTCTACACTATCTGACTGACGTGCTGTGGAGCAGGAAGTGTATGGTGTGCGTTCAAGAGCAACGATGGGTTTCCCGGTCACAAACCACTGCACGGGACCCTATAAAAATCAAGCTGCCTGGTAGGAGTAGGGGACAAAGACGGGGAGCTAAAGCAGGATCACCCCATCGGTAATGTGTTACCCAGATGCATGCACTGTAACCACCTACAGGTTTAAAACAACTTTCTTGACTCATGTCTTACCCGAACAGTGGTGTCAGCGACAGAGATTGAAAATGTCTGGCCCTCATACCCAACATGCCCTCACACTCACAGGAGCGCTCCTGTAATTTGGGGATGTTTGGAAGTGGAGAGAGGAAAGCCTGGTGTTGGGGTTGCTTCCCAGGCAAGGCTCCCAGGAGGAGTACAGTTCCAAACCACATCAGTGTCGCACAACCATCTTATGGACAGCCTGAGTCTGGTTAGTGTTGGACATAATTACAGCTAGCAGGAATCACACAGAGCAGGGAACCTCAGTGAGATAACCCGGCATAGTGCCGGTATTGGAGGAATTGGGGTTTTCCTTTGGAAACTTCAAGGGTAGATCGTGTTTCTGTTTAAGGAGCAAAACAGTGGGTGGAAGGACATCAGAACTCCTATATATATGATTGATGGCCACTTTTAATCTGTTTGGCATGGACAAGCAATTGGGGCTGCATGTATCATGATAGTGGAAGTAGTTGAGAATATCCAGAGTATTTTAATCCGCTTCAATACAATAATCATGCTTTGCGATCAATGCATTGTGCATTGACATAGTGGTTGAAATGAGCTGGTAGAGCTAACAAAAAAGTTTCAGACTAAGTAGTTGCCCAGCAATTGTCACTCATTTGTGCATATATGAATCTGCTACTATCTGACTGTGTCTTTATATTTATTTAGTTACATCTCAGCCTGCCGCTGAGCATTAAACTGCGACGATTATTATCAGAGGTGCTAATGGTTACTGATAGTACCAGGGCTCTCAAGTTTTTAAGACAAGTAGGAGTGACATATCCTCCTCCTCCTCCTCCTCCTACTTCCCCCCCCCCCCCGGCCGCGTCTCCGACCACACCGTATGCCCACAGACCAGCCCCTCTCTCCCCCCATATTACCCATGTTATTATTAGCTTTATTTTCATTGGTTGCTGGATTACATTTTACCCAGATACAACAGATACGTTTTTCTGATTGGCTATTCGTGTAGCCCATTTCTTTTTTTTGATGATGAGTGGCACCTCGCGGCAGATCTCCAGGGGATTCGGGGGAGACGTGCTTGATTCCTCCATGGTGAGGGCAGCGCGACCAGGTCATGTTTGCGCGCTGCGGCACATTAAATAGCCTAGAGTTTTTTTTCAGCGTGAGAAATACGATGTGTGGCGGGAGGGCGGGACTTAAGACCGAAATGCGTGACAGTCACGCTCAATGCGTGACACTTGAGAGCCCTGTAGTACACAGTTCTTTTAGCCCCCTGCTCCTCCACACACGAAAACAAACACATCAATACACACACACACACACACACACACACACACACACACACACCCACACACACACACACACACCAAGTCTGGCAGGGCTAATCCAAACAGCAGGGCTTCTCACTAGGCTTCATCAGGTGATGCCGGTGTCTGTGGCCTGCTGCCCTGAGGCACCAGCCTATCATTCTGCCTGCAGGGCCTGACCGGACCTCCAAGCCCCGAGGGCAGACGCTCCTCTCTTCCATACCAAACTATCGTCCTCTCTCTGCTGCATTATTGATGAGCTATTCTGCCCTGCGGATCTCTCTGAAAGCCTCTACACTACGAATGGGTTCTACTATAGCGTCTGCAGCTAGAAAAAGTTGCAATGGAGTAGCAGTGGATGGATGTATGTGCAGAGTGTTTGGATGTATGGATGTGTGGATGTATGAATGGACAAACAAGCGAGCCTGAATGCATTATTACTTTTGGGTTTCTGCACTGGGTGCATTGGGTGTTTAGTAAAACAGCACGTGGTGTGAAATCAAACTTTGGTTCACGGATGGAAAAATGCTGATATGCAGACGGACTCTTTTTCTAACTCCACTCATTTGGACTCAAAGACTTACAGGAATCCTACGGTAAATAAATCAATCATATCCAGAGGGTAGAAAGAAGGCTTCCGAAGGGATTTCAAAGGAAACCGAACTTTGTGCTTAAGTGTGCATCCTGTGCGGGATGGAAAACGAAAGAAGTGTACAGGTACTTTGAGTTGGTCTGAGAAAGTGTACTTGTGAATGCACTGTACTGTGTGGGAAGATGACGAGTAATGGTCTTGTCTGAGAGAAAGTAAGCTTCCAGACAAAAAAACTGCAACCCTGGGAGCCTTTAACTGGCAGGAATACCATAAACCCTCCTGTTTAAAAGCCATAAATCAACGAGAGTAGACTGTACTTTTCAAATAAATACCGGATTCAGTAGACGGGGGAGCAGGATGGGGGGATACGGGGTTGGATTTGGGCAGTTAAGTGCTGGCAGAGGACTGGGACTGTGATGACATCATGGTAGGGAGTTTAAGAAGTGGAGCTTAGCGGTAGTTCAGGAATGAAGACCCTACACTACGGGTCGTTCATATATCGCAGTCTATTTCTTCATTACGGTAGCAGCTGATCGGGGGGCGAGGGGGAGGGCGTCCTCTTGTAAGCAACCAACCGAAGGCATCACGGTGTCTCTTAGCCAATCAGATCGTTACTGTCAAACTTTAAAGGTGTGCTCTACTCTGTGCTGTCAGTTGTCATTTCAGCGTGGAAATGAAGGCGACCCTCCTCCACCCCAGTCACCTCCAGGCAGCAGGCAGTCAACTCTTCACTCATCACTGAAGGACAGCAACTCCCTTCTTCACCACTACCACCAGTGTCCGGACTCCAGGGGGGATTCGGCCGGGTCAGAACTCAGCGTCCCTGCCCCTTGTTTATCCTGGTTCAGGATAGAGTCCGATCGCCAAAGACTTTGCACTATTCATTGTTGCACTATTCATTGTTGCACTATTCATTGTGATTCCAACGGAATAAAATTATTGTGAATTCGGAACAAGTCTCTCCTGATTGAACCACAATGATAGTTGTTTGTTACCATAATCATGTGACCTTGTTAAACACTACCTTAAATGCTCAAGCTAACTGCAACTAGTTGAATGTGTACATACTCATAGTTGACAACATGTACTTTCATAAAAGGTATTAAATAGAGCCATTGACAAATTCTACAGGTTACCATTTATTTAAGTGTTAAACGGGGATTTTACAAAAAGTGAGTTGGTCCTTGTCAGGGGGCAGCTTCATACATTGCTTACTGGCTAATACAAAAAAAAGTATAGTACCAAAGATATGTGTGTAATTTTAAATAGGAAAACATCAACACAACACAATGTTAGTAATTTTAAATTGCTTTTTAAGTGCACGTTGCTGGTTTTTCTGGCTGTCTTCAATCACCAACCATTCAATTATTGGATTCCATTTGTTCTTGCAATATTGTGTTTGAGGTTTAATATATATTTTTTTATCTTTTGCTTTTTGCTTTCAGCTGTGTTCTTCTTTACAATCGTGTAGTTTCTGCTGTTTCGGGCTGCAAACTTCTTGGATTTGGGTCAAGAACGTCTCCATTCCTCTCACCAGTGACGGATTGATACCTAAAGTATCATTTTTTTCATTTTTTTATTTACATTCCATCAATATTATCAAGTATGATAATCAACACCCACAGTAAAAAATAAACATATTTTTATTCTGTATGAATGTGTCCCATTAATGCAGATTACTAATTTGCTTCTTTCCCAGAACACACAGCGGATGCCCCTCAATAACACACCTCCACCAAAATGACTCCCTCACAGGTTTCTATGGATCATGGTTATATCTGGACCCTGATCCTGCCTCATGGCCCTGCTGACATCCACTCTTCTCTATCTCATTCTGAATGAATGTCCCATTAATGCTCATTATTGACTTTGCTTCTTCCCCGGAGTCTTTGTGCTTTCTCGCCTCACAGGTTTCCATGGATCATGGTTATATCTGGACCCTGGTCCTGCCTGACACCCACTGCTACTATCATTATTATTGTTATTAGTTGCCATAACTTTTTCATCATGCCTACTACTCTCTTATGAATCATTTATATAATATGCATTGAATGTGTTGTAACTCTGTTATGTTGTTCATTCTGCACACATGACAACTATCCTTCTGTCCATCCTGGGAGAGGAATCCTCCTTGTTTGCTCTCCCGAAAGTCTCTTCCTTTTTTCTCCCTGTTAAAGTTTTTTTTCGAGGTGAGTTTTTCCTGAACCGATGTGAGGGTCCTGGGACTGAGGATGTCATGTGTGCACATTGTAAAGCCTTCTGAGGCAAATGTTGTATTGTGGGCCAAAATAAATTAATTGAATTGAATCAATACCAAATACAAAACAAATGGATGGTCTCAATTGAGATCACGTTCTGGGCACAATAACACTCTTTGTGTCTCTGCTGCTTTTGTATGAAGGTGCGCAGTGATTATCTTGTTACTTCACTTTATTAATTCACACAACAATTTAGTCATTAACATGAAATAGTAAAAAGAAACACTCAGTGGCAATACAAAATTATTCAGAAGCCTAGTAATGATGCATTACACTCATCATCACATTATCTGCTTTTAGTATCATTACTGGAAACCGATATTCCTGCTCTGCATGGTATTATTTTTTTCAGATCCAAACAAAATGTTAGGTTATGGGGCCCCACTCCTTCTCTTGCTATGAATCCTAAATACTGTAACTCCAAAGGTAGCCAACAGTTATGTGTGTATTACTTTTCCTAATTTACTATGTATTTCACCTTTTTTTACATTTGATAATATTTCATTTCAGGGCGTTTGGTTTCTTCGCCTATCTTGATTTCGGAAAACAATCTCTATTTGATATGTATCAGTATAGGTATGAGTCTAAATGTTTACCTTCATGCTCTCTCCTAACTGTCTCGATGAGGGAATGGGCTCTTTCACTCTAGAGCCCACTAGATTCTCAGACTTTCATAACAAGCTATAATACAGAGTGGTTTCTCTTTTGAAATAAGCAATTCTTATCAGTTAAGATCAGAGGTAAAAGGGCAGGAAGCAGGGGTGTGTCAAGACGTTGGGTTAAGAAGCATAATAAGAGAGAAGCAAATCAGAAAGAATAGGAGAGAAAAACAGAAGACATGTCAGGGAGGAGGATTCAGTAACAGAAGAAGAGGAAAAAAAGTAAGAAGACAAGAGAAAAGCTTACTGTAATACATTCCTCTGTTGTTTTGCTTCTTACAGCCTGTGGGATTATGTTCAAATAATGACAGCGGAGAGCTTGTGTTCAGCAAAACATGAATACACAAAAACCTGATTTAAAGAAAAAGGGAGAGGATTTCTTCGGGGCAGCAAGTGTATGTTTGCATACTGCAGTTAGCTTACCCCAAGCTCGGCTAATGCTGTCTGTCTTTTTGATTCCCTCTCTGTCTGTGTGCAGAGAGCCTGGAGATTTGAGCTTTCAGGGCCTTACCTGAGACGCCAGGCTCTCTCTCCCCTTCTCTCATGTACCCGCAATTTCCCTGACTCTCCCCATCCCCTGCACCTCCACCAGAAACCCTTCCTCTGCCTCAGCTTCCCCAGTGAGCAGGCCAGCATGGCTCCTCCAACCGCTGTTTTGACAAGTGCTTTAGACATAATGTCACAGGGAACCCCCCCGGCCGGTCAAAATGCTAACTAACCATAACACTAATTAGTCATGGGGAGAATGGGGTTGGAAATGGTAGCTTGGTCAGTGAGTGGTGCTGATTGTGGCCATTGCGGAGGGAGACTTGGACCCCATCCTGATCGACTGAGCGAAGGAAGGCCGAAAAGAGAAAGGGAGGTAGATTGAGGTCCGGAGTGGAATTTCAGGGACTCAATAATCCGGACTCAGGGGCGTCAGGGTCAACAGCAGGGCTTTCAGGGGCTGGATAGAGTTTTGCGTGGTCCATCCCTGGTGTGTTCCCCTCCCACTTATCTCCGATACCATCAGTGTCAGCGGGGTTACGTTTCCCACAGGCGTTTAATAGTTTCATTGACCTATCAACATTTTACAAGACGAGTAAAGTCCTTTTACTTTTTACTCAGTTTCTTTTTTCCTGTGGGTGTTGACTCAGTAGGACCTTTTGGCAAAAATGTTAGAGCTGCCAAAGAAGATGGATACATTATTAACTATGCATATTGTTGATAAATGACCATTAATATATGTTAGCCCTAGAGAGTGTAAAAGTAGTATTGTCAAATATATAAAGAGAGAAATTTGGTTATGGAAGAGCTGGATAAATTCACTGCTTGTTGCACATATCATCCAGGAAAACAATAAGTACAACTATTTGCATCAAGCAAAAGTGTGCTAAATTTGTGTTTAGTGCTTCTTTCACTTAATAGTGTGGACTGTGAACGTTACCCATGAAACAATCACATTTGTCAACATAATTGAGGAAATGTAGCACTATACAAACATCATTTATTGTAGACAGATGTTTAGGGTTTACATGTAGATGTTCTAATCTCTCCTCACATGCTTTTGCCATGAACAAAAATGTGAGTCTCTCATGGGAGTTGCTGCTACGTAGGATCACAAGAGTGGTGCAAGCTGTCAGATTGCACAACTACTGCAGAGTTAGCTTTCCTGATTTTAAGCTACCACTGCCCGGCCCAGCACTTTTTTTGAGGTCATGTCTTCAACAATGCTGACGTGACTGCAGGCATCACTTCCTTTGCACTGAGAAACAATAGTTTTTTCTTTAATTTGGACCACATGAGAATGAAACTGAAGGATCAAACCTATGGCAAAGGGTCACCCCCACAGTGCCCTATTAGTTGGAAAAGGTCATTAGTGCAACAAAGAAAATCTTTAGTGTGAGCAGAAAAAACTCAAGAAGAGGCTCGGACAGTGGAGCAAAGTTACATCACTGGACAGACTTAAAATATTAGACTGCATTCTTTCTCAAAGAATGCAAGATGCCTCTGAATCCATCATTTGGTGAGAGTGTGGACCAATAAGCCGTTCCCACCCAACCAAAAGTAAATTGACTCTAAATGGGTGCGACGGTATTTGACGCCCTCCTCCTTCTCAGGGCGTCAAATACCGTCGTTTTGACAACCGATATGGACATAAGGCCCTTTAGCGTTCATATGAGACGCATTTGGTTTTCAAGTAACGATATAGTAAACCAATCAAAGGGTGGGTGGGAGGGATGGGTCAAACAAACACATACAGAACTTAAATCCAAAAGACCGCTGTTGTTTGTGTTTAGCAACATATGGCAATTATGGCAGGATGCTCAACGACCTCTCTTATTTGCGGTGACTCACACTTTCTCAAAACAGCCAATTACCTGTTTTATACTGCACCTGACTGCCTGCTGACTCATCAATCACTACTCTCTACCAGCCCCACAAGTGACTACAAAGCTGGGTGACAGTCAGCTTCTGCTACACAGGTAGACAGCTTGGTGAGTTTAATTTATTTTTTGCCAACACTGTATGAAATGTTTTATAGGATAACGTTGAGCCAATTGCCTGCTTCAACACTTGTTTTGAGTGTGATAAAATGTGTTTTAAAACACCTTACTTTGGTACATTGGTGTTGAGGCAGGTTGTTTGCCCATTGTGGGTTCTACAATCACATAATACAGCAGTGGTTGTGCCAGACACACCTGGCAGAGATACTACTGAGCGCGGAATTATGATTATGTATTATTTATAATTATAAAAAACATCATGTTATATAGCATGCACATTTGCATGCATACCCACAAATTATGGACATTGCCGAGATATACCATGAATGAGATTCCCCTGTGGGGAAATTAAGTATATTACACATACAAGTATGTTTCAACAAAAGTACTGTGTTTGTGTGGCTTCTTGTGTGTGTATGCGCTGCCTTTTTGGATTAGGGGCCCGAGGGGCACGGCCCCACCAGACGGCGCTGTTGTACAGAAGACTTCTTTTTTTTGTAACACAATAATGGCAAAATCAACTTGATCTACGTCAAACATTTTCTTGCAATGTTTCATCATATTCTGAATTAAATCAATTCTTTTGAAACATATTGCTTGGAAGATTTCCCCCAGGGTGATATGTTCCAACACCTGTGGAAGAGAGTTCAGGTCTTGGTTGACATCTTTTGGGCTTGATGACTGCCGGCAAAGGAACCATTACAATGCTCAACCCTTTTTTCAAGGCACTGCAGACATGAATCAAATCAAACTTTTGGATTGCATGTACAAATTGAAGTATGAGGTTGCTCAACAGATGACAAATGCACCTTTTGTTACTAGACATGGGCTATATGATGTTGAGAGATCTTTAACATTGTCCTTCGGTGGTTCTATATGTTGGAATGTTAAGACATGTCGTCCGATCTTCATTGTATGGTTTTACATGGCATTTTGCCATCTCTGCTGTTGGTCACAGCAATCACAGTCTCCCCTCTCTCCCTTGTGCACAGTTGTGAGAGTATGGTTCAATGTGAAATAACCATGTGTGGTTTGCATCATCACATTTTCTTCTATGAATATTGTGTGGCGCCACCAACATTTTCATACCAAAATATGCCGCTGCATATTTCTGTTTGCCTGCTTTTGATACAGTGGGCTAACAGACGCCTCTGTGTCTTTGTCTCAGCAAAGCCAGTTTATACAGCCTCTGATTTATGAGGCTGCTGCATAAAGCCTCATATTCCCACAGTTCTCTCCTCCTCTATCTATCAGGAGACGCTGAGTAGAGAAGCTTTTAAATCGTTGACGCAAAAACTTTGGACAGTATTTTGGCATACGAGAGGGGTAAGATTGTATGAGCATCACAACACAAACAGAGCAAGAAAGTTTAGACAAATTCAAGATCATTTATAATGCATTTTAACTGCTAAATTACCAGACACAATCTTAAGTGTCCTGAGGTGGTAAATTATATATATATATATATCTTAGAAAAGGCCAGCTCACAAGATAACATGGAAGGAGTCTAAAAGGAAGACTGGAGCAGAATTTGGAAGGGATACAGGGTTGATCTTACAAACAGAAAAGAGTCTCTGGCACAGAGTCAGAGGTAGAAACAATGACTAAATAACAGAAACGAGTTCTAAGTGAGGAAATAAAAACGTAAATCTTAAGACTTAGATGGAGAGTGTGGTTACTGACAAAATAAATAAGGGACTTAATGCTGACACCGAGACCCAACTGGTACAGTTAAAGAGAGTTCAGAAGTCAAATACACCGGCAGGAAGAGAGGTCAAGCAAATAGACTCCTAGATGAGCAGGCAGGACATTAGCAACAGGTAATCACACCAGGTACTAGCAGGAAACTGGAATTGGTTTGTAACCGGGCCCCTATAGTATATGTATTGTTGGGTATCTTTGGGAATTTGACAGTCTTGGACTAGTGGACTTTTTTTTTGGCAGTGGCTGTGGCTCAGGGCGTTGGGCGGGGTTTAATCACAAGGATGGCGGTTCAATCCCCAAGTTCTCTTGTCTCTATATCAGAGTGTGCTTGAGTGATATATTGAACTCCAAGTTGCTCCCCTGGTGCTTTACAGCAGTCCACTGTTCCTAAGGTACTGGATGTGTTACATGTAGAGGTCAAATTGTATGTATGTGAAGATAAAAACATTCTTTTGACGTTTTCTTCAACTTTTGTCTAGTAGAACTCTTGACTCTTTTAACATGACGTTATCTAGCTCAATGTGTGTTCACTTATTGTAAGAGAAAACAAGTTTAAATAATACAATATCAAATATCTTGCTATGATGAACAGCATGTGTAGTTTAGTGGGTGCTGTGGGTCAGTGTGGACTGATCTGGGCTATAGTTTGCAGGAGAGCCTCTCGGGTATGCATTGTTTTCTGATGTTGGCTGAACAGAAAAGCGATGGAGACCAACAATAGACCTCAGAGGGACTTTGCATCATGTAAATGGGTGTGAAGGGCCCTCACTCCTTCCCAGTGATTCACAGTTTAAATGTTCACACCTCCCACTCACTCGCTCCTCTTTCACCTCATCTCTTGGCATCTTTTCCCCACTGGGGGCGGATTCTTTCCATCTCTGTCTCCAGTGTCATTTACTCTATCTGTAAACACATGCACACATATGTGTCGACAATTTCATACAGCCAAACATCACTGACTCACATCAATGCTCTTATCAGAAGCACATGTCCTGAGTGGAACTTCCTTAGATCCCCAAATTGTTACAGAAAAGATCAAAAATATGATGTTCTCTATTATGAGAGCTCAAAAACTAATGAACAGCAAAAAAATGTAATCTTGCCAACAGCTGGGAAACAGAAATCAACCCAGAGTCACCTCAATTTTTCCACTCGAAGAGTGAGGAGATTTAGCAGAATTACTGGAAATTACATGTTAAATTAAAAAGGCCATTTTATCTGAAAACAGAGGGCCTGTGACAGAGGCAAAATATAATCCAGAGCTAGCAAAAGCTCTCTGTTGGCTTGACTGCTCCTGCCATCCTGCACAATTTCTCATTACTTTATTGTTTAAGTAAAATAGCTTTTTCCCCCTCAGCTTTTCTCTGACTTTCTCAACTTTTCTTTTAATGAATGTCATTTGTCAAAAGGGAGAGAGATAAACACACTTTCAGCTACGGGATTTTAAAAAGGCGAAGCACTGGCTTTTTGGATTAGAGTTGTTAACTCTTCTATTTTCACATAATGATTTTTAATTCCAGTTTCTCTTCAACAAATCTCCCAGTGAAGCTCTCGGGCTGTTGTCCAAAATGACAGTCTGTACATCTAACTGTCCAACCTGCACTCATGCGGTAGTCACACACACAAACACACTACCTCCATTATACTGTGCATGCTGACCCATCTGTACTGACAGTGGGCCATATTCATACTCAGTCATACTACACATGCTGACCCACTCACACACACACACTGTACACACACACACACACACACACACAAACACACACACACACACACACACACACACACTATGTTGAACATGACGCTTGAATTGTGCAATCTGCTCCATTGGATGGCCCACATCTCTTATTATAGTCAATTTTGAGTCCACTGAATCCCAGAAGTGTGTTTAGATTCACTTCAATGATGCAGTTATAACCTCAGTAAAGTGATACGAAGATGAATTGTCATATCAACACCTGAAAAAAGTTAGATTGTATTAAAGAATACTGGATAAAGAGCTAGGTTCTTTTGAAATACATATTATTAAATTTGATTACCATGTGGTGTTTTGGTTTTGCATACTCAAGGCATAAACCAGATGCAAGGTAGTGTGTTTCATCAAATAAAACAGAATGGCTCGAGCCGGATGAAAAGTAAAGGTTGTTTTTTGCGGTCATAGAGAAACAGCTGTTACAACACAACAGCAACATAATAGAGCTTTAATTGATTCATAAATTAGATCAACATACACCAACGAAGTGCCCTTGTTTCTTTACTACATTTCCTGTATTATTAGCCTGTAGGACTGAATACTTTCTCGAACTTACACTGGAAGTACTTCACAACCCATATAAACATGTGATACTGGGGAAGCACTGGTGGAAAGTAGCTGAAAACATTTATTCAATTCAATTCACTTTATTTTATATAGCCCAAAATCACAAATACAAATTTACAATCTGTACACATAACATCCCTGCCCCGGGACCTCACATCGGATCAAGAAAAACTGCTCCAAATAAAGATAGTAAAAACCATTTCAGAGGGAAAAGAAGGGAAGAAACCTGAGGGAGAGCAACAGAGGAGGATCTCTCTCCCCGGATGGACAGAAGCAATATATGTCATGTGACCAGAATGAATAACGTAACGGAGTTATAGCACATTCAATGAATATGACTATATATTTCATATAATGAGTAGTAGGCATGGACCACGATCCAGATAACCACGATCCATGTCAGCAGAAGGAGGTAGAGAGGAGGGGCATCAGCAGGGCCATGGCAGGAGGCAGGACTGGCTCCAGACAGCCACGATCCATGGAAACTTGAGGCGAAGAAGCACAGAGGCTCCCAGAAAAAGGAGTTAGTAATGTGCATTGAAGAGACAATCATTTATCCAGAAGGAGAGAAAGAAGTATTTATGCAAGTACAATTTAGAGACAATTTCATTTTATTTAACTGTACATTTCTACTCCACTACAAAATACAATAATTTGTTATGAACTATTGCACCAAACAGTTAATAAAGTTGTTTACCTAAAATCTATACAACTTAATAATAATACTGGGATGTACTTTTTCTTAAAAAAAAAAGCATCACCATATAAATAAACTTTGCACAGGCAGAAATGTAGCGAGTTGAAGAGGCCGCTCTCTTCCTACATAGTCTGACTAAAGCCGCCTGATACTAGCTGGTTGATGACCTGAAATTCTGAAGGGTCCAGGCCGATACATCCTTCTTTCACTCTTCCATTTTTCTCTCTCTCCTGTCCTACTTTTGCCCTTGTTTGTATCGAACATGTGTCTCTTCCTATTTCACATTTTGTAAACATTTTGGATGCGTCCAGTTTTGGGTCACTGCCTGTGGCACTCCGAGTTGAACATGTCTACTTGAGCTGTGCTGTGCATAATATCAGCGTCAGACAGAGAGAAGCATTAGTCGTGCTTATAGGGAAAGACAGAGAGAAACATTAGTAGTGCTTGTAGGGAAATGTAAGCAGCCTCCTATTGTACAGGATGTGTTTGTCTTCAGCGTGGTTGCCCTTAACTGTCTTTTTACCAAGTTATTTGCTCAGAGATGAGTGGTATTAATGAGAGAAGGAGTAAACAGAATTGGCCAGTTTTTACTCTATCAACAAAGAAATTATTAAATAAAATTAAGTCATTGAGCCTTCTCCTAAAATGTACTGTAGACGTATCTAAGATATCAGATGAAAATAAAATCTGATGCACCTCTGAATGTGATGTCTGGAGAATAC
Source organism: Taurulus bubalis (assembly GCF_910589615.1). Lineage (NCBI taxonomy): Eukaryota > Metazoa > Chordata > Actinopteri > Perciformes > Cottidae > Taurulus > Taurulus bubalis. The sequence goes on from NC_136595.1 coordinate 17,153,862, forward strand.
GTGTGCATCAGCATGGTGGGAAGTTAAACCATCGGAGGTCAGGGGAAAAATATTTTCCGCTTATGTTAAGTCCTTTTATAACAATGTACAAACTTGAAAATGAATCATTCTAAATATTCTCCCTGTAATAATAAATAACTCTTTGATATTCCAGAACTGAATAATTTTGGAAGTCCAGTCATGCATTTGGATACACACATCTAAATGGGTCACAGCTGAAAACTGTATGTAGCCTTCCATGTGTACATTATGTAATCATCATAATTAGAGAGAGAGTTTGCATCATTACTTCCTTGGTACTGACAGCAACAAACACTTCTTCATGTTTCTTACTGTCAACAATTTTGCAATACTTAGTGGGCACAAAATGTACATCTCTTTGTTGTCCTTTTTCAAAGAGGTGTTGGCTTTTTTTTAAACAAAACTTCCCCAAGAATCAGACTGTTTCTTTTGATATCAGATCTCATTCAACAATGTTATCAAAAATGCCTATAACCTTTTATTACTGCAACATGTCTGGAGTACCACATGTTCAGCAAATCCTCCAGTGCCACAGTGAGAGTTACATTTTTCATGACAAGAGTTGACAAGAGTTGACTGGAGAGTTGTGTCCACTAAATGGCCGTGAGGCATGTGGGGGTGTTTGAAACTATCTTTAAGAGCAATACCTTTTATACTCTGAGTTGAGCTATACATGTGCTGTGTGGGTGGATCTGGATCACACCATCAAGTCAGACAGTGTCAAGATTGTGAAGTTGGAAAAAGTACATCATTCTGACTTATATCATTAAGAAGTATTGTGTATTATGTGTTTTACTTTCCTTGCTTGAGGGATACATGATGAGTTGTTGCTAAAGATGTTTTTTTTTCACATGAAGTTGTTTAATACTTTTGTGATAATTTTTCCAGTTTTCTCATGTTTGGTAGTGAATTCAAGGACAGGGATAGATGTGAAAACGTGAATTGTTTCCATCTTGTGTAGTGCTAATGTTAGTTGAAAAGCTCCACATTGGCTCCAGCAACCCTGTTTGCTACACTAGTTTCTATTCTTCCTGCTTTTTGCCATATCCTGTGAGTGAATTACACTGTGTGATCTCATGGCATAAAAGATACTGTACAGTCAGTCATTTGTAGTCTAACACACACGCACACACACGCACACACACACACACACACACACACACACACACACACACACACACAAACAAACAAACAAACAAACAAACAAACAAACAAACACACACACACATACACATTGCCTCCATAGTCACCTTGTGACTCTGTCATCTCAGTAAATCCAGTATGTCCAATCGATTATCTACCGCTCTCTCCGTGCCTCCCAAATGTTGGAGCTCTGAGAACCCACCGTGTTTCCCATCGAGTTTCCCACCTGTTCCGTGCAGATAGGCCGCCATGATGTCGTACAGCGAATGTAGTGACGTCCACTGAAAAGCGATGTGATAATGTGTAGAACGTTTTAATGAATTCATGTTAATGCCTTTCTTTCGCTCTCCCATTGGTGAGGTTTGAAGGACTGATGGGGGACGGCTCATGATAGAAGAATGAAGCTAGATGTCCGTAAATTCCAGCAACTCTGAAATAAATTGATAAGACCGGAGGAGCCACTGAGCTACCGCAACAGTTTACTAATTGAGGCCTGTGTCTCCTCCTTTACTCCCAATTGTGAGGAGCTTTGTTTTTGCATGATTTTAGTGGCTGGATGGGTTATGATTCGGCCTCTGTTAGAAAATGTTCACACTTTAGAGGTGACTATATCCTTGAAGTATGCTTTCTTTCAATGCAAATGACAGAACTAAGTATAAAGAAAATAGAGTATTTATCAATACTGAGAAGATAGAAGAAAATAATTTGTAATCTATAATAATTTAGTCTTGTTTGTTGGTAATAATTAGTATCTAAGTAAGCAAAGCTATTCAATGAATGTTATTTAACTGCATGCACAAAATGCTGCTATAATTAAGTAATGAACACACATTGTTTGTGTACAACCTAGTAGTTCAAGACCTTGCCAAACTGCCAATTAACATAACATATGAGAAACATCTTTGTTAACACAGAGAGAGAGACCCATTAGCCTTGTATCAAACCCTGACATCTTGGCTACTATAGATAGTCTGGGCATAAAGCTAATATGCATTACACGAGAGTCTGTCAGGGATCCATGAAGTGAATTAGTTCTAACAGGTCGGCTTGGCAGCTGCGAAGGCCTGGCAAGACCGCCAAGAGCTGTGCGTCTGATGTATCTGAAGATGGAGACTAGTGGAACAGTGGAATTTGGGTCGGTACTGCATAGATTTGGCATGTCTAGAATTGTAAACGAAGGATAAGAATTACTATTCACCGTCATGTCAATCTGTTATCAAATATACAATTTATTGTATGCTAGAATTAATTAAACGGCAGTGAAGTTAAGACCAACCAATCGTAAACTGGTTTCATGCCATCTAACAACAGAAACTTAAAACTGTGTGAATACAAAAAACTACATCATGACATTGTTTGACAATAACAACATACAACAACATACTGACATTAAACACAGTATCAGTGATCACAGCTAAAAGAAAGACAAACAATTGGCAGCAGATTGTCTCCAAAAGCCACAACAAAGCTGGAATTCCAATGCAGGGGCCACATGGACACTAGCCGTAACTGCAGACAAGGCCCCATTGCAAAAATGAGGAAGTTTGAGTAGTATGCTGTATAATACACACATACAGTTGAATCGCATAATACACTTTTCTCAGGAGACTTCATCACTGCAGTAATGCATTTGAACATTCATGGTCAAAAAGTCCAAAAACATCTGACCCAGAGTATTTTGTGATTCTGACCTCTGAATGGACTGTACAGCGCTTTTCTAGTCTTCCAACCAGTCAAAGCCCTTTAACACTACATGACATCATTCACGGTTCCATGCAAGATGCCACCTGACTAACTAACTAACTAACATGCATACACTGTAGGCACAGCTACAGTAGCTGTAGGGAGCAATTTGGGGTTAAGTGTTTTGCCCGCATAGCGGAGCCGGGGATCGACCGCTGAGCCTCTGATTGAAGGACAACCCTGCAATACCACTGATGCACTGAGTCTTGTCTCAGTCTGACAACAATGATGTGCTCTCACAATGCACCTTTACTGGACTATTACTGCTAATGTTTGCACACTGTTAGTATTATTTTGTCACTATTGTAATATATTTTTCCTTCGCTGATCTTTATGACTAATGACATCTTATTCATGCCTTATTTGTTCCTTGTAATATGGGTGACGTTGTGTAATACAATGCACCATTTGAGCTTGACGCAACTACAATTTAATTATGCTTGCATCATGACAATAAGGTTATTGATTGATTGATTGATTGATGTATTGATTGATTGATTGATGGTTGGTTGATTTGCAACTTTTATGCATTCCTTTTTTACAGGTGAATTTCCTTTCCAGTTGTTGCTTTGTTTTCCGTCTATATTTTTTCTCACTGTACTGCACTTTGTTGATTTTTGTTTGAAAATCTCAGTCAGAATATCATACATAAAATAAAGTTATAAAAAATATCATTCAGGAGGCCTGACAATGGGTGCAGCACATTTTTTTGTGAAGTAAATTCTGACTTTAAAAGCATGTCAAATTTGTCGAATTACATTTTTTGTATTTAAAAAAAGGTGCAGTGTATTCCCAGCGCTCTATTTTGAATGCCAAGAGGATTAATGGCACTGATAAGTGGGGTTGGTGTATTAAGCTAAGTCCTCTGCTCTGAGTGTGGCATTTCTGTTTCAGCTATAATTTGTGAAACATGGATTTAAAGTATAACAAAGACAAAAAGAGAAAAGCGGGAAAATAGAGACGGCGAGAGAGAGAAGGCGAGCTGTGACTTTTAAGGAAAACAGTGCAAAGGTTCAGATGCATGCCTCGTTGGGCTCGCTCCGCTCAAATGCTGGTAGACTGCAGTGAAACAGACGGAGAACAAACGTGAACACAGGCAGACATTCACAGACGCACACTGTGACTTTTTCTGCATGACTGGAGGTACGTATCGCGAGCAGCAGAGGGCAGATGGTGCCTTTGAGGTGGGAGGTTGAAATGTAGAAAGGTAGACAAGGTTTGTGCGTGTGCGTGTGCATGTGCGTGTGTGAAGGTTAATTGTGTCGGGTGTGTTCACATAAGGCTCTGGCTGAGGGGTTCGGAGCACAGCAGAATTGTAAAGGTGAAATACATTGAAATTCCTGCTACTGATGACAATTGATCTGCAGTTGTGCAATTCCCTGCAAGCTATATCATCTGGTTTACTAAAAGGGACTGGTATCCAACTCAACCGGATCTTGTCTCATGAATTATGGTTTCTTCATATAATCTGTCTTAATTGTAGAAAAGAAGCCTTTTAAGCATCTTCCCACTCACACTACAATCATCGTCTTTAACTTAAAGATAAAGTCCCTTTGTTTTGGGCATATTTTCACACTTTGTTTTGTTTGCCTTCCCACACACAACAATTTGTAAATTGTCAACACAAGATACTGTATGAAGTCCCTCCATATACTTCTCAGGGCTGTCAGGAGAAATTACCAAATTATGATTCAAAGGTTTTTAAGCCGGAATGTGACTCTGAAAGACTCAGAAGGGAATGTGGGATAAATGAGATGATGTCTCCATCTAGTGTGCATCTCTCTTCTGTAAAACATGTTTTAGCACTTCAGCTTTCTGAATGTCAACAGCAAAATGTTCTTCAACAAATAGAGGTCAGTTATTGTGTGTTATCATTAACATCAATTTGTTGAATACCCAGTGTGTGCCTGGAAAGTAAAAGTGCAGAAATCACATTTTAATGTGGGAGGAATCAGCAATGTCATGTAGTCTGCGTACACTTATTATTTATTTATTTTTTATATGATGTTTTTAAGTTGTCTTAAATAATGACCAGAAACAGGAAGACATTTTCCATCTTCCTCAGTAGATAGGATAGCTTCCATACTGTTTCATTCCTCAGAAAGCAAAGTTTTTAGTTTGTTTTATACTTGATTGATATTCCATATTGGAGCTTGTTATTTATTTTTTATAGCTTTGTCTGTATGTGTCTGGTCCAATAGTTCCATGTGCAGAAAAAGTGTTCAGAATCTTTATTTATGGAGCAAACACTCAATAATACTTTTTAAACATGTTTTCTCAAAAATTGTGAATGGTTTGCATACCCATACTAAATCCAGAATATCTCCTCAACCACAAGGGCTATTTGAATAATTTTATAAGGTATGATATACAGAAAACACGTGTGAGACTAGTTAAGAGGTTCATATAGCAGTATATGTGTGTTACTGGTTTTTGGTTGACAGGAAAGAAAAAATAAAGAAAAATAATCCCAAAAGAAAACAGTTTCCAGGATGTATTTCCTCTCTTTAATTATGCATATGATCGCTTTTTTTTCTACTATAAAATACCACAATGTGTTAACAATATCTCTGCAAAGTTTGGCTTTGATTAAGTGAAGGTAAATAGTTTTAGTTATCCATTTAGTGCACATTTCGTGAACTGTAGTTTTAGATCCGCGGAGAGCTAAAATGCCCTAACTTTCTTCCTGGACCTTGGACTCCTCTGGTTCCCCAACAGAGGCGCTCTGCTCAAGCAGATGCACCAATACATACCAAGCAAGGCCATGCGGAATATCGTTTCATCCATAAGTAAGTCATATTTCAGTTGTTTTGGCTTGAATGTGGTTGATATCTTACTGAGGCTTTGTCTGACAAGGGATTTGACGTTATTGGTGAATTCTGTAGGTCGTAAGCTTTGCAGAAAAGTGCGCCATTCATGTGTGGCATCAAGCTAGAGATATGAAAATTGATATTTCCATAGCTTCGGAAGCTCTCTCGAGTTACTTTTGAGTCCTCTCGAGTCATATTCATTGTTTATGTTAATATTTATGGTTGAATTGTGTTATAATCATGTACAATTGACTTATATGCTCTTGTAAGCCAGGCTTTGGAGTTTTTTTGTTATGTCACATCAGTGGCTCTGGTATCAATTCATGGGAGTACGAGGACTTGGAGAGTGAGGAAGAGCTCCTGATGAAGAATTCAACCAAACTGGGGGTGCTGATGCCATCCTCCTCTCTTTGTTAACAAAGAGTTCAATGAAGCGGTTGTACAGTTTATCGGTACGCTTCAATTCCAGTAACAGGTCCTTCTCGATGACCAGTGATGACAATCGAGCCTCCCAGTTGCGTTTCTGGAATACGTTTTGATGCGTTGGACTGCAGGGGCTCATTATTCTGCTATAAAATCACATTATTATTACCAATGCACTGAATATTAATAGTATGTAAATGCTGTAGTTGGTCGAGGTGGAGCTAATATGAACTATTTTGTATACTGTTAGTTTATATAAAGTGTCAAATATTGTTTGAGCCAAATATGGTGAACCTCCAGAGTAAGTAAAAAATGACAAAGCTACAATTCAGATATTCTTTGAAAATGCAAATCTTTATTCTCTTTCATGCTCATCCATTAATAAACTTCTTTATTATTTGTCTGAGAATGTGCCAGCATCTGTGAACCATTTCCTTTCTCCATCTTTCTTGCCCAGCTCCCACAGTTTATTAAGAAGCCGAGTCCCACTTTTGGCTGTAGTCAGGAGATATTTCTCGTTGTCTGGGTACTTTGTGACATTGTACCGGCTGTAAACCAGAGACTGGCACAACCGGCCAAGCACCAGCAGGAAGAGGGAATCCTTTTCCTCATCACTGAGCACCATGATGCTCTACCAGCCTGCCAACATCGCTCCACCCATGTCCAACGGATTGGGGTTCTCCAGCATCATGTACGCAATTGTTACAGCCACTTCAAATACATACCAATCAATCCTGAGCAGAGAAAAGTCCAGCACGCCTGACACCTCATGACGCCCGTTGGCTACAGGTGTAACAAGGACGTTGTGGTCATTCATGTCCCCATGTATTATTCCTGTGAAAGACACCACAGAAAAACTTAGTACTGGTGTGTCTCTAAATGTACTTTAGGAGAAAACTGTAAATTAATATCTTAGGTAAGACAAATTTCAGGCTTTTATTCCGGTATATGTTACCATAGTGTAAAGGTATTTAGGCATATACATCTTCAATAACCTCTTGGGCAGGACAACACTTCGCATTTTGCTATTAGGTTGACATAGGAAACTTGTTAGCACATCCACCAAATATGGATGAAAAATATGTATATGGAGCATCATTAGCATTCGTTTTGCATTTTGGTTTCTGGTCACAATGTCACGGTGTTGTGTTGTTTCCTGTTTTATTTTGAAGTCTGTGTCTCTTGTGTCCTCTGTGTCCCTGCACTTCCTGCCCCTGTGCTTATCTGCTTTGTCCCTGATTGTTTACTACAGTGTCCAATCACCTGCACCTTCCCCTTGTATTTAAACCCTGTCTGTCTCCTGCCCCAGTGTTGGTTCGTACTGTGTGTCTGCCTTGTTAGTCCTGTTTAATGCCTTGTTAGATTCCCTTTTATTCCTGTTTGTTCCTCTGCCTGTTTTTTTATTTGTTTTTTTTGGAAGCCTGTCTTTTTTTTTCGATTATTAAATTTACTTTACTTCGTACATCGGTGCTTGGGTCCTTTTCTCCGGAGATCGTAACACGCAAACTTTGTCCATGTGCCATTTGAGGACACATAGTGTAGAGGAAGTTTTTAAGCTTATTTGCAGAAAAAACTGTTGTTTACTGTCTGACACTGTAAGAGCGGTGAGAGTGATGTAAACCAAATAAGTGAGCTTTATCGAGCTGAGGGCAACTGCAGAATCGAGTGATAATGGATTATGGGTTCATCCCTTTGAGTGATCCCTTTCAAATACAAGTAATTTGATCTATTGTTAACGTAACAAAAATAAGCTGGTAGCTTTAGCTCTCTTAGCGCTAGATGAAAGATAAGGGGATCACCAAGTGAACATTATAGTTCATTCAAAGAGGGATATAAATGTATGAAACAACCTTCATAGTCACCAACCAATCAACAATTGGGATATTTCACTCATAACCACAAATTTCAATCTTGTAGTGGTGCTAGAGGATTCACTATTTGGGGACCATGAATGTCCGCACAACATGTCATCTCAACACGTCCAGGAGCTGTTCGCTCTTGACCAAAGTGGTGGACCGACAGCTGGGCATTGCAGGCCGTGCCGCTAGCATGCCTAAGAATATTAAATATAGCCGTTTTAAGGTTATGGGAAGATTGTGGTTAAAATAATTGTTACGGAACATGAACCCCAGTCTGTATAAAGACCACAGTGCTTCCTGTATTGTCAGTGAACATCATCATTGGTTATAAACTGTGAGTCGTGGAATTGCCCACATTGACATGATTCCTAAGGATACTGGGCTGGATTGGCAAGCACCCAGTTACATTACGTTACATTTCATCTCACCGAAAAAACTATTTAACAAAAGAGAACAAAATGAATATTTACTTGTTATGTGTGTAATACCTTTACGGAAAGAGCCGATCTTGGGCATCACGTGTGACTTATACTGTTTAATGACTGCTTTGATCACGTCCTGCAGGGGATCTCCATCCATCACTCATAGGTAGCCCTCTATGAGAGGAATGTTGGATAAACTCCAAATCTCGTTGTTTTGTAAGACATCCAGGTTTGGAGATACATACTGAAAAATGTAAATGTTTTAAATAGTAGTATTTTTGCATGCTTGTTATATCACAACTTGTGTATACTGTACCTTTAAGCTGCATTAAGCAGTATAATCAGTCTGACACATTATGGCCCTCTAAAGTTAATTTGGCTAACATGTTAATCAATATTCACTCTCCAAATAGCACATCAACACCTGAAAATAAAATTGGGTCTTTGGCAGATAAAACCTGAACAATGAATTGATAGACACAAAATATCCCTCAGGCATTAGTGAAACAGCTGCATGTGGAGGTGAGGGCAGACAAAATATCTCTTAGCTGAAATATACAAGTGTGACATTTGAACTTACTTGTTGCAATGTTGTATCTATGACGGCAGCCAACTTGCCGACATGGTAGAGATCTTGTGCTGTGACTGAAGATTCTGCGATGGTTTTTCCAGGGAGATAGTTCATCAGCCTCACACAGTAGGTCTGAGCACCTTGTCCACAGTCTAATAACAGATATAAAAACAAAGAGATGTTTAGTTTACTTCAGCGTCATAACTCTGTATGGCCTGGTTTAGAACGTGCAGGACAAAAGGACTTGCCGGTGTTTTCTCTTGAACAATTCACACTGGGCAGAACTGGTGGTTGTATGACATCATTGCTAGTATAACATATGCTAGTATAAGTCGTGACAACAGCATAACATAAAACAAACATAACCAGTCGTATGCAGCATCAGAGACAATCATCAACATGAAGTTTATTTCCAGAGTCAGGTAAAATCAATCAGTGGGATGAGTCTTTCTTTCAATATATAGCATTTAAGTTCAATATATAGCATTTAACATTTAACTTCTGAGATCTGGTCTGGTGAGCAGTGTTTTCTTTTTTACTTAAAAGAATATGGCATATTCTGAGACAGCTTTTGCAGGACACTTTCATAAATGAAAATAATAGAATATAGGCTCCCTCAGTCATTAGTTTAACCACACATCTTTTGCAGCATGTGATTTTATATTATAATGACTCAAACTAAGAAACCTTACTTATTTCCTCCATATTCATGAGCTTCCCGGTGGTGCTGAGCATGGCTATCTGAGTAGGAATTCCATGCTGGTTTAGAAAGGACATGGCCAGGGTCTGCACCTCCAACCGGATGGCATTCTTACTTTCTTCTGAGTTCATGATCTTCAGGACGTACTTGTTATCCTATGAGGGAGTTCTGATCAATGTAACTCGGCAGGGTGGAGATATCAATTATGGTTATGCCATAAAGTCGCAGTGTTAGTTTGGTTGCTCGCTGTAGGGTGAGCATTGGCCTGTGATCAACACCTGTGGCAGTATCTGCACACAAGAGTAAACATCATCATTAGAGTGTTGACAGTGCCTAACACATTTTTTTTTTGTGGATGTGTTTTGTATTTATAATAAATTAAGATTATTGCATTCTATTGGCCAGGTTTTTGGTATTTTCCATCCAGTTTTACGTTTAAATTGAGAGACAAAATTATACAAATGTATGATATGAATGAATACATGCAATTAAACAGTTATTTACATTATAGTTATCAGCCATTTGGTCACTTTAATCTAAAATGAATCACTCTAAATTAATGTTTTAAATGGTTGCACCACCTGACATTTGCCGATTGTGCCCCCTGACAACATTAATAATGACTGGATTTATGCTGAATATTTGCATTTTTACTTAAAATACAAAAAATTAGTTTTTGTCAAGAGTCTCTGTTGAAGTTAAAGTAGTAAATATATTATAGTATCATAGTAATCATGTTCAGTAGCAGTAATAGGCTTCAGTGAAATAGATTGATTAAATAGACAGACTGTAATGTATAGGGATACACCTCAGTCGTGTATTAAGACATTCATTATTTAAAAACCTAAAAGGTCTGACTACTATAAAAAAGTAAGAACTGCAAAATAAACCATAAATACTTAGCTCTATAATGAGTACTATGCCTGTGCACTCATTGCTCATCACCAGTCTTCCAAAAGCTGCAGTTTTAACAGAGTGCAAATAATACATTAGTTATACTAATGAATTAATTGTAACTAAATGAGTAGATTTGAGTTTTAATGGATTTTTTTACTTTTTAGTAATTTAACAGATATTATGTGCACTTACCCATCATCTCTCAACCGATATAGAAGAAGTGAAGGGAATCACACACACACACACCTTAAATAGGTTATCTTTCATGACGCACCAGTCAAACCAGTTGAACTGGTTTGACTGGTGGCATGAGCTTATGAGGACCACACGAGGGCAGTATTACACAATATTCTATATTACTATTTATATTAAAGACCAGAAGGTAATCAAACTGTTGATCTGACATGTTTTCAAAGCACATTATTAAACAAAAATAATGCATGAGTAAATACTAGAGAGAATTGATGTCCTGAATTAAAGTAAAACATCAAAACTGTCAGATGTAAACTTAATGAAGCTCCTTGGTCAGAGCAAAATGTAAAGCTGTTATGTTTTACAACTAACGTGATTTCTAGCAATAAATGCGCAACTGGCCAAACAAAAACCTAACTAAGTGGAGAATCTGACTAAGCCTTTCCTCCAGTGAACATTAGGCGTACAGAAAGAGGACTTCCAGCTTTTCAACAGTTACATTGTTTTATTGTTATAATTTTTTTAAATCAGCCCTTCTACAGACCTGGTTTAAGTAGTAACTTATTAAGTAGTAACTATACTGGTCGATTCCCTGTTATACAAGTGTAGTCCAAAGACATGTTTTACGATTCAGGTCAAAGTCTGTAAAAAAGATTGATCTATTAAACAGCACAGGTGCAGACTAGAGTATAACAGATAATACAAATGTGACAGTGAGTGAGTACGCCTCCTCAGGACAGGACAAGACTTGAGTAGTTTAGGAATCACATTCTTGTACAACCGCAAATAAAACAATTGGTGAAACAGCAGTGACCTACAGCAGTTCCAAATATTCAACTGACAAAGGGACATTACATTACAGGTTACAAAAATGGATAATGTAAAAAAGAAGTATAAGAAAAGACAACTTTTCGAAAGTTCAAATCCCCAGTAAAGACCTCAAAAATAGTCAGAAAGCCAGAGCAAGCAAATCAGAAAAATAATCCTGAGAGCCCAATACGATCAGAATCCAAACACATTCATTCACTGTCCAACATGATGAAAACAGAGAGGGGAATAGAGCTGAAGTGGTCTCAATAACCACAGATAAAGTCCCTGCACACATCTTTTTTTAGAAGACTAGAATAATATAACATTTAAATTTAAAGCTGAAGGACAAGTCGGTTAAATTCATTTTTCTAAAATCAAGTATTTTATTAAGATGCACAGTTTTTAAAAAGGTTTCTGTAATGTAAGTCCAGCTCTTATTTTAGCTGAAAAGAGAGAAGAACACTTTTGGTGGATTGAATGCGTTGAACATTTATTCCTTTTTCCTTCCATATTTCTCACAATTTGTCACTGATTTGAGCTGTACTCTGAAACCATGCCTTCTCCGCCTGCTCCTTTCCGAGCTCCCACAGTTTAAGGAGAATGTGGGAGCCCCTCCTAGATGAAATCATCAGATACTCTGCATTTTCCGGTTGCAAAGTCATAGAGTGACGAGCTAAAACCAACGACTGGCAGAAACGGGACAGCACGAGCACATAGAGACAATCTTTCTCTGCCTCATTGAGGGGAAGGACACTTTCCCAGCCAGCGAGGACAGGTCCAGCCACCTCTATCGGTTCAGGGTGCGTCACCATCATGTACATGATAGTGATGGCTAGCTCATGGATGTAATAGCCACTGTTCATGTCCCCAAAGTCGAGGATGCCAGAAATCCTGTGGCCGTCAGTCTCATCAGGTTGTACAAGCACATTGAGGTCATTAAAGTCACCATGGTTAATACCTTAAAAATAGAAGAGATACAATGTTGTTTAAAGAGATCCTAAATATGTTATCACTCATATATTCAGTGACATCCAATCCCTGCTGACAGTATACAAGGTGCTAAGGAGCTGTGTCAAGGGAAGTGAGCAAGGGAGTGTTTAAAATCACCAGCTGCCTTATTCAAATGTATAAAAGTAACTATCATACTCACATCTGCGGAAATTGGAGCGTTTAGCAATCACAGAGGTCTTGTACTGATGAATGACAGACTTCACAACCTCTTCAAGAGGATCTCCATCTAATAAACTCATGTACGCCTCCAGGAGAGGAACATTTGACAGACTCCATATGAACTTCTCTCTCTGCAGCACGTCAAGATGAGGGTGCTCCATCTGGAAAAAAACAACAACAATACAGAGAAGCATAATGCTTAATGCGCAGTGAGGGTCTGGTGCTTTATGATATAGATTATCTGAATTAGATTACAAAATAACCAAAACATATGCGACAATGACTATAGCATAACTATGTGGTTCGTAAATTCATGACGAAAGAACTCAAAACATCACGAGTAGTGGCAAATGTTGTCGTTTAAGACAATTTTAGAAAACAATCTTAAAGTTTTGTCAATAAACGTTGTCAATAAACTTTGTCAATAAACTTTCGAATAGTGGAGCACTTTGTTGTCACGACATTTGATGGTATAACAAACAATAAGTAAATTATCTTATATTTCACAGGTATGTTACTATTATACCTTTTGTAGGATTTGGTCCATAACTGCTGCCATCTTGCCAGTTTCATAAAGTAACCGTGGTGTTAAAGGAACCTTGGAAATAGTGGTTCCAGGTAAATAAGTCAGCAACCTCACCAGGTACTTCTGGCAGCCATAGCCACAATCTGCCAAAGGAGAAAGACATACTTAGTACTGTAGCCATTTCCCTCACTCATAACTCTCATAAAGCAGGTATTTTTGCCTTGGCATGTGTGTGCACCTCCAAATTGCAACAGCATAGCTCTCTCTCTGAAAGCATTGAACCCGGGGCCAATTTCAACTACTCAGCATGTGAACACACACACTCACAGACGTACTGAATTGAAGTAGACAGGTATTCTACAAACCTGTGGTACAGGAACAGGTGGAAATTAACGAATTAATTTAACCCTCAAGGATATCTTCACATTACTGGATCAGAGTTTGAAAGAAATGCATCAATTTAAAATTGCAGCACTTTTGTTTTAGGAACCTGAATTATGAACATTAGGAATATGTTTGATAAAATTCCATTCATGATTTAATAAAGTATGCATTAAAAGGCATGCAGCTGCAGAGTGAGTGTACTGAAAGAAAATGGTATACTGTATAATAATATCTTGTTGCACTCTTTGGCTTTGACTGAGAAAGACAAATGTTAACTTCTAATGTGGGTGAGTGCTACAGAGTGAAAGCTTTAATCATTTTGATGGTAAAAACAAAGAAATTAGGCCCAGCCTGAAAATAGTCAAATGTATCTTAAATTGTATTACAATCTCATTGAGAAAAATTATCTAAAGCATGTGGGAAGGAAATCATACAATAATGGCAAAAGTTAGTGAAGTAGCATAATATGTATATATATGTAATATGTACAGTGTTTGTATACATGCACACATCCTTGTGTGAATGGTCTCATACCTGTTTCTTCTAGGCTCATGAGCTGGCCTGAAGCGGTGGTCAGGACTGTTTGAGAAGGAAGTCCATTCTGGTGCAGGAAGGACATGGCATACGTCTGCATCTCAATCAGGGAGGGGTTCTTACTGTCCTCTGAGTTCAATATCTTCAGGATGTACTCGGCACCCTCGATGGACGCCACGTAGAAGTTCTGGTCATCGTAGCTCGGCAGACAGCGGATTTCTGATGCCGTCAGCCTGAAGAGTCTATTCACTATCTCAACCACCTGAGCGTGGCTGAAGTTGGGCTTTGCTGACATTATTGCTGAATGAAAACAACATGCTATTACATGCAAACACTTCAAAACATCACATTTCAAAACAAAAGCATCATAATAACTTATAGTAACTTCATAATAATTTAGTATAAAACTGCTAAAGGGTGGTGTATATGCATGCTGCATGCCTCTTTAGAAATCAAATAAATATGTTTTGACATTCACTGATTTTCCGTCAACACTAAAAAATAATAAATAAATTGCATATCATGACTTTGAAGTAATTTATAGTATCATAATAACACACATTTGTAAAATCCAGCTTCTCCAATGTAAGTATTTGCAAATAATCATATTGGACCCCGAGAAAGTTTGATTTGTCCCTGATTTTCTGATATCTTATACTAAATATACAATCACTCAATCAAAATAATAACATTTGGTTGGAGCCAAAACTTCAGTATTATTTATTATTTATTTCTATGTGTTTTCGTCTGCCAATATTCACGACAAGGTGACAAGGTCGCCATGAACTGCACAGACTACACACATAACTGTGAACGGTGTACTTAATAAATCAAGTTACATTTTGAATGTTAAAAAAGAAACGGTGACATACTGAGTCTGAATAAATAGAAAATGAGTGTACGAGTTGATCCTTGTCAGCAATAGCTTGGCAAGTGACGCTCTTGTAACGTTGTTCAATGGAGTCTATATTCAGCACATTGCTATGCTCGGCAACGTTACATTTAATATGAGCAATAGCGGCTGATAACGGGAGACGCAGGTCGGTGAACCTACCTCGCGTTGTGTGGAAGAACAGACGAACAAGTAGTTAGAAGTAGCGTGGTGTATTTTTCGTGGAAATACTGTACTGAAAGAAATGTATCCGGTGGGAACTTTCAAAAGAAAAGGAAAAGGAAAATGTAAAGTAGATTTTAGACAGAAGCACAGCTAGTTCTCTCTCTCTCTCTCGCCGCATTTAATTGGTCAACATGTGTGGCGTCGTCTCTGTGCTTGCGCTGAGCAGAGGGAGGAGGGGCGGGAGTTACGCACACAGCACACAGCACACAGCAAGCACACGAACAGGAGGGAGGGACCCACGCCTTACTCACGTGATGCACGGAGACTGTGCATTGTAGCAACTTCAGTCCCCTCAGAGAGAAGCTTCTCCAAAACAGGGCAGATACTTGCGGAGAGAAGAAACAGGATCAGCCACTCAAAGCTGAGGCATCTGGTCTTTCTCAATGTAAATCTTCAATGAAGGACAAAACTCAGGATGCTGATTTTTTTCTTTTTACACATTTTTATTTATATTTTGTGTGATTCTGTAAGCTTCTGTATGTTGTTTCACTTTAAATATGTTAAGTATTAAAAGACAGAAACAGAAAAAATGACTTCCTGTTAGTTCTGAACTTTTGTCTACTTGTAGTTTACAGATCACGTTTGGATTTATTCATATGTGTTTGTAAATATATATGTATGTAGAAATGTGTGTGTAGCTGCATCCTTTGTTCTTTTTATGTCTGCCTGTGAAATACATTACTACTGGTTTAGATATGTGTTATATAAATACGATTTTGTATTAACAACCACACAAGATATGTTTTTAGATCAAACGAGACGAATAGTCAACAATCGAGCGTTAAGTATTACAACTACACATAAAATAAGGATTTTCTACAACACGTGGTGTTTGTTGTCAGATCTAAGAGCCAATCAGCTCTCTGATGTGGCGACAGCCAGGCGTTTCCCATCATGCACTGGGCCACGCAGTCGTTGGAGAGCTACTGCGGCGTCTGACTCTGAAATCGACGAGAGATGGCTCATCTCGAACGAGCCTATTGTGATTCGCAACACCTGCGTGCGTGGAGTTTGTGTTCCACCACAGCCCAGATGGGTTTTTTTTCTTCTTTCTTTTCTAGATATATTTGATTTTGTAGCGAGTAACGAAGGTTTCAGGGGAAATGTATTGGAGTAAAAGTATCAGTTTGCGTTGCAAAATTTAGTGAAGTAAAAGTAAAAGTCAACAGAAATAAAAATAGTAAAGTACAGATATCCCCAAAAACAACTTAAGTACCGTAACAAAGTATTTATACTTCGTTATTATACACTACTGCCTAAATTGAGGAATATAGGGAGAAAAATGTTGAAATATATATGGACATTAAATACAAAGTGCCTGTTCCAGCTTTGAGTCTCATTCCAACTTTTGTTTTATATAATGTTCCCCTTAAACGAGATCTATTGAGCTCTTTTACGGATGCATTTTTTTTTAAATCTCGGGTTACTGTTACAACATGTTTGTTCGCATCCGTTAATGCTCAAAACCCACCGTAATTGTCCCATCATGGATCTGTTGCTGCACCTCTTCTTGCTCCGTCTGAGCGCTTGCGCCTCCCTCCAGAAAAAAACAATTAAATATGAATGAACATTGAATTAACAAGTGCTCTGTGTAGCAGCAGAGTGGGGCTTCATTGCTCTGTGGAGTCCAGCATGTCAACCAAACAATGAGCTGAAGGAGAAAGATCCGTAGAGCTTAGTGGAAACTGCAAGTGCCAACTTTTACATTATACATAATCATGACCCATTATTGAGTGTAAAATATGTATTGCTGCAGCTTTCAATACAAACGAGCTTTGTGAGAATCAGTTTAGCGTTATTGACCCTCTGAGCCACAGCCACCCAGTAAAAGATGGGAGGCATACAACAACCTTGAGGACAACCAGTGGAAGACTACAGCTGTTTAGAGTAAGCATTAACCAGCATTACATGGATATGTCAGTTAAAAAGTCCACTATTCAGCCATCAATGTTAAAATAATTTTTAAAAGGGAAATGAATTTCTCTGCAAGTAGATGTGGCTGAATACCGTTACGGTTAGGAAATTATTGTTTGTATGGTTAAAGAACAACATTTTGCTCTGGCACTAAACATATGAGTAAACAACAGTCTGTTGTTTCTTTTTAACAGACAGGCGTGAGCATATTTGCTTATTGTCAACAGCTAATTTAAAGATGGATTGTCCATTTATCCTTTGGCACATTTAATACCTATATTTTCTTTTTGTGTTTGCGTGTATTGGCACCATATGAGCTGAATGGGAATGTTTTTCATCATAAGCAGATGTATGCATCTGCCTAGGAGTGTGTATTTGCATTAATGTCGAGTGCTTTCCAGAGATTGTCATTTCTTATACCAGCTCCCAAGGTGCTGATTACCTGTGCAGCTGAAGCCTGAGGTTCAGTTAACACAAAGGAGTCAGCAGTCATCTTAGACAGCTGTCACAAAGCATTCCAGCAAAGCCAACAGGAAAGGCAACGGAAAAATGTCAGCTGGTCAACTAATAGTGGAGAAGCTTTTGTTATTGACTGTCGAGCAGCAACATATGGAGCCTATAGAACTATAAGGTGGTGGATTCCAAGTTGCTGCATGACACACTAGTCTCAACGACAAGAAATCCAACTTGAAGTGAAAAATGCGAGCTTAAGAATAAGTAAAAGGCGTGTTTGTCTTCAAGGATATCCCTAATAGATACAGAGGAAGTTAAGATGATAGGACTGAATCATGTGGGCAATATGCAGCTGATCATGTCCATACAGCAATAAACATGGCCTTATGGCAGGGCATGAATTGTAAGCATTTATTGATTTTGATTTCACATTTTACACTAAAAGTTACTCTAAGAGATGTCATTTGGAGTATACGGCTATGTTATTGCAATGTTTCCTGGAAAGTATTTTTGGTTAATTTATCGTCATAAAGTAACAAGGACAGAACCATGGAATTGTGACAGTAAAATTGTCAGAAAATAACAACAAGTCATCTTACACACATTTTATTGTATATGTCAATCAGAGCTGAGCAGCATAATTCTTGACAAAAGTTTAGTGTAACTCACTTGTGTTTATTGTGATGAAATTACAATAAACACAAGTGAGTATGTAGGTTTATGAAAATCTGCTTCCACCTTTCACTATGGTACTGTCGGTGACAAAATTACTGCATGACTTCCGTTCAAAATGTAGCCCCGCTTTAGCTGTCAGCTGACATTGGGAGGTACTTAACCAGTTCGTACCAAATCTGTTTTAGTGGATTTCTGGCACCTTCATTGTAAAAGTGGTACTGATCAATATTTTATATTATTAACAAACAAGCCCCAGACCGGGGGCGGGCATTTGATTTCCGTAAGTGGGCCTTTTGTAAACAAAATAGGTGGCACACAAGAGTATTGATCAGGCAGATTATACATTTATCAGCAAAATCATCCCTATCTATTATGTTGCATGTATAGATAGAATTAGATAACATTTTCACTGATCTGGAAAAAAAACATTGACAGTTAATACATGTCAGGGGAAATGCAGCCTACCAGCAATGCAAGTAAACATGACATAAACATTGGAGCTCAGCCGGCTGTAGGTGACCTGTAGGATCATCCACTGGGAATTGTTTTGATAAGCAATCTATTGTCACGCTGTTTGTGCACTCTGACACATCCTAATCATCGAAAAATGTGAAACCTACCTCAAAAACTGTTATTATAAGGAAAAAGACACAGAAGTGAATGGACAGTTGAGAGAGAGAGAGAGAGAGAGAGAGAGAGAGAGAGAGAGAGAGAGAGAGAGAGAGTTGCAAACAGTTTTGGCATTTCTAGTTCTACGCTGATTTTGACAGCTACTAACTTTCATGAATAAAAAATAAAAAAAGCTTAGTCGGCTTTGCTTGGGTTCACAGTGTAGAGAGCACAGGACGAACAACGCAAGCTCCTGACTCTATGGTGGGATACGACAGCTCTGTCGGTGGTCAAGGCCCCTCGGGCCCGCCCCTAACAACAGGCCTGCTAATATGTCAGAGTCAACATGTTAGCAGAAGAATATATTGCTGTAATGGAGATTAAAATCGAAAATGATTTTTATAGGGAGGAAAACATCACCCGCATTCACCTCGATTGTAAACAACAGGTGATCATTGGGGAAGATGGGGGGAAATGAAAATGCATTGTGTTTGTAGCCTCCATCTGCCATCCTGCTCATATTTATGATATGGCCTTTAGCTTGTCCGGTCATGACACACTTGCTTATGAGTTGAGACAATGTCCCTTGAGCTTCACGTGTCTGACATGGCAGCTGTGAAACTGACACTGTTGACAGTCAGTATTATAACTGCATATGAATATCCAATAATCAAACACACTGAACACAGTGAATCCAGTTCCATGACTGCCAGAATACTGGTTAAAAAATTACCAAGCATTTTTTACATATCATCAGACATATTAAACTATTCATCAACTTTCATAGTTCCTGACATATTTGTAAAAACTATGATATTTGGCCTTCTGCATTTCTCATAAGCAGAATTTGTTTTCCTGTGTCAGGACAAAGTCAACAACAAATGCAAATATCTGAGAAGGTTTTACAGTGGGTCACATTAAAGATGTGTTTTTCAAGCACAGAAACATTTTTACCATCTGTGAATAATCTTTACCAATTTTGATTTTTTTTTAAATATATTAAAGGTTCCCTGTAGAGTTTTAGACTAGTGGTGCTGTTTTTGTATGAATGGGTCCCCGTTTTGTTTATCCCATATGCACACTTTTGATGCAATACAGAGTTCTGTCAATGGGGTCACATTATTCCATTGCTAAACTAACATTGACAAGCCAAGATATCTGCAATGTACAAACTAAGGTAGGGAATAAGAAAACTGCTGCTAGTGAACACTGATGTAAAAAAAAAAAAAAAAAAATTAAGATCTTAAAGGACCAGTGTGGGGGATTGAGTGGGATTTAGAGGTAAGGTTGAATATTGCAATCAACTGAATACACCCTTGTGTGTTGAGTATTGAATCAGGTGAATGGATCTGAATGAAAATGGCCTGAGATGTGAAAGGTGGCTGCATGTGTAGAATAATGGGGCCTGTCTCACCGAGCTGGCGATTGAGGCTGTGGCTGAAGGCATGAAAAACGTGTCTCCGGCTTCTCGTAACTCCATTGTGTACTTTGTGATTTGTATGCAGTATAGCACTGCATATGATGGCAATCCTTGTTGAAAGTGTAGGGATAGGTCCACTGGCCGCAAGGCTCTAGGAAGAGCAGCCATTCTAGTCCAGATTAACATGAAACTTTGGCATTCATGGTCGACAGAGAATGCAGCCTATTGACTTGTAATCCTCTGAGCTTTTCTCTACTGCCACCAGCGGGTGAACATTTTGGTTTTTGTGTGAAGCAGCTCAACATCTACTTGATGAATTGCCCTGTTACAGATATCCATTGTGCTCTGAGTATGAATCCAAATAATTTTGGTGATCCCCTGACTTTACATCTACATCATCAGGTCAAAATGTAACGTTGTCCAATACTTTGGTTAATGATCAAATACCTGAAGAACTGATATAGTTCCCATCGGTTGTACTTTGTGTTTATTGGTTATTAAGGAATATTGGCAAGTTAACATGCTAAACTGAAATGGTGAACATGGTAAATCTTAGCATGCAGATATTATTATATAGGCAAAATATTATCAAGTACATATAATGTGTTACAACCTCATGCTTTTACCAACAGCTAAGATACATACTACTTCAAATAATGGTGGTGATTACAATTTGATAATAAGGTCACTAATAAGCATTATCGTCATTACTAATAGGACAATAACTGCTGTAAAATAAATGCCTATAGTGTATTACTCAGCATATTGTATGTGTTCTTAGTAGCTGCCAATGCCAGCCAACATCATACCTATCAAACCCTCCCTATCCCTCTTTCATTAAGTTCTTCCTGCTGTGCCAGTTGGTCCTCGCAATTTCCTATTTATCAGAAGTATTTTCTCTTCCTTTAACAAATCAGTGCTTTTCATTCACTTGTCTGCACTGATTATGTGTCAAGTAAAATGTTCCCTTGCTGCAGAAATAGGTTTAAGAAGAAATCATTTGGAGTAAAGACATTGTTTTACCTTACTGAGTGAGCAACAGTTTTTTTACTAACACTATGGGTAGCATTCTCCTTTCTACATTGACTACTTAAAAGTTCCCTAATATTCTCATATGATGGGTCTTTTATATTTAATTTACAGACATACAAACATGCACACATATAACATGTGTACAGTCGATTTTGTGCATTGTTTATCAAAACATCATAGTGCTTTTTTTTCTATTTATCCGTTGTGCTGTCCTTGTGCTGCTGCAACAACCATATTTCCCGGCTGCTGATCACTTAAGATGTATCTATAAAAATGTGTCTGTGTGTGTGTGAGTAAAAGGTTAGTGTGAACACTTAGTAGCATGTATCCTTCTTATCAGGTCACGGTAAACATCTGCTGTGCAGAGATTTATCATTCATGAAAAACAGTAGAGCTATCTGATACCTGCACGACCTATTCAATTATTAATTCTTAGTTTGTGAAACATCCCAGATAGTATAATGATACTACAATTTCAAAGGCTCTATGAGGCGGTGTGAGGAATAGATTTAAAGCAGTCTGTCTTATGAGTTCTCTCATGAAATCATGTTGTCCCAGGCTATTGCTTGGTGAAGTCGAATACATTTTGCTGCAAATTGCACCCTCCATATATTATACTGGCCTTGTTATGTCTAAATTAGATAAATGTGATAGCACACAAAATTTAGAAAAACCCCATAAAAATGGGAAATACAACAACTTCAGTGGGTACAATTATACAATAATCTTTCAATCAATCTCTACTGTTGCACATTTCGGGTTCCAGTTCCAACATAATCCAGTCAGCTACAGTGCAAAATGAAATTATCCTTTATAAATCCCTCTCTGCATTTAACCCACCCTTCATTATTAAGGCGCCTGTGAAGCGCCCGGGGAGCAACTAGTGGTTCAGTGTCTTGCTCAAGGACACTTCGACATGCGAACTATGGGGAGACCAGGGATCAAACCGGCTACCTTGGGGTTACAGAACGACCACTCATCCCCATGAGCTACAGCCGCCCCTACTGTGTGATAAAGCAGCACAAGAAAGAATGGATAAAGTGGAAAATTAATCTCCAGTGCATTTTGCCACAGCTGAGGCTTTCTAAAAGCATTGAGCAGAAGAAACTGGGGAATATCATGAGATTTAGCAACATCTACTTATTGTCGCTTTGAATCGGGCTCTTGTATTTTGAGCAGGGCTTCCTGAGTGGAAGTAGGTGACAGAGCTTCTAATAAGAACAATAACATATTAGGTGAGATGAGGATGATCAGTATATGTTTTCCTATCTGCACTGAGACATTTCATTCCCCTATATATAGTCCACTCTGCCTATATAATGGCAAGAAATAAGGGGCAATAAAATAACAGAGAATAGGGTGAGAGTTAGGTTAAGGGGAAGTAAAGACAGAAAGACAAATATAAAACTTTGAGTTCCATCGATCACAGGGCCCCGTTGCTCATACATGGTTCAACTAAGTCGATCAAATGTCCTATTATCCAACTTAAATTACCCCGATGATTGAAGTCAGGCTATCTCGGTTTCTCAAAGGCTGATCCGCGCTCAAACAGTCTCGTTAATTCAGAATCAGAATCAGAACCATTTATTGCCAAGTAAGTTTACACATATAAGGAATTTGTCCTGGTGGGAGGTGCATTACATTTAACAATAAACATTTAACGATAAACATAAAACAGAATGCAATAAAAAGGGAGCATGAATATTTACAATTGGGTGTAATGAATATTTACAGTTGGATCTAAAGAAAATAAAAACGCAGAAAATAAAAATCCTGACTGCTGACGGGAAAAAACTGTTTCTTTGGTAAGGGGTCTTGGTCCTAATGGACCGCAGCCTCCTGCCAGAGGGAGGGGACTCCAACAAGTTATGTCCAGGGTGAGCGGGGTCGGCTACAACCTTTCTTGCCCGCTTCAGAGTCCTTGAAGCGAACAAGTCCTGGGCCCTATTTCTCGTACCTGGCTCAACAAAATCGATCAAATGTCCTATTAGCCAGCTTAAATTAGCGAGATGATTGACATCAGGCTAACTCGGTTTCTCCATGGAAGATCCGTGCTGAAACGGTCTTGTTAATTCTAACCAGACGTCAGTCATCTGGATAAATGCGCGTGCCCGCTCCTCTTCAGAAGGGATAATAATTGAGCACTGACACCACGATCTTCTAACAGCACAATGGCAAAAAAACTCAGAGGAACCCTTTTTTTCTCTCCGCTGAGAAGCAGGAGATGATCATGAATGCATATGAGGAATTCATTAACTTAATCATTCACAGCAAACGCGTTGCGAATATTCCAACATTTTTGCAGCGTTGTTGGTGTGAACGCAGCTTAACACCACCCCCGCTGCGAGACATAAACGTCGCAAATATATCAGTTAAATGCGTCAGTGTTGGGAAAATGTATCGGCTAATTTTAAGTGCTTCATCACCCAAATCAATCAGATTATATTTATTTAAATGTGCGTGCTGGCAGTAGTATACGAATAAATATATACTTATGAGGATATATGTACTGTATGGGCGTATGTATCAGTAACCAGTTTTTTCCTTAACTGTTAACTGTTTTATTGTTTTTGAGGTATTTCAGATCAGAATCAGAACCATTTATCTGCCAAGTATGTTACACATACGAGGAATTTGTCTTGGCGGGTGGTGCATACATTAGACAAACAACAACAATCTATTTAACAATAGATTTTTAACAATTTATTCCTGTTGTAACAGTTTTGGGGAAAGAGAATGATTTGCTTTTCTTCCGATAATGTGCTTGAGTCTCTGTTTTGGGGTATCATACACTGCTCTCCCTTGTTGGACCAAAACGTATTCCATGTATTGAGTGTTTTGCGAGGTTCTAGGATCTATACATGTAGGTAGTGCTGACAGACAAAAATAACCAGTAACTGTGCCAGATATACACATGCTGCTTTTGCTTGCTGAATAAAGACCTCCCGGCTTTACCGGAACTGTGTTGTTGTCATTGTCTTCTTTCCCGATTACCAGATGGGGTGGTTCACTTTTACACTGTGATTTGTAAGCTTTAGCCGCTATCATTATTTGTTTCGCCATGTTTTCACACATGCTGGATATATCCTTCAAACACATACTGTAGACCTTGTCTGTCTGCGCTTCTTTGTAATTGACACAAAATTAGATAATATTAATGCAGGGAGTGCAGTTAGTGCCAGTGGATGCTCCATGGTAGATCTAATAGGAGTAGCAGCGAGTGGCTGGGCTTTGCAAAAGGTGAATTGACTTCTGACCGTAATATTTGAAGCTCAATAATCAGTTTCTTTGCTTTCAGCAGTAAAGGCACTCAGCTCTTGGCAGTACCAAATTGACATGACAGTAATTATACTAGTAAGTGTGGGCAGAGTTTTAAATTAAGGTTTGAATGGGTGGTATTTTAAGGGTCGGGTGAGGGAGAATGACAGAGTGAGAGTGGGTGTGTGCGCGTGTGTGATCATGAGTGAGGCTCAAGTAGAGTGCGACAGATCAGAAGCAGATGAGACTGAGAAAGCAGCACATTGGTCACACTCCAGTCAAGACATTGGTTTGTGTTTACACAAAGGAATAACAACAAGGAAACACATTGGAGGTAAGAAGATTTAAGCTCTTTGGAAAGCTATTCATCATGAGTCTAGGAATAAGACACTGAAATTGTGTATACCACTATCTCCTATAAATATCACTTCATGATTGAGTGCCTCATAAATGTAAAAGACCTTTGTGGGTATCATCATGAAATTGGCCAATGTATTGTTTTTAATTCAAAGCTTTTCAATTTCAATGCTACGGTTGTTTTAACGTTGTTTTAAGTGTTTTTTTAAATCACGTATCAAAAAAACATTTGTCCTTTCATGATGAGCTAATATACTCAGATGAGCATTTGGTGCTCAATAAACCGCTACTGTATGACTACTGTTTATAATAACATTCTATTAATCTTAATATTTGTGCATGAAACCAACAATATATAATGTGCTTAGGTTTAGAATACTGAAGCTATAACTTCATCTTAATTCATCAAAGTGGTCTGCCTGTTAAAGCCAGTGCCAAGATCAGCATAACAGGATTGTAGGGGGAAAGTCATCGAAGTAAAACCTCTGAAATATCATTACAGGACAGAACAACAATGGGGGGGGATGTATCTCTGTTGAAAGGAATAATTTATTCTACCTTTCTGTCTGCAATCTTACTCAGAGTCCTGGTGGCTTATTCAGCCCAAAACCATACAATGTAAATAAAATATACTGAATGTAAACAAAAATAGGACCGTTGTATTGTGTCATCTCTGTACTATACTATTTCTCCTCCTGCTTTACACTTTGTAACAATACCAAATATGAATAAGTAAGTATAACTGTACAAATAAAAATAAAATGACAGTGAAGAACATCACTGGAGAATTGTGAAAAGGGAGTATAATTATCAAACAAAGTAAATCTTTGCCAGGTGTGTGTTCAACAACACTCCTGTATGGTGTAATTGAATGATTACAACCCACTCTTGGGTAACCGTCTATAATATAGACAATTAATTTTTACAATGCCTTACAGTCCAGTAGTGTCTATATAGACACTACTGGACTGTAAGGCATTGTAAAAATGAATTGTATTCCAATAAAAAAAAAGATCAGTGATGTATGTAAGCAATGGGGTCACATGTTTTCATATAAGACACACATTTCATTTCATCTTGGAAAAAAACTCACCAAACTCCGTCTGCATAGCACCGGCTGAATGGCGGCAATGTATTCAGTAGTGTGGGTGTACTGGTATGTCCTTACCTGTTAGCCACGCTCACTGTCCAAAACAATAAAAGTGTGCAATTTGATTTTCCCCACCATGTCTTCAGCTGCTGAGCAGTGGCCAAGAGTTACTCAGCAGTATGTGTACCGATAGTTCAGTTAGCTGGTAAACTTGGTCCAAAACAATAAAAGGTTGCTAATTGTTAACTCCCGTTGTGTCTCTGGGTGCAGAGTAGAAGCTGGAAGTCGGCAATGCACTTGACTGGGTTATTACTAGTGACCACTATGGCCGGGGACTGGTTCAGAATAGTGAGTGAGGAGTCAGCAGGCAGTCATTGGCAGTTTAAAACAGGCATAAAACAGTGTTTTGAAAAAATGTGAGACCCTCCTGGGGCTACATATATTATATAGATAAAAGAAGTAATTCAATACACAGCAGGGGCTGCACTCTAAAGCCACATGGTAATGGTGTATTGTATGCAATTTGATGTGATGCAATGGATGTGCCTCCACTGTACAATACATGCCATACCGCTGGTTGTGTTTAAAAATCATAGACGAACAAAATGCATTCTGATGAAATACATAATTTGGTAAGAAAATACTTCTGACTGATATATGTAAATCTGTGGAACAATAAACATTGTTTGTTCCTGCATCCATTATCAACAGTTATTAATTAAACTGGAAGCAAAACCCTTCCCTGTCTATCTCATCATCCCGCTCTCACTTGGAAAAATGGTAATATCGTTAGATTTGACCTCAAAGTCAGTAAATAACATTCAGCTAATTGACCAGTTCCCCTTACTCCGACGTCAGCCCAAGTCTGACGGACGCCGAAGAAGTTCATCTGTAAGCATAATCAAATGTTCTGTATGTTATGAACTTACAAACCAATAATTATATATATATATATATATATCTTAAGGACATACTGCATTTATGAGAATCTGCTCATTTATCCCTGCCACTATTAGTGCACAAGCAGTGGCCTAAAGGGTAGAAAAAGCTAGCCTGGTTCTGTTGAAAGGTAACAAAATCCCCCTCACAATATTTCTGCAGCTCAATAAATAAGGATTAAATTGCATGTGTTTTATCTGTGCATGACAAAAAGTGTCAATAAGACAGTTCAACAATTTGTTTAATGTTACATGCTGGGAATGGTCATTTTATGGAGTCTCTATTAGAGTCTCTATTGGTTGCCTGGCGACCAGTCATGGGAATAAATAGTCTTACCCCAGCCCCCACCCCTAAAATGCCTATGCTTCTTTTTATACTTGAATTATGTTGTACAGGTTTCACAAATTTCCAAAAATGTTGTAATATCCCATTTAGCAAATTTTAGTACATCTCACAGATCTGAATTTTAACTGAACAACTTGTAGGTGTAAATGTGTGTAACCCCATTGAATTTGTACTGCATGAATAAAGAACTGATAAAGAATGAATATCAAAGAATTTGACTCCGAGCAGGATGTGACAAGGTAAATAATATCATTGCACCTACGATCATGGGCCACTTCAATCAGCTTAGTGCTTTGAGTACACACTGTACCGTCAACTGAATGTACATCCAAATAGGTAAACACTCAGAACATGTAATGTATGTGACTCACCAAGAATAGAGTCCCCAATACAGCCACTCTCCACCCACTGAGCATTAAACTTTCATGGTAATGGAATAATTTTGAGACAAACAACATTTATTGCAGTCTTCATTAATGCACTAGCTCCAAAACCTCCCCCGCCATTTCCCTGTCCTCTTGTCGGTGAAACATTTTCACATATTGGACAGCTCAAAGAAAGGGAAATTATAAATTGAGTAATATTCCATATTTGTCATTGTCGATAAATCCCATCAAATTCTGACAATAAATTGATCCTGTGTATATAGAAGTCTGATATACAATACAGTAGCTCATGTCAAAGTCCTCCATTGTTGTCCAAAACTACAAAACAACGCCTCAAAGTAGCACTGGCAGGCATGTCCCTTCTTTACCATAAAGACAGGTGATGTGGTAGTATATACTTACCAATTATGTACAAATATTCCCAATAATATGTGCTATAATATGTGCTATACTCCTGCTTTTTACTCCTTCTGGAAATTACCAACCCCTTTAAAAAAAACTTGATAATTGTGGTCCATTTGAAATGTACATTAACTGATGCTGAGGGTTATTTTGCCACCTGTGGGCCATGCAGCTAACACACATTGACATAAAGCAACATCAGCATTAATTTAAGTGAATGTAAGTCCAACATTCATTCTCCTTTCAGCTCTATTTTTGGTCTTCACCAACAACTGAGAGAAATATATAGCTCTTTACCAAATAATGTTCACCAGCTAGTCGCTAACTCTGTCTGTCTGCTGTTTGGTGTCAAGCAGGAAGTGGTTTAAAGTGGGGTTTTAGAACTTTTTTGGTGAAAACAGCTGACTATTGCACCTGGAAAAGGTTCTAATTAGAACGATGACACAAAACAAAACAATGAGCTGAAAGACTATTTGTGAGTTTGTCAATACAAATTACTTCCTTCACATTCAAATTGGAGTTCTACTTAAAGGGCAGCAAACAGATGGCTATTCAAGCGTATTTAATCACTTGGTCTTCTGCTCACTTTCGGAAGTCAATTCAAGATTAATTGGCAGAAACAACAGTCATAGCTAATCTAATTATACAGTTCTGGGAATTGGTCAGCAAACTTAAGATCAAGATGTGAAACAACTCCTGCCTTATTTGTGCTGACATAAATGTGCAGTAGTCGACAAAACTTTGATTCCTGCTCAACCATGGTGAGAAATCCATTTTGTAAAAATACTATTACCTTCATGCTAATGTGTATTCAAAAGATTTCCCCTGAAATGTAATTTCATATGGATGTTTCATCTTTTTTTTTTTCTCAGATAGCGAGTCTGATTATTTCAGCAGGATGTCAGCTTTTAACTGCTCGTTTGATCTAATGGCTGAAAAAGATGGTTGGTTATGTCCTCCGGGGGAAAAGTGTGTCAACCTGACCTCTGGCGTGAATGGGAGCCACATTGATCTGAATGATGCATGTCTGACAGAAGAAGAGTACCTGGAGATATATCTGGGGCCTCGTCGATCACCTGTGTTCCTTCCCGTCTGCCTCATCTACCTGCTCATCTTCCTGGTAGGTGTGGTGGGGAATGTGCTGACGTGCACTGTCATTGCACGCAACAAAGTGATGTGGACGCCAACAAACTACTACTTGTTCAGCTTGGGGGTATCAGATCTGCTGGTGCTGCTGCTCGGCATGCCATTAGAGCTGTATGAGTTGTGGCAGAACTACCCCTTCCTCCTGGGGCATGGTGGCTGCTACTTCAAAACCTTCATATTCGAGACTGTGTGTTTTGCGTCTATCCTCAACGTAACAGCGCTGAGCGTGGAGCGCTACATCGCTGTGGTGCACCCGCTACGCGCAAAGTACGTTGTGACGCGTACCCATGCCAAGCGGGTCATCCTTTCGGTGTGGGGCGTGTCGGTGTTGTGTGCTTTACCAAACACAAGTCTGCATGGAATTGCCGTCCTTCACACTACCTCCAACAGTTTTTCGGGGAACATCTCCGTCGAGATCCCTGACTCAGCAATCTGTATGCCGGTGAAACCGCGCTGGATGTACAACCTGACCATCCAGGTGACCACCTTTGTATTTTTCGTGCTGCCCATGCTCACCATCAGCGCTCTCTACATGCTCATTGGGTTGCAGCTGAAGCAGGAGAAGATGCATCAGCTGGAGGCGAAGAAGAGCTTTGGACAGGACAGCTTCTGTCACGTCAGATCACAGCAGCAGAAGGCCCGTCGCCGGCAGGTCACCAAAATGTTATGTGAGTATTAAACAAGTACTGACCCCGTTGGGGTCACATGATAGTAAAATGTATTTGATGTGTAAAACATGCAAACACATTTTTAAACAGCGCCCTCTGTAATCGGTGTTCACGGATTCATAAACTGTCCTCAGATTCGCAATTTATGCATTTTTTTTAGATTTACTCAAAGATATAAATATAGGCAGTGATAGTGAAGTCAGTAAAAATTATTCAGCTTTTACATATAATTTAGCATTTATAGCACTTCTAACATCATGTTAACATTAGCTACCTTTCAACAGTTCAACAGCATTTATTTGCGTAGTTTTGCATTTGTCACATGAAAACCTAGGCTTGGGCAAATGGTGTAAGCTGCTAATATTCACGTTTAAGAGTTTCCTTCCTGTGCTTGTTAACAAAGCTTTGTGTCAACATGTGGGGGCTACTTTATGTCAAACATGGCTGAAAGACAAACAGGCTGCTGCACAGGTAGGCTTCTGTTTGGCCCGGTGCTTCAGGTGCATAACAGCATTGTTAGATACAAACTAAGAGCACCTCACATGTGCTAATATGACCTAATTCTTTGACTTTGATAGAATGGACTAAATTTTCCTATGTTTTCTTCAAGAACAACAAAGGCTAGATTAGATGGTTGTCTCCACCTTCATCATACCATTGGACGATAAAAAACACTGCCATACTACGTAGGCACGGATGTCTAAATCAATTTCATCCAGCAATTTTGGGATCTCTATGAACACCAAATATGCATGTTTGGGTATCGTTAGAAAGAAAAACTACTTACCTTTCATATAAAACCATTTCTGTTGATGAACACATATTACTGGATGAAAACTAGATTTTCTAAAATCTACATAGACTGCAATAGGAGTCTTGAAAAGATACAGCTACATACAGATATAATTTAATATTATCTTTGCAAATACCTTATATGTCCTGGGTTTGTGGTCCAAATGATTCTAAATCAAATATTGTATCAATATTCTTCCAGAGAGCCTATGTTACTTTAAACTGTGAAAACATACAAAAGAATGTTCTTCTGAGTTTTGAATGCTTATTTTGCAAGCCCCGCATGGACCTATATAGGTCCTTTTTTAAGATTTTAATTAAACTGTAAAACATTACAATAATCATGAACAAGTATATTGATGCTACACATCAAATTAAACAAGAGAACTTGGGCTACAATAATTAGTCAGCCATTTCAACACAACTCAAACACCAACTAAAATAATGATTAAAATAAAATAGTTATAATTTTGTCACGAGTCAGCCCACTCTGCATGTTTCTGGAACTAGCAGCCCGTGGCTTGGTGCTATCAGAAAAAGACAAACAGCAAAAAGCAAGACAATTTCACACAGATTCCAAATCTATTCACCAAATCCCTCTGCTGCAAAGCATCACCGAGATACGAACCAAAGAACACAGCAACATAAATCGCTGAGTCAGCACATTTTGAAACTTTATTTTTTTGTTGTTGAAAAAATGCATTTCCCCCAGTAAATCCACACTCTCTGTACTTTACCCAATCTGACTTTGTTCTGCTTCACTTTTTCAAGTGAAAACAGTGCAGAGAGACTGTTCACATATTGTGCTATGATTTGGGAGAGCTTCAGGGCTTAGTGAAGCATCATTTCAAGGAGATAATCATCCTGAAAGTGCTTTTTTTTTCTATAGGCGGACCTGGAACTTCTATTTGTTCTGTGTTTCAATCTTTATTTACTCTTAGCCAGCAACATATATACTAATATTTACACATCTGACCAAAAGCTCACAAGGGTTGCCTTTATTATAACACCAAAATTATTCAAATATCCCTTGTGGTTGCAGAGATACACCCTTTTTAGTTTGGGTATGCTATTTCGAGCTAAATCCTAAAAAATGCCTTGGTGCTTAACGGGGCTTTAAAGGTTAAAGCAGAAGAATCAAAGGATGTGTAGAAGCCGATGCAACGGTAGCGTTAAACGCATCCTTGATGGTTAAAAGCTGCTTATGAACATGAATAACTATGATATGGCCATGAAAGGTGACACCAACCATGCAGATATTATTCAGTTCCGTCTAATCAAAACATTCAGATATACTGTCAGTAACTTGTGATAATGACACCATCCTACTGCTCATCCAGGTGCTGATGAGCAGTAGGAGCAGCAGAGCTCCCGTGCAAACATTTGTATAACTGCATGTATTTAAAAGTTTGACTCTTTTCTGGACAAATACATTAGTTAATTAATTCACAATATGTGAAAATGTACTGTAAAATACCGTAAAGTAACATATCTAATTTCTGAATTTAACAATTACTATAATACCAAAGGTAAATGCTCTCATCACAATATTAATAGTCAAAGTCATGCCACATATTGGATACTTAATGGGGATGGTTACATGATATAGAAAAAAGCATGATTCAGACCCAGCATGGCCTGTTTCTTGCCACAAATGTCAATACAACTGATTTCAGAGAGTAGTTTGATAGATTTGTCTAAAACAGCTGCTATGATTTTCCTGTTTTACAAACTGGAAGACAAGATCAATGACACCCAAATAAGTGGTGTGTTTGTCCAATTAGGCATAGGGGGGATCATGCTTGAAGAAGATATCTACAGATAAGACATACATGTGTAGTATATCCTTGAAAAAGAGCTCTCCCTCTATGGATTTGTGATCTTGTAATTGCAAAAATGTAATGCTATTTCAATCAATTCTCACATTTTGTCAAATACTAAAAATATTACGGGTAAAATTACATTTTACAAATAAGATAATGGCTGTAACGTGCCTTATTTAAATAAAAATCAAGCAGTCAAGCTTTTATCGGACCAAATCATAGGCTGTTCACCCAGAAGAACAGATATTTTCTGCATCACTGACACACAGGCCTCAAAGAGACAATATAATTGAGAACAGAGAGCATGTTAGCAACATCAATCAATGTACGGCTATTAAAACCTTCTCTACCGATGTCTCCCATTGTCTCTTGCTGTTTTCCCAGTTGTTTTAGTGGTGGTTTTCGGGATCTGCTGGGCCCCGTTTCACACTGACCGCCTCATGTGGAGTTTCATTAATGCCTGGACTGACAACCACCTGAAAATCTTCCAGTATGTGCACATCATCTCCGGAGTGTTTTTCTACCTTAGCTCAGCAGTCAACCCAATCCTGTACAACCTGATGTCCACACGCTTTAGAGAAATGTTCAAGGAGGTAATGTGTCATCGGCCTTACCACGTTAATCCCAGAAAGCACTCGCTCAGTGTCACCCGGGTGACACTCCGCAGCACCCTGAGTGAAGTGCCGCTCAGCAATGGTGCTGCTGTTGTTGAAGCTGCGGCAGGAGAAATGAAAAAAGATGAAACCTGTTTTTCGTGTTAAAACAACTCAAAGTGTATTTGAAGGGGGAGATATTGTTTGTAGGATGGTTCCATTCTGAGCCACTGCATCCTTGAACTGTCATAAACCTTAAATAGTCAGCGTGGAAGAACTGCAGAACAAGCTGAAGCTATCCGTATGCTGTGTAATGTAAGTGCTGCTTTTGACAAGTTTATTAGTAACTCAGCAAATCACATACTTTTAGAAGCATGCCTAGGCAGCTTAGATTCAGACTCAAGCCCTCCGAAATGAGGCAGGAATGCACACTGGAATGTCAACTTGAATTTGCCAGCACAGATAACATCCAATGTTCAATGTCTGAAGCCATTATGATGAAAACAGATGGACATTTGAAAATATGTTTAAATGAGGACAGTACAGTATACAAAAAATACTGGCAATAAATACAGTAAGGATATGTTAAACACAATGGTTTAACATAACATTAAACTGAAGTTTCTATGTAAACTATAGGAAAAAAAATTAATAAAGATAAGGAAAAAAGGAAAGAAAGAAATGACAGATGGCAATGCAAAAATTATTGTATTCCTGATACTGCACCTGTAATCATCCATGTTGTAATTATTCATATCAAATCATTTGTAATACGAGTGTCAAAGATCCCTAGCATTAGTCTGTAAGTAAATACTGTACACTATATTGCTGTGTTTAGTTTACGCTCGTGTTTGTGTGTTGAAGAAATTTATGCTAACTGTTTTACTGCTTTAAATTGTTTAAAGTGTTCTTTGTGTAGCGATGTTATTTATCCCTATGGAAAATAATTTGTGTTGAAATTTCAAATAGGAAGCAGCTTTGTGATTTTTGTTGTGACAATGAAATTCATACGCTTGTTATGATTAGCCAAGAATGTTTAGCATATGTCCAGCTTGCAAAGGTTTTTGTATGATATGGGAAATGCTGCCCATGTAAAAGTATGACAAATATGATTTTTGAATGCCTTTAAACAATATGATGGGCTAGGCTTTCAGGCACACTGGTAGTACTGTAGTGGCACATTATCTGACAGCTACTGTTACTGTCTGGTAAACCAACCATAAAAACGTTAAGCCAAAAACTATGTCCTCCTACAGTGTATTTATTTACAGCTCTAAATCCCTACGGCCTTTACTAGACTGGCAAGCATTTGCCTACTAAAGATGTGCGTGAGTGTAGACCGGCTAAAGATCGCAGCCACCAGCCGGCCCGGCCTCCAAGCGCGGCTCAAGATTCAACGCCAACAGCAGTGGGAGCAGAGCCTCTGGTCATCCCTGATGAGACACTGGGGATACAGCTGGCTGCAGCTGCTAAGAAATGTAGGTGTGTTGGGACGACTCTGATTCAGGGAGTTACAATGGCCACGGGCCGTGTAATGTCTCTAGCCACTGTAGGTTCTTGCTATGTGTGGCATGGATGCACAGCGCATCCGATGAAGGACCAGGAAGATCTCCTAGGAGCCGCCATCATCACGGAAGCCCTTTGGATTGATTTCATCGGTGGAAGAGGAGAAATCACAGCCCAGCACAGTTTCCACAACGTTCTCTGGAACTAAAGCAATTTTCCTATGCACATCCTCGACATTATTTCATAAGGGCTCATTCACCCTACTCATTCATATTTACTCTTCCCCACTGTGGGGAAGAGTAAATATGAATGAGTAGAGTGCCAGGTCGTTTTTTGTGGTAAATATTGGGTGATAAATGTAGTCTCTGTTCTCTTGTTGTTTTCTGTCCTAACAGCTGGTTGATTGTATTCAACTGGTTTTCAAGATTAAAATTACATAAGTTGCCCATTCTTGTACTGAAACAAGACATTCTCTGAATTCCAAACCTTGATAATTCAATTTGTATCTGTAATATTTGTTGGCTATTATTGCAGCATAAATATTATTTGTTTACTAGGCTCCTTGAAGTAATGTCTGCATTTTATGCCGATTAGTGAAACTAGTGAAATCTACATTGTCAGCAGAAAATGTGATCTTTCGAAGCTGTCTTGTAGCGAGTTAGTTTTAGTAAAGGAAATATATGAATGCAATATATGATACTTCATGAGAATACTATCAATTAAGGTTACAAGTTACAAGGTTTTTCTTTGTCATTGTACGAGGGTTGTACAATGAATCAGATCATCTTGAAGAAGTGCGATATCTGGAACAAATTGTAACATGACATCATTTGTATTTTATTGCACACCATGTGCATATATCAAGATAGATAATGAATCACCTTGAGAGGAAAAGATGCACACCCCCGTATAAGAGTATATCAGACAATTTTCTCTTAAATACTTATAAACTGTTTCAAATGAAACCCCAAGCCGTAAAGACTTGAATCGTGCCAGCTGCTATAAACCCTTGGATTAGTTGCAAAGAAAGATTAGGCATCGTTAAACATCTGGGGGCAATATTCGGTCACACTGAAATACTCCTCCTCTAAATAATAGCAAATGGAAATCATAGCCAACTCGACCCTGAGGGGGAAGTGAAGATCGGAAAATAAGGCCTCATCAATGCACAGGCACAACTCTCAACAGAGTCCATCAGCAGATTGTGAATACAGCCTTCACTTGGACCCATCTGGAAGAGCACAAACGAAAGATTCACTCTTGTGCCGTCATATGTTGTCACATAAGAAGAACACTAACCTCAGCTAGATTTAACAAGCCTGTGGACCTTGTCTGAGTTCTCAAATGAAAACAAAGTGGAGAATATTTACAAGTTGTATGCACCGGCATCACTGTCTTTTTCTCTAAACAAAATGTTCAACTAAAATGGCACTCATAGTCCCTGTCAATCCTAATCATAAACCCTGTGTTTACAGTAGAGGAAAAGTAGAGAGGTTTACTATAACTTGTCTTTTTAATTCATGTCAGGTAAGTTTAACCAGTGGTGGGCCGTGCATTTTCTACCTAGGCCTTCTCTGCTGTCTGATATCGTTTACATAAATACGTGCATGATGGGATGCTGCGTCATTAACAAACACGTAGTCTATATCAAGAAGAACAAATCAGTCACATTTAGTTATAAAAAAAACATGACAAAACAATCCAACAAAACTACGGCACTAAAACATCAGACACACAAGCCATCAGAAGGAACGATATTAATGATTTAATAAAAACAACACTGGACGGTGTCGGCTCAGCTGCAGAAGGAAATTTAGCTCTAGCGTAAGTTCAGATAGGAAGACAATCCCCTCACGCTCGTATTGCTCCCTCAATAGCAGGGTAAGCTAATAGGGAAACATAATTATAATACATGTAGTGTATTTGTGAAAAACAATTAAATTATAAAATAGCTATAACTTTGTGATTCTGTTTAGGCCAGCAGAGAAGGCTTAGCATGCCCTGACGGCCCACCACTGAGTTTCACCCAGTTGTCTTCTCTATATATCTAACCACCTGTTTCCTTATTACCGCACTGCAAAATATGATGGCATGATTAAACCCGTACAGCAAATTACCAATCATGAATGAGCTACAAACATGTTTTCAATATGTTGCAAAGCACAAAAATGTCAGCAAAATAACTCCAAACAAGATTGAAAATGCTAAAGAGAAGGGACTGTGGAGGGAGGTGATAATTCTGCTTATGCACCACTTGGACACCAAATGGACTCAAATAATGTGGATTTCTCTTGTTACAATGTATCTTGATCTGTATGATTACAGAGTGGTTGCATTACACAGATTTATAAAGATTCCTTTGGTCATATTATTGTATTGAACTGAAAGTCTTTATCTAACAAGAAGATATAAATAAACATAATCCAACAGGTGTATCTATGCAGGAAGGCAAGGTAATACATGATCAAAAGCAGATTTTTTTTTTCACATTTAAAGTGTTAAAGGATTATTCTTTTATCGTCACATAATAATAATAGTCATTTTATTTGTATAGCACCTTTAAAAATAGTCTATAAAGCGCTTTGACAGACAAAGCAGCAAACGCAAGGCAATAATAATAACAACAACAGGAAGCTCAACAGTGAGGCCCAGGAAAGACAAACTAAGGTAAGAGTTTTAACTCGTCTTGCTTGCCAACTGCCTTGTAATCCAAGAGCACTCCTCCAAAGGTGCTCCGTGTACACTTTGTGGCTCTTGTCTCTGTCTACTGACAGTGATCAAATTACGTTGCCGGATAACATCTCAAATGATTACAAAGGTGAAGGCAAATAGCATGCGCTTTCCCCCCTGCGTCTTCCACAGGTTAATCAATAACAACAATATGACTCCTAGCATTGTGCTCGGAGAGAATGTTAAGTAGGGCTGAACGATTAATTGCATTTGCGATAATATCACGATATGATAAAACAAGATTTTCTAACCGCAACGTGCGCGATTACAACGTCATCACGTGACGCGAGCGAAAGAGCGGAAAACTCGGCTGCATCAACCATTTTACATGCGGCCCGTTAACCTGTTGCGCAATGGCATCTGGCTCCACGGAACAGTCAGAAACTGACACAGCTGAGACTTTAGTCTCGAAGAGGAACAGCACGTCGGTGGTGTGGAACCACCGACGTGCTGTTCTGGTTTCAAAAAAGAAGATGCTGCGCAGCGTCAGGTGATGTGCAGAGCATGCCGCACTCCTGTTGCTACTTCACGGGGTAACCCTACAAACTTGTTCCAGCACTAAAAAAAAACCACCACAAATCAACATATGATAGTTGTATGGCCAAGATGCCGAGCACCAGTGCGCCAGACAAACCAAATACCTCAAGACAGGGTTCACTGACCGAAATGTTTGAAAGCGTCAATCCATATGAACGTAATTCACAACGACACGGGAAAATCCCTCGGGCAATAACAGAGTTCATAGCCAAAGATATGATGCCTCTCAGCCCGGTGACCAAGCCTGGGTCCATGGCATTGATAAAAACGCTTGATAAACGGTACAGGATACCCCCGTACATATTTCAGTCAGACTGCCATACCGGAGCTGTACAAAAAGTGCAAAGAGAAAGTCGCCACGGAGCTTAAAACGGTAGACTTTTTTGCTACCATTACTGATCTGTGGTCGAGCCGCACAGCTGAGCCTTACCAGAGTCTTACAGTCCATTTTATTGACGGAGATTTCAACCTCGGAGCTCGGGAACTCAACGAGGAGAAACACGTCTGCATCACGACAGACAACGCGTCAAATATGGTGCTGGCTGCACGGCTTAATGAATGGACGAGGCTCCAGTGTTTTGGGCACAGATTACATCTTGCCATTGGTAAATTATCGTCTGTAAAAATATATAAATTATGTTGAGTTGTGGAAAGTGGATGGGATTAAATAAATTCATATTTCCTCCCACTCCTCTTTTTATTTAATTCTAACAAATAGGCCCAGCCAATGGGAAAGAACATTTTACACTAAATGTATCTAATATTGTCTTGATCATATTTAAATCATTCATTATGTTTTGTTGGGGAAAAGAGAGGATACAATTTAAAAAATGTAAAATCGTATATTAAATTGCAATTGCAATATTGGAGGAAAAAAAAATCGCAATTAGATTATTTTCCCAAATCGTTCAGCCCTTATGTTAAGTGAATTGTCATACAATGTCTGATAGTTTCAATTAAAAGGCCACCACTGACATCCTGGACACCACACCGAAAAGGTGATCAGCAAATTAGCAATGGTTCACGATCCACTATAAGTAAAAGATTGAGTGGTAATTCAAGGAAGGAGTTTTCCAGACTTCATTTTAAAAACTACCGAGTTGCCTTTTGTTAATAATTTGCACAACAACTGCTAATGTCCATTTATATAAATGAAAAGCACATTCAGTTTCATTCAGCTGACACTGTGGCAGTGTGTCGAACATCAGCAACCACAAATAAGCAATCCAAATACAGTTAACAAAAAAGTTTGATATGTTGAGATTAAATCATGTATCAGCACAAGTCTCAAAAACAAAAAACAAGACCATCATATATTTATATCTTGATAATACACAGCTATTAACCCTCCCTAATTATGTTAACCACCAGTTCTTAATTGCCAGCCTGATAATGATGCAATGACTGCATTGACTCCTGCAGTCGGGAAATAAGAGCCGATTTACAAATATATGTTCTGAGAGGGAGTTTAATTATCATTGCACTGTTCTGAGCAACGAATAAGGAGGCAGCCATGGACACTTATACTAACTACATGTTGCCTTTTTAAACTATACTTTTGACGAGACATGACAGAGTATGAGAAGCACCAAGGGTCAATTCCACTGATTGTTTTTTTTTTTTAAGATTTTCACCAAGAAAATCAGTTTTTGTTACCTCCACTTTTACAGTTTAATTTCCTCATCTAAACTATGTCATCTTATTGTGCTGCAGCAAAATAATAGAAACTTTGAGTTGATAAAATGTCAGTTGTATCATCTATGTGTTATGATGCACCCACAATATTATGCTCTATGACTAGTAATGAGTAACGTCAGAATGTTTGGGTTGTGCCTCCCAGGCTACATAGTTGCTGCCACTGATTGCTTGTTGTGATTGCACACAACCGGGAAGGACACCTGCAGGTGTCAGAGCTGAACAACTACCTCTACAAATCCTCAAAAAGGAGTGGCAGCTATGTAAAAAGAAACCATCACATGAAAACTGTGCTACCTACCCAAAGATCCATGTTCACGAATGAAACAATACCTACTTGTTAATCTCTGTTCCCGACTTGATTTTCCCAAAGCACGATGACCACAACAGACCAGCGTTGATGTTTCTTCATGCTTATTTATTGCACAGCGCTCTTTTAGGCTTTTCGTGTGTGTGTTCTGCTGCAGCAGAAAGACCGCTGTAATGCCTTCTGCTGCGCACACGGCTCTGCTGCAGAAGAACACACACACGAAAAGCCTAAAAGAGCGCTGTGCAATAAATAATCATGAAGAAACATCAACGCTGGTCTGTTGTGGTCATCGTGCTTCGGGAAACTGAACTTGGGAACGAAGAAGCGCTACAGCGGTCTTTAGTATAATTTTTTTTTTTTAATGTTATAATAATTATAATACTCGGCGGGCCGGATTAAAATGCCCGCGGGCCGTAGTTTGCCCACCTCTGTGTTAAACTGACCTTGCACAACCTGAACTCTAATAGATGTAAGAATAATGAAATGAAGAATATCTCCAGAATATAACGATTTATATTACCAACGAGGATTAATAATGGGGTCTATAAAGTGCTGAAGGAGGAGTATGG
Source organism: Taurulus bubalis (assembly GCF_910589615.1). Classification (NCBI taxonomy): domain Eukaryota; kingdom Metazoa; phylum Chordata; class Actinopteri; order Perciformes; family Cottidae; genus Taurulus; species Taurulus bubalis. The sequence continues at coordinate 17,194,433 of NC_136595.1, forward strand.
CCTCAAAGATCTAATTCTGCAGACATGAAAATCCCTCACCTTTCGGCGAAATTCGTCGTTTTGAAACCAAAATAGGTGACCTACGTGAATCGTGTAGATTTGATGAGTTGCAAGACCCCCACTTGCACTTGGAGGGGGTGGGGGTATTTATATTCAGTGAACTGCGAACAGGTGCGCGTGCCAGAAGGGAGCGCGAGTGCATGGAAATTTTAAGGCGAAGGGCCTCGCATCACCAGTGCAGACCACCATCAGAAGCTGAAAGCACGCCTGGCCTCGGCGATTTACCTGACTGAATTTGGTGAGTGATGGTTTCAATAATTTTAATATTTTCTGGTATATCTAAGTTAAGTTACCCAGGAGCTCTGTTGACATAGATTTAGCTAACGTTAGCTACAGCTTGATGAATTGAGTCATTGAACACAACGTTAGCCAGCTAGCTAAAGCTCCGGTGGAAAATTATTAGCCAACGCTACTGTTTTTGAGGAGGTAGATTTTGAGGTGAGGGGACTGACAAGGCAGAAGGTAAAGTGGTCCACCATTCCATTAATAAGCAGACCAACCTGCAGCCAACCTGTGCGCAATTTGTGTAGCAGATACGCATTTTGACTTTAAAGTACGCTGGTAAAAATTAGTCTAAAATTTATTTTAGACTAGTTGACCAGCACACATTATATGCAATATAATGCATGACAAGTATTTAATGACTTGTCCCCTATTAGTTGTCATCAATTCCAATCCCCCCTTGTCGTTGCACAAAAAGTATCAAGGTTGGCAGGTCTGAATGAGGCTAAACTAGAAGTTAACACTAATACAAACATTATTTTTGCAGAATGAGTGTGTTAGAGGAGAAGGACGCAGCCATTGTTAAACAGCTGGATACTGGATTGAAATGCAGCTGGAACTGGTAGTGGCTAAAACTGAAAGGCAAGGTCTCAATAAAAGGGCAAGAGGTGTCCTTTCATCTAGGAGATGTATTCTCCAAAATCAACAGGCAGGGATTCGCCAGATGCATTCTCTGCATCAAATATATAAATTATGCTAATAAAGGCAGCCATGCTCTGCAGGCTCACTGCCAGACGGAAGTTCACAGGAAGAAGGTGCAGATGATAGCTTCCACTCAGTCTTGCCAGCACCAGCTTGCCAGAGTCTAGCAAGCCAGAGTCAAGCAAGCCAGGGGCCAGAAACAGGGAAAGATCCATGTACCAGTTATAAACCGCATAGCAAATGCAGAGGTAGGTGTTGTAGGCTTGTTAGTCAGCACAGGCAGCATAGACAGAGTACACTAGCACTTTGAGATTGTTTATTCAATGTAAAGTGCACTACAAATGAAATGTATTATTATTCACAATCAGCACCGGTCACTGGCAGCATCATCACCTAACCATGGAATACAAAAGCTTTACATTAATTGCATAATTTGTGTTCTAGGCCAGGGATTCCGAGCTGCCCCTAGGGTGTGCGTGAGAGGAAAAATTTAATGGTGGTCTAATGGTGCAATAATTAATATTAAACATAATTTAAAAAAATTAAGTAGGATTTTTTTAATTATGAAAATTCCCTTTGTAAGATTTAAATTTAAAAACGTACAATTTAATAAATAGATGCACTTCCGGTCCGGCCGCCAGACTGTCTTTTACGTACACACTAGCTAGCTTGTGCACCTAATGTCATTTCATTCATTCAGCAACATCCATGAAAATATGTTAAACTGGCTGAAATCGGGGAAGCTGTCAGGTGGGACATCTGAAGCTATCAGTAATAAAAGAGGAGAGGGACAGAGAGAGAGTGAGGAACCGGAGGCGAGAGAAACGGAGAGGTGCGTTGGGGAGAGACCGGGAGAAGAAATCGACCGGGAGTCGGAGAAAGAGGAGACGAGAGTGAGCATCAGACTGGGAAAAAAAAAGAGGAAATATGATGACAATTATCTGGGTCTGGGCTTCACTTGGATTGGCAATGCAGATTGCCCGAAGCCACAGTGCGTGTTGTGCAGAGAGGTTCTGGCTAACAGCTGTCTGAACTCTTATTTGCGCCGCCACCTGAACACCAAGCATGCCAGTGCAAGTCAGAAGCCCCTTACATTTTTTAGATCAAAATTGTAAGTTACAAAACAGCCAAAAACAATTGCAGTCTCATTCATGTGTTGGGTCTACACCAGGCATTCCCAAAGTGTGGTGCGCGAACCCCTGAAGCCTCCTTTTTTATTTATATCTGTTTCTGAGCCTATGCATGTGCCACTCTTTGTTCTTTACGTGGCTTACTGTGTTTAAGTAAATACATGTGAAATGCAATCTGCCTCTGAGCCTGTGCCCTCGCCATCCTTATTGCTCTTTAAAAGTGACGCCTTGTGTAACTGAAATTTATACAGCGGACTAAATCTTGTAACAAACGCCACGCGCGAGCAAACAGTTCTCGCATTGGTCCAATTTTATGCGGCTATAAATAGGCTCTGTTGCGTTTTTTTTTTAAGGTGTGGGGGATTGGGGGTGCGTGAACCCGGTCGGGATGTAGACGGGGGTGCGTGGCCTAAAAAGTTTGGGAACCGCTGTTCTAGGCAATGGTCCTTGGAACCTTGGCGGAGCATTCCATCCCGTTTTCTAAGGCTCCTGTAATTGTTGAGCTTGCCCAGATCCTGCAGTCCAGGGGGAAGACAGCCATGCAGCTCTTCAGAAGGGACGATGTGAAGTTTGGGGAGGTGGACAGAACACTATGCAAGAACATCAACTCTGCAGCAGTGGCGTCCCTAGGCTAAATTAAACATTAAACTTAAATACATACTTTCCCTAATCTAATTACCCCCCCTCGACTTGGTCTAACCCCATGATGTCACAGCTGTAAGCAGTCAGCGTATAAATAGAGGCCATGCCTGGGCGCCTCCTTCTTTGGCCTCTGAAACAGATGGTGGGTATGGTAAGTACCAACACAAGACGGACTTAATGGAAGGCCGCACTGACTCGGCACATAAACATGGGGACAAGTGGGTGCGTTTTCACCCACTCTGTCACAAATTGCGTCAGCCAATCAGCGTTGAGAAGCTCCACCCGTCACCACCGCTGTTGCTGAATCAAACTGCTGCTGCTCCCCCTGAAGTAGCGCTGGTAGCGGCTTCATTCAGACACTGTTGTGTGATTACGGATAATATTATGAACCCAGACACAATGGAGTTTGATGTTCCGACGTATGTGGAATTTACACAAGTATAAAGCAGAACTAGTGCTTATTTTATGGTGGATGGCAGAAACGGTATCCGTTTTACGGAGAGAAGCTAGACACAGTTCCTGGAGGAGTCGGTGAAATTAACCGAGTTGTGTGCGTCTACGGATGGTGTTATGAACCCAAACACGAGGGCGTGAGGGGGGGAAATGGTGTCATTGAACACATGAGTTACAGCAAGCTGCAGAGAGTGACACACAGCGAATAAGAATTCAGGCATGAAAACGGGTCGGGTGAAAAAGGTGAGAAGGATATTACCCCTCTAGAGGGGTCCGGGGGCATGCTCCCCCATAAGAAAAATGTAAATATTCCATATTTTAAAGAAACAATCTGATGCATTTTGAGATGCTTTTTTTTGCCAACCTGGGGAGAGCTGGAGAAACTTAACTTCAGCCATGAGTCAAAAATGATTATGGCCTCCTTACTAAGTATTATGCAAGCCATTTCATGCCAGCCTGTCACTGGGTTCAACATTTACAGTATATGAGGCAGAATGTGGTAAGGGCACCACAAATGGCTTAATGCATAACCCCCACAAGAGATGGTGGACTTGCTGTAACTTAATGTGTCTACTCTTCCATCATGATTGACAACCAATACAATGTTATGTAATTCAGATTTTAATATATTTTATTGGCAAAGATAACAATTTACATTACAGTTCGTAATACTCTCGGAACCAGATAATTTTTTCTTCTTTGCCTGAACCACCAGTGTCTCCATGGCTCGCTTTCGCTGTTTTGCCACATGTCTCAGCCTCGCCCTATTCTCTTCTTTAGCATTCTGTTTCTTGGCCTGCGGAGCACTGCCAGATGCTTGGGAGCCATACTTGCTCTGCTGCTGCTGCTTTTCTTTCCGATTCATCTGCTGGCGTTTGTATGTGGCTGCTGCAGAGCAGGGGCGTCTCTAGGATTTTGACACATCTGGGGCTTAGCCCAGATGAGTGAAGCAGCGAAATTTTTAGACATAGAAACACTCTCCACATACCCTACAGGTACCTGCTCTTCTAGACTGAATTGAGGCATTTCATGGTTACCAGTTAATACCAAATAGGCTAGTAATTTTCACAAACTTCCCTCAATAGCCCAGGCACAAAAATGCCCCATTCATCATGTTGAACATACCAACAGCAACCATTCAGCAGCAGTACACATTGAGATGTTTAATGAACCATGCATCTTGTCATGTACAGTATTTACATTGTTTTACTTTGTACATTTAATGCTCTTTACATACTTGTATGTATTTATTCTTTACATATTCTTTAACATTATGTAACATAACATACTCTTTAACATAACATTTGTAACTCTTACAGGTCTGTTTCTTGTACTTAACTTTTACTAATGTACTCTTTACATCTTTTTTCCTTGTTAATTTATCTTTAGTTTTACTTTAAACATTTGTCTTGTACAGTATATCTGTCTTAACTTGCACTCTACACTTGACTTTACTTCTTTCTTCAGTCATCATGTACAATTAAGTCTCCGCATTAACTCGTAGTCTACAGCCTCTTATTTGCGCCGCCACCTGAACACCAAGCATGCCAGTGCAAGTCAGAAGCCCCTTACATTTTTTAGATCAAAATTGGAAGAGTTACAAAACAGCTAAAAACAATTGCAGTCTCATTCACGTAAGTCTCTCACTTTCTCCCTCTCCCTCTCTATCTCTCTTGCTGCGCTGCATGTGAAAATCTGGAGATTTTAAAGCCCCGGGTGTTTTTTAATTAGCCCCGAATATTAACACCTCCAGGTCGCACGTGACGTCATTCACCCAAAACAGCGGAGTCAGGCAGCAGGCGCACTTGACAACAGCAAGCTGCCGTCTTTGTGTAGTACAGCGGTTCCTAAACTTTTTAGGCCACGCACCCCCTTCTACATTCCGACCGGGTTTACGCACCCTCAATCCCCCACACCTTAAAAAAAACGCAACAGAGCCTATTTATAGCCACATAAAATCGGACCAATGCGAGAACTGTTTGCTCATTATAGATAGATTTAGTCCGCTGTATACATTTCAGTTACACAAGGCGTCACTTTTAAAGAGCATTAAGGGGCCGTTCACACCAGACGCGACTCTCAAAAACGCGTCGCTAGCAAAACCATTGTTTTCCTATGGTACGGCTCCTGGTCGATTTCTTCTCCCGGTCTTTAAATGCGCGACGCGTTTTTCTGGCGCGCTTACAAGTTGAAATATTCTCAACTTTAAGCGCCTTCCGCGGAGTCGCACAGCTCAAACGCACAGCTCAGTCGCACTGCTCCCTGGATGGCGAGGACACACGCACAGGCTGAAGCAGATTGCATTTCACATTTATTTACTTAAACACAATAAGCCACGTAAAGAACAAAGAGTGGCACATGCATAGGCTCAGAAACAGATATAAATAAAAAAGGAGGAGTCCATGAGGATTTTCACATGCAGCGCAGCAAGAGAGATAGAGAGGGAGAGGGAGAAAGTGAGAGACTTACGTGAATGAGACTGCAATTGTTTTTAGCTGTTTTGTAACTCTTCCAATTTTGATCTAAAAAATGTAAGGGGCTTCTGACTTGCACTGGCATGCTTGGTGTTCAGGTGGCGGCGCAAATAAGAGGCTGTAGACTACGAGTTAATGCGGAGACTTAATTGTACATGATGACTGAAGAAAGAAGTAAAGTCAAGTGTAGAGTGCAAGTTAAGACAGATATACTGTACAAGACAAATGTTTAAAGTAAAACTAAAGATAAATTAACAAGGAAAAAAGATGTAAAGAGTACATTAGTAAAAGTTAAGTACAAGAAACAGACCTGTAAGAGTTACAAATGTTATGTTAAAGAGTATGTTATGTTACATAATGTTAAAGAATATGTAAAGAATAAATACATACAAGTATGTAAAGAGCATTAAATGTACAAAGTAAAACAATGTAAATACTGTACATGACAAGATGCATGGTTCATTAAACATCTCAATGTGTACTGTTGCTGAATGGTTGCTGTTGGTATGTTCAACATGATGAATGGGGCATTTTTGTGCCTGGGCTATTGAGGGAAGTTTGTGAAAATTGCTAGCCTATTTGGTATTAACTGGTAACCATGAAATGCCTCAATTCAGTCTAGAAGAGCAGGTACCTGTAGGGTATGTGGAGAGTGTTTCTATGTCTAAAAATTTCGCTGCTTCACTCATCTGGGCTAAGCCCCAGATGTGTCAAAATCCTAGAGACGCCCCTGCTCTGCAGCAGCCACATACAAACGCCAGCAGATGAATCGGAAAGAAAAGCAGCAGCAGCAGAGCAAGTATGGCTCCCAAGCATCTGGCAGTGCTCCGCAGGCCAAGAAACAGAATGCTAAAGAAGAGAATAGGGCGAGGCTGAGACATGTGGCAAAACAGCGAAAGCGAGCCATGGAGACACTGGTGGTTCAGGCAAAGAAGAAAAAATTATCTGGTTCCGAGAGTATTACGAACTGTAATGTAAATTGTTATCTTTGCCAATAAAATATATTAAAATCTGAATTACATAACATTGTATTGGTTGTCAATCATGATGGAAGAGTAGACACATTAAGTTACAGCAAGTCCACCATCTCTTGTGGGGGTTATGCATTAAGCCATTTGTGGTGCCCTTACCACATTCTGCCTCATATACTGTAAATGTTGAACCCAGTGACAGGCTGGTATGAAATGGCTTGCATAATACTTAGTAAGGAGGCCATAATCATTTTTGACTCATGGCTGAAGTTAAGTTTCTCCAGCTCTCCCCAGGTTGGCAAAAAAAAGCATCTCAAAATGCATCAGATTGTTTCTTTAAAATATGGAATATTTACATTTTTCTTACGGGGGAGCATGCCCCTGGACCCCTCTAGAGGGGTAATATCCTTCTCACCTTTTTCACCCGACCCGTTTTCATGCCTGAATTCTTATTCGCTGTGTGTCACTCTCTGCAGCTTGCTGTAACTCATGTGTTCAATGACACCATTTCCCCCCCTCACGCCCTCGTGTTTGGGTTCATAACACCATCCGTAGACGCACACAACTCGGTTAATTTCACCGACTCCTCCAGGAACTGTGTCTAGCTTCTCTCCGTAAAACGGATACCGTTTCTGCCATCCACCATAAAATAAGCACTAGTTCTGCTTTATACTTGTGTAAATTCCACATACGTCGGAACATCAAACTCCATTGTGTCTGGGTTCATAATATTATCCGTAATCACACAACAGTGTCTGAATGAAGCCGCTACCAGCGCTACTTCAGGGGGAGCAGCAGCAGTTTGATTCAGCAACAGCGGTGGTGACGGGTGGAGCTTCTCAACGCTGATTGGCTGACGCAATTTGTGACAGAGTGGGTGAGAACACACCCACTTGTCCCCATGTTTATGTGCCGAGTCAGTGCGGCCTTCCATTTAATCCGTCTTGTGTTGGTACTTACCATACCCACCATCTGTTTCAGAGGCCAAAGAAGGAGGTGCCCAGGCATGGCCTCTATTTATACGCTGACTGCTTACAGCTGTGACATCATGGGGTTAGACCAAGTCGAGGGGGGGTAATTAGATTAGGGAAAGTATGTATTTAAGTTTAATGTGATGTGGTAGGCATGTGTGCAATGGCAACATGTTGATTAAACTGTAAACGTGTGCTACCTGAAGTTAAGGTTGAAGGGGGAGCTTTTGGGCCGTAGCATGTGTCTGGAAGAACAGTTTCACCTACACTATGTGCAAGGTAGATTCCTCCTTCTGATTGGAGGCAGTATTTAACCTTCTACTGTGGCTGTTCCGGAAGGAGGGGGAGAACATCATGGTGTAACTGTGTGCCTGTGAAGTTAGGCTATTTGGATTCAGTACATTTCCTTTTTGTTTGATTTGTTCATTTATATTGTTTGTATATCATGTTGAGTTCATGGGCAGCAGAGTCATTTAGATAAATAAACACCTTTCGGTTTTGCAACACAGCGTCTCATGTCTGCCTCCTACAACTTTTTAAGCCAATCCGGTCAGGCTCCACCACACAACTATGACTTAGGGGCCGTTCACACCAGATGCGACTTTTAAAAGCGCAGCCGCTTCAAAAACGCCTTGGCAAAAACGCGCCAGCCAAAAAACAACCCGGTGCGCCTGTGGAGCCGGTCTGCATGCGCAATTGGGCGATAATCAACTGCCGGGCGGTAGCCGGGCGATTTTTGCCCGGTTATCTTTCTGCCGGGTGGCAGCCGGGCAATGTTTAACTGCCAGGCGGTAGTTAAAGATCGCTAATATTAAAGCCTCGTCGGAGTTCATACCACACGAAAACAGGAAGGAAGTGGTGAAGTAATAAAGCCCGCCTCTTGCTTCATTCGATTGGCTGCCCTGGCCGAGTGTGACATTGATGAGCTGTGCGACTCCGCTCCGCGTAAGGCGCTTAAAGTTGAGAATATTTCAACTTTTAAGCGTGCCGAAAAAAAGCTAGAAAAACGCGTTGCGCGACATTTAAAAAGCGCGCATGAAAGGCGCACCGTACCATAGGAAAACAATGGTTTTGCTAGCGACGCGTTTTTGAGAGTCGCGTCTGGTGTGAATGACCCCTTACGCAATTTTGTCGTTGGGATATTTCAACTCGCGCCGCGTCCTTCACTCTGTTCGCCCCGCGTCAAACAAATCGCCTGGCGGAAATGTCGCACCTTCGCAACCTGTCACAGGGCTCTCAAGTGTCACGCATTGAGCGTGACTGTCACTCATTTCGCTCTTAAGTCCCGCCCTCCCGCCACAGATCGTATTTCTCACGCTGAAAAAAAACAGCACGTCCGTGACCACGTTGTCCGTCCCCATCACATAACCACCTGATTAACCTCTGGTTGGAACACGTCAAGGAGTTCAGGAAGGTAAGTGGATTATGGTCAGTAAAAACAACTACCGGTGTACCACTGTCCCCAACATACACGTCAAAATGTATGCAGAAGATAGGTAGCACCCGACTTTGCGCGAGGCAAAGGACCCACCCAATCAATTATCAAATGCTCAAATGGTTGGCTGATTGCTGGAATCAGGTACAGAGGCCCATATTTTAACGTCTAGTTCGGTTTGTCAGTCAGCTGACATATATGGCTAATTTTAATAAACCTGGAGATATCTTTTTTTATAAGAGGCCAAAAGAAGTGCCTCAGAATCCGGTCATAAGCTTCCCTCACACCAGAGTGCCCCGACTCATCATGAGCCACTTTTAACAGCGACTGACGGAGGGTAACAGGCAAAACTATCTGAAACACCGGCTTCCTCTCACTGTGCTGCACCCACTTTCTCACCAACAGCAAATCCTGAAGAAAATAACCACCAGCACTGGCTAGCAACTTCAGCTTCAGGACGAACCTGTTGAAACAGATTCTCCAGAGAGGGCTCAGCCTGCTGCTCTGCAACCAGGTCACTGCAGGATATTGACACATTGTCCTTATCTGACACAGGTTTTGAAGTTGTCAGGGCTCTCAAGTGTCACGCATTGCGCGTGACTGTCACTCATTTCGATCTTCCCGCCACAGATCATATTTCTCACGCTGAAAAAAAACTCTAGGCTATTTAATGTGCCGCAGCGCGCAAACATGACCTGGTCGCGCTGCCCTCACCATGGAGGAATCAAGCACGTCTCCCCCGAATCCCCTGGAGTTCTGCCGTGAGGTGCCACTCATCAGCCAATCAAAATATGTCACTCTTACCCGTCTTAAAAACTTGAGAGCCCTGCTGTCATTGACTTTGCATGTAATCTGGTCGCATTCGATGTGAACCCAGCATAAGTGTCATGATGTGAGTTTGTCGGTTTCCTGTTTTATTTTGTAGTCCTTGTCTCGTGTGTTCCCTGCACTTCCTGCCCTTGTGATTGTCCCCTGCTGTGTCCAACCACCTGCCCCTCCCCAGTGTATTTGTCTCCTGCCTCAGTGTGGGATCCTACTGTGTGTTGACTGTCTGTTCCTCCATGTTGCCAGGTGCGCCACAGACCCTGACATGCCCCTCCCTCTTTTTAAGGAATCCAGCTCCTAAAGCAGCACCCAGGGGATCAGGACTATAGAGGCTCCAAGGCCATGAGATCTGATCTTGTTCACATATTCCAGGTGACTGGGGAGAATGTTGGTGTAAGGATTAGGTCTTGCTGAGGATGTTGTTCACCTTGTGTGTCTGCAGCTGGAGTATCAGAGGGCTAGCTGCACAACAAGTGCCGAACTCCGTTACAGTCATGTTTATATTAACTTGTAATATCTTTTTTCCCCCTTGTCATTTTATTTCTAACTTCATCTCATATTGTCAGGAGGTCACTTGTGTTTCCCCTGCAGATGAAGGGTCAGTTGTCCAGTCATGAGAGGTAACGGGGCATGCATAGTATTTACACAGCTTATCTACATGTCTCCATGTCTGCCAGGTGTCAGCAATAAAGTCCCCTAACTGTTCCTGTTTCATTCTCCCCGTTTCTTGTTTTACTGATGTTAAAATTATTCTGCCTTTGTCATCCTTCTTTGTGCACCCATGGTGTATTGTTTCAGTTAATTCCATCATGGTAACGATGGAAGTTGTCCTGTTCAGAATATCTGTTTAGAGACTGGTATACATGTTTCTGAGAGTGTGAGTCCTCAATATCATCCTCTGCAACAATCGTCTGGAGCAGCTTGGAACTGATTTTAAAATACTAGTTTTGAAGATAAATTTCACGGGTCACGGGCAGTGTTCCCTCTAAACTGCGCGCGTGCATGGTAAAAAGAAAGGCAGAGCAGGCGCACCAGAAAAAGGTCTGCCTAACGTTCAAACATGAGTGGCTAGATGAAATAGTCCAAACTGACACAGGTAGGATGAAACTTTCAGACATATTTAAATATGAAGTTATTAAATTGTTTATATAGGCTACCTTTAGGAAAAATGACACCATGTCAATTTAATAGGCCTATAGTTATTGTTAAGCACTGCATTAGCATTTTTCTTTAAATGTTATACCTGCTGAGAAATGACTAAACACCTCTGATACTTATATATATATATAAAATACATCTCATTATCAGTCATAGCCAGTGAACTAGTCATAACCTCCCCTTATTGAAGTTCAACAAAGATCTTTTAAGTTCAACTAAACTGACTGGTAAAACACCATCATTAAAATGTTCCCAAAGTCCAGCCATTAAAGGATATTGAATAAATATCAACCTTGTCTACATATTGATGCATTTGCTGTCATCTCAAAGCACCCGCAAAGTGCTCAACCTCACCACGTATGAACCAGACTACAAGGACATCAGCAAAACCATGCAGCACCAGAAGTCGCATTAAAAGTAAGAATTTATTATACGTTAAAAATACTATATCTCTATATAGTTCTCTATAGCTCTCAATGAAATATATTTAGAAATATTTGGCCTTTATGGCTCTCCCAGTCAAGAAGGTTCCCGACCCCTGGTCTGGAGGGTAAAGGTGATCTTTTCTGAATAAATTAGCCATTATTCCTACTTCTGCAAAGCAGACATCACACATTGTGACCCTACAATGGCATGGGCCTTCTCTGGGTCCGTGAGATGGTGAGGGAGGGTTTTCTTAGGCAAACTATTTATTTCGGATCTAACTTCTTGCCATAGTAGTGCTGCCTTTGTTGTTTCACAAATTATACATTGTCCTGGTATATATTTACTCCAGGTGAGATATTGATTCCCTTTTTGAATCCCCCCTGTCCTCCGTGAGATAAGACCTTGCAATGCGTTCGAGTAGATGGTCAACTAAATAATCTGAACCGTCAGCCATTTTTTCCAGTTGAAATGGGTGAACTGAACCGATTTGTTAAAGATTATCAATATTATTCTTTTGGAGAATCACGTCATCTGTGGTTTGCATTGGTTATCCTGGTTGTTTATTCCCTCTGTCTACCCACACCTGGTCCCCTGCCTTAAGCAGGGATGATTCATGGTTAGGTCAATCGGGGGTATAAGTAACTAGTTTAAACAAAGATAAATGTTTGTTCAGTTTTAGTAGCTGAACATCCCAGTCTTACTTGGAATTCGCTCTAATCCAATCTTTTGCAGATATTCTTGTTTGACAAATGGAGTTCAATTTGGACAAGTTTATAGCTGATCCTACACTTCAGCAGCTACGTAAATGTAGCAAGGTGGATTTGGTGCTCATTGCAAACTTGTTTGACGTATAAATACCTTGGAACTTAAACAAAGAGGAACTGAGACAGCTTTTGACTGAGAAGCTGTGGGATAGAGGGTTGTTCACTGCAGAGGGGTCGAAGAAAGGTGATGTGGAGCTCCAGGATCCTGTGTCGTACGTCCGCCTGCTTCCCTAAGCCTTCAAACTATGCCCGCCGGTAGAAGAGCGCCAGCTGACACTCCGCATTAGAGAGCTGGATTTGAAGAATCGGGAGTTAGAAGTGGAGGCTATGCACCTTATGCTGTGTTCACGCCAAACGTGGATTTCATGCATAGTCAATGCATATGCGATAGGTTGCGAAAAGCCTTTTCCCCGCAGAGCGGAGCTGTAGACTCGTTTGAAGCGGCGCGAATAGCGCGTACGGGGCAAACAGAATGTTTGAAATATTCCAATTTCGGCGAAAAAAAATCTTGTGAGAATCAGCGTTGAGAAGCTCCGCCCGTCACCACCGTTGTCTTGCCGTTGCTGTCTGAATCAAACTGTTGCTGCTCCGCCTGAAATAGTGCTGGTAGCGGCCGTCATTCAGACGCTGATAAAATAATCCTTTATTAGTCCCGCAGTGGGGAAATTGCAGGATTACAGCAGCCTTGCACACAATAGAGACACATAGTAAAAACAATCAAGTAATATAAATAAGACAGATAAACAGTAGTAAAAAACAGTAACTACGGATAATATTATGAACCCAGACACGATGGAGTTTGATGTTCCGACTTATGTGGAATTTACACAAGAAATTCACCGAGCTGTGTGCAGCTACGGATGGTGTTATGAACCCAAACACAAGGGCTTTTGATGTTCCGACATTTTTGGGACTTCCACAGCAAGTATAAAGCAGAACTAGTGGTTATTTACTCCATGGTCGATAGCGGAAACGATAGCTCTTTTCACAGAGAGAAGCAATAGGAATAAGCCACGCCCCCTTTGACAGGCGCGAATATTTGCGCTGCCTTTGTTGTGAACACAGCTTTTATTGTCGAGCGAGTAAACTACCATGTTTGGTGTGAACGCAGCATTAGAGTGAGAGCCTTATGCCGGGTTTACACCAAAACAGTTGCAATTTTTGCAACGCCACTTCGCCTATATTGCGCCGCAGGTGAAAAATTCGCTCTGTGTCAGGCCGGGATTCCAATCAGGACTCAAGAGCTGAGGTGTCAGTGAGCAGACTTTTAATGAAAACAAAAACCCTCCTAAGAGGTGGAGGCTAAACAATTCTAAACTCACTATGACAAAAGAACTGAAAATCTCTCCAAGGGAGGCTGTCCAAGAACCGACTAAACTAAGTATTAAGAAACAAAAAGCTACACTAGGAAAGTTACAACAAAAATCCCTCTTTCGAGGTAGGATAAAACTTACGAAAAGAACTCGGTAGCTGTGAACAAGGCTTTGGCGTTGGCGTTGGCGTTGGCTTAGGTGATCGGACATGAGACGAAACACTTTGACCCAGGACATAGGGAAGACGCAGACTATAAGCACATGAGGGTAATGTGTCAACGTGTAAAAAAAAACACGTTGACGGCTGTTCCTTCTGCCCATCCTTGGAAGTCCGCAACCTGGGTGTCATCCTGGACCCAACACTATCATTCCAATCTCATATCAGGTCCATTACCAAATCCGCCTTCTTCCACCTCAAAAACATCTCACGTCTCCGGCAATCACTCTCTGACTTTGTGGCAGAAACCCTTATCCACGCTTTCGTCACCTCCCGTTTGGACTACTGCAATGGAGTTCTGTCCGGGGTTCCCAGCAAAGCCCTGGACAGGCTCCAGTATGTGCAAAACTCGGCTGCCAGGGTTCTCACCCGCACCAAGCCCTGGCAGCACATCACCCCCACCCTCATCCACCTCCACTGGCTTCCGGTCAAGTCCCGCATCACCTACAAGATCCTCCTCCTCACCTACAAATCCCTCAATGCCCTGGCTCCTCAGTATCTATCTAACCTCCTCCACCCTTACACACAGTCCCGGAACCTTCGATCCTCAGGCACGGGTCAGCTCTCCATCCCTCACACAAAAATGCAAACTTTTGGGGACAGAGCCTTCAGTGTGACAGCCCCCACACTTTGGAACTCTCTCCCCATAGAGCTCCGCAACACACCATCTCTGGACACCTTCAAAAAACTCCTCAAAACTCACCTCTTCACCAAAGCCTATGTCCTCTAGCTACTGTTGCATTTGTTATGTTTATTTATGTCTTTGTTAAGCGTCCTTTGGTTTCATGAAAGGCGCTATATAAATCCTAGCTATTATTATTATTATTATTATTATTATTATTATTAATGGGGAACAGGTGGAACCAATCAGGGATCAGGGGAGACAATCAGACCGGTGACACATGAGGAAGGGCAAGTGACCTGAAACGAGAGGAGAGTTAGGCTTCAAAATAAAACAGGAATTTACGAGACAAAAACCCAAGACAAGACAAACTTCACCACGGTGTGACACTGTGGTTAATTTGTTTTTTCGCAACCATCGCTGGGGAAAGGGGGCGAGGCTCATCTCTGTGTCTGTGAAAACATTTACTATTTCCTTCATCCACCAGGTAAATAACCACTAGTTCTGCTTTATACTTGTTGAGGAAGTCCCACACACGCCGGAACATCAACCGCCCCCGTGTCTGGGTTCATAATATTATCGAGGACTGCAACAACGAATCGATAAAAATCGATTATCAAAAGTGTTGGCAACGAATTTCATTATCGATTCGTTGTGTTGCGCGATTATTACGCCGGGCAATAAGTCGCCGAGAACAAAAGAGCGGAGCAACTGAGATTGGAGTGAGACACGAGAAAAGCTGAGGTCGTGATCTTCTCAAAAATAGAAGATCTTTGACGAGTCGAGTCTTGGCCAATCAGCGTCTTCATGTTCCTCAAACTTGTTTTTAATGGAAGCTAGTCAGCTTGCTATCACGTGTTTGGGTTGTGTATTGTCGTTAAAGTTACTTTATGTTCTGTTACAGTTCAGTCTTGCTTGTAAAAAAAACGTAACGTGATGAAACATGCCGCCGCCCTAATCAACCGATTATTAAAATAATCGTTAGTTGCAGCCCTAATATTATCCGTAGTCGCACACAGCTCCGACTCCTCCAGGACGAGTGTCTGAATAAAGCCGCTTCCAGTGCTCCTTCAGGACCAGCAGCAGTTTGATTCAGTAACGGCAGGATGTCTTTGCTTTTAAAGGTGCTATATAAATGAAGTTATTATTATTATCTATGGAGGGGTGCATAACTCCATTCCACTAAATACTGATCTAATTGTTAGTAATGGTGTTGGTGATAAAGTACAAACTATATTTATTAGGATCTTTTGGTTTCTGACAACTTTTGTGATGACAATGTACCGGGTCACGGAACATTGCTGTACCTAAGATGCAAACATAACAAGAGGGTTAAGTATGTAAGTAATGTTAACTGGAAATCAACGTTGAGGTTAAATATAACTATAAAAGTTTCGGAATTTAAGTATGTGATAATTAGTCAACGTTGACTTCCAGTTTCAGAACACAAACATCAGCCTCCTGGTTGAAAGTCTGCTCTTTCTACTAGTCATCTGTCCCAGCTCACAATTACGTGGATCACATACAAACTGGTGGGTTATAAGTGAATTATAGTGCATCATTTTTAGTAGGTATTATGTACTCGGTTTGTGAAAACAGCCTGAATGTTTAGATTTTAACCCAAAGTGCTTGCCCTACAACTACAAATCACAATGAGTGATGTGATCTCTCATTCAAGTCCTAATAAAAACATAAGAGTCATAAGATTCTGAAGGACTAGCTTAGTGCCGCATAGTATTTGTGCAAGTGTTGGGCATGAATGCATGGCAGCTCTGTAGCCGACCGTGTGTAGTTTACTTCAGATTTACTTTTATATTCATCTTGCTTTATTGTGTATGTAAGAGCAAAGTGTAACCAGAGTAAAATTCCATGTATGTGTAAACACACATGGCCAATAAAACTGATTCTGATAAAGGTCGAAAAGAAAAACAGTCAAGTTACTCAGGGGGTAAGAGGCTGCAATACACACCTCAAACACTGTATCATGCTCAATGACATACTTCCAAAATACTGACTTCAACACAAAAAAATAAAATCACGTAAGCTCACAATAATTTAGAAGTCAATGACCAAAAACTCACAAGGACATGATTGTTGATATGGAAAATACATTATTATATTGTGACACTTTTGCCCATAAAAAGTGTTTATTTCTTTGCTGGCAATGTCTGTCTTGTATATGTGTGTTCTTTTGTAACCAAGGGTGACATTTATATTAGCCTGTTCAGCCATCATGTTTTTGTCTAGATAACACCCAACCAGCCTGTAGAAATCTGACATGTGCTCATGGACAGCTTATGGAGACAATACCCACTCTTAACTTTTAGGTTCTGTACTTGGTTGTAATACATTTTTTACTACTTTCAATGCACATAAAATTCCCATATTTTCCTTAAATA
This sequence comes from Taurulus bubalis, assembly GCF_910589615.1. Classification (NCBI taxonomy): domain Eukaryota; kingdom Metazoa; phylum Chordata; class Actinopteri; order Perciformes; family Cottidae; genus Taurulus; species Taurulus bubalis. The sequence goes on from NC_136595.1 coordinate 17,211,217, forward strand.
AACACTCACTGCTGCTCTCAACGGCCTGCTGCATGGACTGCCCCCACAGGTGACATCCCCGATTCTTTAATTGTTGATATAGGTAATGGCAGTAGTTGCTAAGTGCGCCACAGAATCGGACGGGCCCTTCCCCTTTTTTAGGGAATCCAGCTCCCCAAACACCACCCAGGGGATCAGGACAAATGTGCTAAGAGAACATGAAGTGGGGAGAAAGCAAGTGTAGCGCCCACACTCGCAACACGTAGACCGCTGGTATCCTTGCAATGCAGGTTTATTGACGAAACTGACAATATTGTTGGTGAGACTCTCGTACATTCAACGCTACAGAACAGCTAACAAGCACACGTTGCTACTCAAATATGCGTCTCACACGCTTAACCTTCCCGCAACCCGACCATCATGCAAACTGCCTCCTTATGGTTGGCCGGAGGGAGCGAGAGGTGACAGAGTGACACCTCCCAAATACACAGACACCTGTACAGGGTCGCTACACTACCCTCCCCTTACAAAGTTCCTTGCCCAGGAAGATCAGGGTGGACTACCGTCACTTCCAATGAGACCAGGGCGCATTCTTGCCCTCTCTGGAACCTACGGTCTCACTTTGACTATTACCTGTCCCACCACAAAGCCCTTCTCCGTCTTCTCGCCCGGCCCGACTGGGGGGTTGGGTGCCCTGGAACAGGTGACAGGGGAGGACACCTCAGACTCCACTCACGAGCGTCTTACTGCATAGGTTCTCATCATTTACCTGACAGCCAACGTTGCCAACCATTTATTAAAAACTATTTACAACACAAATTCTAATAAAATGAAAACAACTTCTATCAAAAAGACAAACAAATCCTTCTTGCTAAGGGCCTTCACTCCACTCATGAGGGCCGTACTGCATAGGCTCTTATCATTTGTGCATAGAATTAGAGCACACTCTGGGTACGGACTCTGGTTTTGCAGGCAGCACCCTGTCATCACCATTGTTCTCAGCATTCAGGGTTGAGTCCCGTGGAGCAGAGGTGACGGGGGAGGACGCCTCAGACTCTGACGGAACACCCCTGCCCCAGAGCTCTGGGGAGTGAGTGTTGGAGGAACGCTACGGAGCCGTTTATATACACACACACACACACACACACACACACACACACACACACATCCACACACTAAATATTTTAATACATAACAAGACAATGAAACAGAACATACAATGCAGACTTCAACTTTTTTAATTGTGAACAAAACAGTAACTTAATTCATGATTTCAATTTTGGAAACTAGGTTTCCAGCCAATTTGATTTTAACTTTAAGTGGAGGGTCATCAGCTCATCCTTCCACAATGCCTCCTTTATCAGAAATGTACGTCCATCTTCCAAGAGCATGGTTAAGGTGCCCGGCTCGCCCTCCACGTCCATGACGCCCAGAGCTCCCACCACTTCTTCTGAGTTGATCTCCTGCAGAGAGAAACGTATACAGGTACCCTTCTGTTAGATATTTTCCCACCTATTACCTATTACCAAAACATCAATCGTACTCATCCAAATAAACTACATATGTAACGTTTTTATTTTGCTCCATTGTTTATATTAGTTTTTTTATTGTCACTTAAGATCTATTTTTTTTACTCGAATGAATGGCTGTTCCAATAATATTAAAAAGTATAAATCATTTTTTTAAATTATAATAAATACAACAGCAACAACCAAGTAGGCTTACTTCGACCCTTGAAAAAAGGGTGGACTGCAGCTGCACTCCGTAGTCAGAGTTTGTGACCTTTAGGTGGGACACCTGGATGTGTGTCCCAATCTCAAGCTTGATCTGCACAGCTCCTTGGGCGGTAGCTGCAGCCTTGCAGCTTTGGGTACCGATCCTTCTTTCACTGTGGCTTGTAGACCCACACCAGCTCCCCAGAACGAAAGTGCTGTCCTCTTTCCCTCACATCGTAGTTACGTTTTTGCCTCACGTCTTCCATGTCCCTCCTGCACTATCCCCAGTACAAACCCTGACAGAGTGTTTTGGACGCCTCAAAATGCCCAGACCCTGTAGCTCCATGCATGGCTTCCAGCACCGTGACCCATAGCCCCTTGGGAACCACCATCTGCCAGACCCTTGGTTGCTTTGGAGAACACTGCTACCTCTTCCCACGGCGGCCGCTGCTGCGCCTTCACCAAATACACGGCCGGCTGTAAGTCTGCGTCCTGACCCTGGCGCTGCTTCTACTCTGCCAGGTCCACTGTCTGCAGCTCCCGGCATACGACCTCCTCCAGCCACTGCACAGTCTCCCTCTAGCAGTTCCTTCTCTCAGGTCTCTCTTCGCTCACAGTAACGGCACTAGTCTGCGGCACATGGGCGACGTGAGAGTGCGTCAGCATTGGTGTGCCGTGTCTGAAAGGGTCATTAAATTTGAAGGCCCGGGTGGAGGAAGAAATTCAGCCAACAACCTTCTCTCGTTCCGAGTGGTCTCGTTGATTTATTTGTCAGGTCACGAAGCAAAATACAAGTACGAGCACTGCGATTGCAAAGGCAGGGATGATTCGACCAGCCCTGCTCAGCCAATGTGGACGTAATTTATTATTTACAAATCTGATTGGCGCTAACTATCAGAAGAGGAAGGTAGTCTCCGCCCTTCTGACTTCAAGGCACAACATTGTGTACAACGCTGTCTGTGCCTCTCTTCTCTAATTGTTTTAATACAAAACATTTGTGTATGATTGAATGTGTTGGGTCACAGCTGAGCTACACTCCCTCTCGCTGACTCCTCACATCTGACCTTGAACATCCTGACTGTGCTACTGTTTCACACTGTGTTTAACAGGTTGGTCAGCTGAGCACACACATTAGAACACGTTTTTATCATCACACAAAATTATTCAAGCACGCTGATTATTAATAATGATTATCACGTCCCAGACCGGCTCTCCACGTTGAAGTCGAAAGAATGGAGCTCTTCAAGCAACCTGGCAACTGTCACACCGCGGTGAGGGTTGTCTTGTCTTGGGTTTTTGTCTTGTAACTTCCTGTTTTATTTTGAAGCCTGACTCTCCTCTCGTTTCAGGTCACTTGCCCTTCCTCATGTGTCACCGGTCTGATTGTCTCCCCTGATCCCTGAGTGGTTCCACCTGTTCCCCATTACCCTCATGTGCTTATAGTCTGCGTCTTCCCTCTGTCCTGTGCCAAAGTGTTTGTCCTGGTCCATGCACCAAAGCCCGCGGCCACAGCCCTAGTTAGATTTTCCCCAAGAGTTTTTGTGCGTAAGTAGTTTTGTTCTGTTTTTTTCCCCTCCTTCGGGAGCACTTTATGTTTGAAGGTTTAGTGAGAGAGTTGTTAGGATCGAAGGAAACAATAAAGTGCGCCTGTACGGATATCCCCTGCATCTGGGTCCTCCTTTTAGATCAGGCCTGACAGCAACCTGCTGATTTTTGTGGCTGCCAATTTTGAATCTGCCAGTTGTTCCTCTATGGGACTGTTTGCAGGATCCACCAATACACTGTGGTTGACTGCATTTATGTACTGAAAAGTATTAATAATTATTTTAATGAAACAAATATTGATTATATTTTCAAAACAATACTGGACATTGAAACTCTATAGAGGAATAACTATGCTACTAAACAGTAACTTCCAGTGGTTGTTGTTTATATTCAAAACAGAAACAATGGCCTGGTAATTGTCAAAGTTCACCTGTGAATTAATATAAATATGAATTATAGCTTTACACTTGTCCATTAATAAGAAATTCAGCAAATTGTTTTACTTGTTTATCATGAAGAGTGATACATGCACACAGGGTTGTCCTTCAATCCGCTAGCTCATGTCGATGTGTTCTTGGACAAGAGACTTAATCCCAAATTGCCCCACATGCTGTGCCAACGGTGTATGAATGTTAGTTAGTCCTGATCGGCAGGTGGTATACTGCATGGTAGCCCCTGTCGTCGGTGTGTGAATGGGTGAATGAGGACTCTTTTGAGTGGTCGGAAGACTAGAAATGCGCGATACAAATACAGTTCATTTACACACACGCTAAGCAGGCCCAGATAGGAGGACCCGAACACTCTGTATGTAATATAAATGTGTAGGGGGGGTGTACAGTGTGTGTGTGTGTGTGTGATCATTAAAAATGTGTTCTGATTTATGTTTTTCACAGAAAATGAGCCAAGACCATTGAGTCTGAGTTTGAAAAAATAATGAATCGTATCATTTTCGTTTGATAACAAATAAAAACGGGTCCAGACCCGAACACCACACAATGGTTAGGTTAGGGCCCTAAAGCTTTCTGAAGATTATAAAATTGCTTGTTATAGTGACCTCAATATCATCCTAAACAACCAAGAGACATTTGTGTAAAATGTTGATATTTCTTGTGTTTTACACAGTGAAAAACAGCCTGGTCAAATTGACCCCACAGAACACCGATGTGTACAGGACATTTAAAACATATCATGTTAATTTTATGTTTACTTAGTTGTCCCCATTAAATTAGGAAAAGTCATGAAATATGAAGCAAAAAATGATGTCAATCATTTTAGAGACGTTAAAAATTTAATGGGGTCAAATTGAGCCCAAAGGTAACAGGAAGGTTTTTAATCTTTTTTTTTTCTCTCTGCTAATTGAATTGAATCATTACATCATGACTCATGGGCCCACTCACCCTTTCTTGGAGATCTTGGCACGCCCGTTTGCTCTTCTAGTGTGAACCTTGTTGCCGGCGACAGAAAGTAACATGCCAGATGAAATTACCGTAACTCTTGAAAAAAATCACGCTATTGACATAATTCCGTTGGATTCTGAACATTTTATTATTTTATTGAACAGACACTTGGAATAATTAATGTGAATAGATAGAGCTCTTTCCCCACAGATGGTTCAGTTAACCACAAGAAGAGGTTTAACAGAGTCTACTCTGTATGCACATTGTTTCGGCCCTTTCGCAGGCGTCCTCCTCTGTCCGCTGAAGCACCAAGGAGAAGTCCCAGCCTTGATATGTGCTTGGTACTGCTGTATCCAAAGAAGAAGGTTAAGTGGGTAGATCAGGATGACACTACAAGTCAGACATAAGATACATTTGACAAGATACAGGTCAGGATTAGCCGTCTCATGCGCACAATGTTCAGAATTAAGCGAGACAAGTTACATCTAAAAAGAAAAATGATACATTTCCACAACAGTCTACTATTAATCTAAGGTGGAATTAGTTTGTAACTATGGAACATTTCCTTTCAAATCTAATCAGAAATTAGACATAAATTGGCTCATAAATTGATTTTGAAGGGCATCAGAATCAGGGCATCAGAATCTCTTGATTGTCTCTAGGTGGTCTACTATTAATCTAAAGTGGAAATAGTTTGTAACTATGGGTCATTTCCTTTCTAATCTAATCTGAAATTAGACATAAATTGGCTCATAAATTGATTTGAATCATTTTTCTCATGAATGTGATTTTTCGAGAGCTTTTATTTTGAAATTAAAAAACAGAACGTCCTTGGAATACAGTTCTCATTCACCAGAAGTTTGCTCTTATTTTCAGTTCTTTACACGCTCGTACCGTAATGACTAGTACAAACGCATCCCAAAAAAATACGTGCGGGCTGGCCCGACTGTGTTTTTCGAAGTGAAGGCTGGCTTGGCCGTAGGTCCGTCCAGGAGAAGTCTCTGTTATTCTGTAGCAGCTGGAACAGAGGACCATGCCAGCGAACCCCCGCACTTCGGTCAACCATGCAGGTCTCTCTTCCTCTGAGGGTCGCCATTGCAGCCCTCACAGCAGGTGGCCCTTCCCTTTGACAGTCCCAGGGGGTCCACCGATATTGTAAGAATTATCGTGTTGGGTAAACTTAGCTTTTGCCTTCCTTGTGAATTAATGTCTGTTTCCTTTGTTGCCCTTTAGAAAACCGATTATCCAAAAAGCTACATGCATGTGTTGGTAATATATAACATTTAAATAATTCAAACCAAATGTAAGGCTTTAGAAGCTATGTTGCTGTAATAAATGAAGCATATTGTAATAATGTGCCTATAATGCTGTAATAATGTAAGCATATGTCAATCTACAACACTACTTTCAGACATCTATAACCCATCTATGAATCTTTAAAACATGTATATAGTTGAATTTGTGTTTACATAGTCTCAAACGCCAAAGCATTGCTTCTAAAACAACAGAGATGTAGGGAGGAGAAAGGAGAGTATAATAGAGAGTATTCAGAACTCACCACGATCACAGCTGAGTGCTAAATATAAATGCAGAATCGTAAACATCTGTCATTGTGCAGTTAATTGGAAAAACAACATCAAGACCACCACTTGAATTGTAAAGAGCTGCTGCACACACAGATTTAGAGAGAGAATACATGTATTATAGACTGCTGAAAGAGAAGAGACACAATGTGAGGATACAGTGTACTTCTAAGGTGTAGTGTAATCTTAACTAAGTTATATATTGCAAAAGAAAATATTGAAATTTTGCAAACAAGAAGAATACTAATGTACGAATGTTTTTGTGAAATTGTGTTCTAATCCTAAATCCCATCACCGTGTATAAAAGCAATAATATTGTAATAAAGTCATCCGATTGAAAAATGTTCCTCAAACTACTGCTTGAAAAGGAATACTATCCTGAAGAACAAATTGGTATTTCTCAGGTATAAAACCATTTTTTTTATACCCGAGAAATACCACATGAATGGATTAACATGTGTATAAATACATATACACACACTCGTATACAGTATGTGTGTCAGATATCCGTCCTTATTTTCATGCTTGGCACAATCAGCCAGCACACCATGACTTGAAATATAATGGCCATGTGAAAAAAAAAATGCAATCTTGATCACTTCAGGTGGCATCTCATGTTGTTGGTGATCCAGGGGACCCAGAAATATAACCCAACTCAAATTTGACTCAAGAAATTCCCTGTGGCTAGAAATGTGTATGTAATAAAAGTTTTAAATCTTTTCAATTTTGATTTGTTTATCGTAGATCTACAAATACTCAATGCCACAATGCAGTGCACATAAAGAATAAATAAGTATGACAACTGTAGGTAACATTTTGTTTATAATTATAGGCATTGTTGGACTTTTTTTCCTGTTTTCATGTCTTCAAACTGCAAAATTATATTACTTCTGTGATGAATAATATGTCTACTTCAAGAGATAAGTCATGGTTTGAAACTCAAACAGGGCTTTATTTAATATTTACAGTTATAATCTATAATGTAAGTTCATAAATCATACAAGTGTTGATGCACAAGACAGACAGTGGTTCAAATTTCCGTAAAGTATTTCTTGCTCAATTCCTGTATACTTACAGTCGTTGGCCAGCAGTAATGATCTGTCATAATGTTGACAATCAGGGACAAATACTGACCTCTGCTGTAGCTGCTGTGCTAAGTCAAGCACCTGAAGTGTACAAAAACACACTGTGCTGCATCATATTCATATGCACCGTGGGCCGGACGTGCTGGAGGCGAGCAGCCTCATTTGGATGTTCACCTCACAACTTTTCATCTGAGAGATCTCTATCATCCATCCTTATGTCCTCAGTAGTAATAGCTTCCGAAAACTGCCACCACACAGAACAAGCTGTCCTGTACACAGAGGCAAAACACATTAAATACACACTGATTAAAACATTGTATTGAGGAGTCTGTTTCCCCCCCTAACATCTGAATGAACAGAACAAAGGCACCTACGTTCATGAAAACATCTTCTGCATAGTTGTCTGTGTCCGCATCCCATAAACACCTTGAAGACATCCTGGTGAAACACATGAGAGGGTCAAGCATTAATTTTTGAAGGTCTGAACTATTTTTTGAAAAACGTTGTACAATGTAATGCAATCCACAAGGATGAGACCTTTAATCATAATATACATTAATTGTTGACTGTCAGTTCAATGACAGTTCAATCCAGGAATTCAAAAATATCTTCTTAGTACTTTTAAATGCATGGAATTAAAGATTCTAGTGTCACTCAGTTGACACGATGCTGCTGTAAAAAATACAGTGAAATCTACAAATTCCAGCAAAATGTGTATGACAGCAGTGACAAATAATGTTACTCCAGTAAGGGTTCCCATAGGATAACAGTTTTTCTCATTTCTAAACTTTTCAAGAAATGTCATGACTGTGGTAAAGCTGTCCAGTAGTACTGAAGGATTCTGATAAATGTAGTGCTGTTATTGCATTGTCGTTCTTTTGTTTTGTTTTGCAGCTTGAGCATTTATGAAGTGCACAATAAATATAACACACATCCGCTAAGTTGGTGATCTTTTTTTGTCCATCACTTGAGTGTTGATGGTAAGAATGACCATAGTCAGAGAGTATTCCCATATATTAGTTTTACAAATTCCACAGCAATTTTGTGTTCACCATTACCAAATGATCACTCACTTGACTCCTTGTCCGCGATGTTCTCCAATTACCACTTGCACGACCAGTTTATATCTGTCAAACCCAGCATCTGTTGAAGAAGAGAAATGAGCTGTAATAGTGTACATCAGCAATAATGCAATATTTCTGCAGGGACGATACAGGAGTGGGTAGCATTTACTTAGGTCCAACATTTTTCATGAAGAACCATCTTTGATGGGACACGTTTTATTGTTGACTGTTCTTGTAATGACAAAAATATACTTTTAGGCTGTTTTATTTAGCTTAAATCTTCTGACTTCATTTTTTTATTCTGTTCACTTTGTACTCGTTTCCTTCTCTAAAGGATTCAGAGTGGTTCTGTACTGACTGCCACATCCATCAAAAGCAGGACTTTGGTTTGTATATTTGCACAAATGTAAATGTACACATTGTCCTTATCTGACACAGGTTTTGAAGTTGTCAGGGCTCTCAAGTGTCACGCATTGCGCGTGACTGTCACTCATTTCGATCTTCCTGCCACAGATCATATTTCTCACGCTGAAAAAAAACTCTAGGCTATTTAATGTGCCTCAGCGCGCAAACATGACCTGGTCGCGCTGCCCTCACCATGGAGGAATCAAGCACGTCTCCCCCGAATCCCCTGGAGTTCTGCCGTGAGGTGCCACTCATCAGCCAATCAAAATATGTCACTCTTACCCGTCTTAAAAACTTGAGAGCCCTGCTGTCATTGACTTTGCATGTAATCTGGTCGCATTCGATGTGAACCCAGCATAAGTGTCATGATGTGAGTTTGTCGGTTTCCTGTTTTATTTTGTAGTCCTTGTCTCGTGTGTTCCCTGCACTTCCTGCCCTTGTGATTGTCCCCTGCTGTGTCCAACCACCTGCCCCTCCCCAGTGTATTTGTCTCCTGCCTCAGTGTGGGATCCTACTGTGTGTTGACTGTCTGTTCCTCCATGTTGCCAGGTGCGCCACAGACCCTGACATGCCCCTCCCTCTTTTTAAGGAATCCAGCTCCTAAAGCAGCACCCAGGGGATCAGGACTATAGAGGCTCCAAGGCCATGAGATCTGATCTTTTTCACATAATCCAGGTGACTGGGGAGAATGTTGGTGTAAGGATTAGGTCTTGCTGAGGATGTTGTTCACCTTGTGTGTCTGCAGCTGGAGTATCAGAGGGCTAGCTGCACAACAAGTGCCGAACTCCGTTACAGTCATGTTTATATTAACTTGTAATATCTTTTTTCCCCCTTGTCATTTTATTTCTAACTTCATCTCATATTGTCAGGAGGTCACTGGTGTTTCCCCTGCACATGAAGGGTCAGTTGTCCAGTCATGAGAGGTAACGGGGCATGCATAGTATTTACACAGCTTATCTACATGTCTCCATGTCTGCCAGGTGTCAGCAATAAAGTCCCCTAACTGTTCCTGTTTCATTCTCCCCGTTTCTTGTTTTACTGATGTTAAAATTATTCTGCCTTTGTCATCCTTCTTTGTGCACCCATGGTGTATTGTTTCAGTTAATTCCATCATGGTAACGATGGAAGTTGTCCTGTTCAGAATATCTGTTTAGAGACTGGTATACATGTTTCTGAGAGTGTGAGTCCTCAATATCATCCTCTGCAACAATCGTCTGGAGCAGCTTGGAACTGATTTTAAAATACTAGTTTTGAAGATAAATTTCACGGGTCACGGGCAGTGTTCCCTCTAAACTGCGCGCGTGCATGGTAAAAAGAAAGGCAGAGCAGGCGCCCCAGAAAAAGGTCTGCCTAACGTTCAAACATGAGTGGCTAGATGAAATAGTCCAAACTGACACAGGTAGGATGAAACTTTCAGACATATTTAAATATGAAGTTATTAAATTGTTTATATAGGCTACCTTTAGGAAAAATGACACCATGTCAATTTAATAGGCCTATAGTTATTGTTAAGCACTGCATTAGCATTTTTCTTTAAATGTTATACCTGCTGAGAAATGACTAAACACCTCTGATACTTATATATATATATATACATATATATATATATATATATATATAAAATACATCTCATTATCAGTCATAGCCAGTGAACTAGTCATAACCTCCCCTTATTGAAGTTCAACAAAGATCTTTTAAGTTCAACTAAACTGACTGGTAAAACACCATCATTAAAATGTTCCCAAAGTCCAGCCATTAAAGGATATTGAATAAATATCAACCTTGTCTACATATTGATGCATTTGCTGTCATCTCAAAGCACCCGCAAAGTGCTCAACCTCACCACGTATGAACCAGACTACAAGGACATCAGCAAAACCATGCAGCACCAGAAGTCGCATTAAAAGTAAGAATTTATTATACGTTAAAAATACTATATCTCTATATAGTTCTCTATAGCTCTCAGTGAAATATATTTAGAAATATTTGGCCTTTATGGCTCTCCCAGTCAAGAAGGTTCCCGACCCCTGGTCTGGAGGGTAAAGGTGATCTTTTCTGAATAAATTAGCCATTATTCCTACTTCTGCAAAGCAGACATCACACATTGTGACCCTACAATGGCATGGGCCTTCTCTGGGTCCGTGAGATGGTGAGGGAGGGTTTTCTTAGGCAAACTATTTATTTCGGATCTAACTCCTTGCCATAGTAGTGCTGCCTTTGTTGTTTCACAAATTATACATTGTCCTGGTATATATTTACTCCAGGTGAGATATTGATTCCCTTTTTGAATCCCCCCTGTCCTCCGTGAGATAAGACCTTGCAATGCGTTCGAGTAGATGGTCAACTAAATAATCTGAACCGTCAGCCATTTTTTCCAGTTGAAATGGGTGAACTGAACCGATTTGTTAAAGATTATCAATATTATTCTTTTGGAGAATCACGTCATCTGTGGTTTGCATTGGTTATCCTGGTTGTTTATTCCCTCTGTCTACCCACACCTGGTCCCCTGCCTTAAGCAGGGATGATTCATGGTTAGGTCAATCGGGGGTATAAGTAACTAGTTTAAACAAAGATAAATGTTTGTTCAGTTTTAGTAGCTGAACATCCCAGTCTTTCTTGGAATTCGCTCTAATCCAATCTTTTGCAGATATTCTTGTTTGACAAATGGAGTTCAATTTGGACAAGTTTGTAGCTGATCCTACACTTCAGCAGCTACGTAAATGTAGCAAGGTGGATTTGGTGCTCATTGCAAACTTGTTTGACGTATAAATACCTTGGAACTTAAACAAAGAGGAACTGAGACAGCTTTTGACTGAGAAGCTGTGGGATAGAGGGTTGTTCACTGCAGAGGGGTCGAAGAAAGGTGATGTGGAGCTCCAGGATCCTGTGTCGTACGTCCGCCTGCTTCCCTAAGCCTTCAAACTATGCCCGCCGGTAGAAGAGCGCCAGCTGACACTCCGCATTAGAGAGCTGGATTTGAAGAATCGGGAGTTAGAAGTGGAGGCTATGCACCTTATGCTGTGTTCACGCCAAACGTGGATTTCATGCATAGTCAATGCATATGCGATAGGTTGCGAAAAGCCTTTTCCCCGCAGAGCGTAGCTGTAGACTCGTTTGAAGCGGCGCGAATAGCGCGTACGGGGCAAACAGAATGTTTGAAATATTCCAATTCCGGCGAAAAAAAATCTTGTGAGAATCAGCGTTGAGAAGCTCCGCCCGTCACCACCGTTGTCTTGCCGTTGCTGTCTGAATCAAACTGTTGCTGCTCCGCCTGAAATAGTGCTGGTAGCGGCCGTCATTCAGACGCTGATAAAATAATCCTTTATTAGTCCCGCAGTGGGGAAATTGCAGGATTACAGCAGCCTTGCACACAATAGAGACACATAGTAAAAACAATCAAGTAATATAAATAAGACAGATAAACAGTAGTAAAAAACAGTAACTACGGATAATATTATGAACCCAGACACGATGGAGTTTGATGTTCCGACGTATGTGGAATTTACACAAGAAATTCACCGAGCTGTGTGCAGCTACGGATGGTGTTATGAACCCAAACACAAGGGCTTTTGATGTTCCGACATTTTTGGGACTTCCACAGCAAGTATAAAGCAGAACTAGTGGTTATTTATTCCATGGTCGATAGCGGAAACGATAGCTCTTTTCACAGAGAGAAGCAATAGGAATAAGCCACGCCCCCTTTGACAGGCGCGAATATTTGCGCTGCCTTTGTTGTGAACACAGCTTTTATTGTCGAGCGAGTAAACTACCATGTTTGGTGTGAACGCAGCATTAGAGTGAGAGCCTTATGCCGGGTTTACACCAAAACAGTTGCGAATTTTTGCAACGCCACTTCGCCTATATTGCGCCGCAGGTGAAAAATTCGCTCTGTGTCAGGCCGGGATTCCAATCAGGACTCAAGAGCTGAGGTGTCAGTGAGCAGACTTTTAATGAAAACAAAAACCCTCCTAAGAGGTGGAGGCTAAACAATTCTAAACTCACTATGACAAAAGAACTGAAAATCTCTCCAAGGGAGGCTGTCCAAGAACCGACTAAACTAAGTATTAAGAAACAAAAAGCTACACTAGGAAAGTTACAACAAAAATCCCTCTTTCGAGGTAGGATAAAACTTACGAAAAGAACTCGGTAGCTGTGAACAAGGCTTTGGCGTTGGCGTTGGCGTTGGCTTAGGTGATCGGACATGAGACGAAACACTTTGACCCAGGACATAGGGAAGACGCAGACTATAAGCACATGAGGGTAATGTGTCAACGTGTAAAAAAAAACACGTTGACGGCTGTTCCTTCTCCCCATCCTTGGAAGTCCGCAACCTGGGTGTCATCCTGGACCCAACACTATCATTCCAATCTCATATCAGGTCCATTACCAAATCCGCCTTCTTCCACCTCAAAAACATCTCACGTCTCCGGCAATCACTCTCTGACTCTGTGGCAGAAACCCTTATCCACGCTTTCGTCACCTCCCGTTTGGACTACTGCAATGGAGTTCTGTCCGGGGTTCCCAGCAAAGCCCTGGACAGGCTCCAGTATGTGCAAAACTCGGCTGCCAGGGTTCTCACCCGCACCAAGCCCTGGCAGCACATCACCCCCACCCTCATCCACCTCCACTGGCTTCCGGTCAAGTCCCGCATCACCTACAAGATTCTCCTCCTCACCTACAAATCCCTCAATGCCCTGGCTCCTCAGTATCTATCTAACCTCCTCCACCCTTACACACAGCCCCGGAACCTTCGATCCTCAGGCACGGGTCAGCTCTCCATCCCTCACACAAAAATGCGAACTTTTGGGGACAGAGCCTTCAGTGTGACAGCCCCCACACTTTGGAACTCTCTCCCCATAGAGCTCCGCAACAAACCATCTCTGGACACCTTCAAAAAACTCCTCAAAACTCACCTCTTCACCAAAGCCTATGTCCTCTAGCTACTGTTGCATTTGTTATGTTTATTTATGTCTTTGTTAAGCGTCCTTGGGTTTCATGAAAGGCGCTATATAAATCCTAGCTATTATTATTATTATTATTAATGGGGAACAGGTGGAACCAATCAGGGATCAGGGGAGACAATCAGACCGGTGACACATGAGGAAGGGCAAGTGACCTGAAACGAGAGGAGAGTCAGGCTTCAAAATAAAACAGGAATTTACGAGACAAAAACCCAAGACAAGACAAACTTCACCACGGTGTGACACTATGTGGTTAATTTGTTTTTTCGCAACCATCGCTGGGGAAAGGGGGCGAGGCTCATCTCTGTGTCTGTGAAAACATTTAGTATTTCCTTCATCCACCAGGTAAATAACCACTAGTTCTGCTTTATACTTGTTGAGGAAGTCCCACACACGCCGGAACATCAACCGCCCCCGTGTCTGGGTTCATAATATTATCGAGGACTGCAACAACGAATCGATAAAAATCGATTATCAAAAGTGTTGGCAACGAATTTCATTATCGATTCGTTGTGTTGCGCGATTATTACGCCGGGCAATAAGTCGCCGAGAACAAAAGAGCGGAGCAACTGAGATTGGAGTGAGACACGAGAAAAGCTGAGGTCGTGATCTTCTCAAAAATAGAAGATCTTTGACGAGTCGAGTCTTGGCCAATCAGCGTCTTCATGTTCCTCAAACTTGTTTTTAATGGAAGCTAGTCAGCTTGCTATCACGTGTTTGGGTTGTGTACTGTCGTTAAAGTTACTTTATGTTCTGTTACAGTTCAGTCTTGCTTGTAAAAAAAACGTAACGTGATGAAACATGCCGCCGCCCTAATCAACCGATTATTAAAATAATCGTTAGTTGCACCCCTAATATTATCCGTAGTCGCACACAGCTCCGACTCCTCCAGGACGAGTGTCTGAATAAAGCCGCTTCCAGTGCTCCTTCAGGACCAGCAGCAGTTTGATTCAGTAACGGCAGGATGTCTTTACTTTTAAAGGTGCTATATAAATGAAGTTATTATTATTATCTATGGAGGGGTGCATAACTCCATTCCACTAAATACTGATCTAATTGTTAGTAATGGTGTTGGTGATAAAGTACAAACTATATTTATTAGGATCTTTTGGTTTCTGACAACTTTTGTGATGACAATGTACCGGGTCACGGAACATTGCTGTACCTAAGATGCAAACATAACAAGAGGGTTAAGTATGTAAGTAATGTTAACTGGAAATCAACGTTGAGGTTAAATATAACTATAAAAGTTTCGGAATTTAAGTATGTGATAATTAGTCAACGTTGACTTCCAGTTTCAGAACAGAAACATCAGCCTCCTGGTTGAAAGTCTGCTCTTTCTACTAGTCATCTGTCCCAGCTCACAATTACGTGGATCACATACAAACTGGTGGGTTATAAGTGAATTATAGTGCATCATTTTTAGTAGGTATTATGTACTCGGTTTGTGAAAACAGCCTGAATGTTTAGATTTTAACCCAAAGTGCTTGCCCTACAACTACAAATCACAATGAGTGATGTGATCTCTCATTCAAGTCCTAATAAAAACATAAGAGTCATAAGATTCTGAAGGACTAGCTTAGTGCCCCATAGTATTTGTGCAAGTGTTGGGCATGAATGCATGGCAGCTCTGTAGCCGACCGTGTGTAGTTTACTTCAGATTTACTTTCATATTCATCTTGCTTTATTGTGTATGTAAGAGCAAAGTGTAACCAGAGTAAAATTCCATGTATGTGTAAACACACATGGCCAATAAAACTGATTCTGATAAAGGTCGAAAAGAAAAACAGTCAAGTTACTCAGGGGGTAAGAGGCTGCAATACACACCTCAAACACTGTATCATGCTCAATGACATACTTCCAAAATACTGACTTCAACACAAAAAAATAAAATCACGTAAGCTCACAATAATTTAGAAGTCAATGACCAAAAACTCACAAGGACATGATTGTTGATATGGAAAATACATTATTATATTGTGACACTTTTGCCCATAAAAAGTGCTTATTTCTTTGCTGGCAATGTCTGTCTTGTATATGTGTGTTCTTTTGTAACCAAGGGTGACATTTATATTAGCCTGTTCAGCCATCATGTTTTTGTCTCGATAACACCCAACCAGCCTGTAGAAATCTGACATGTGCTCATGGACAGCTTATGGAGACAATACCCACTCTTAACTTTTAGGTTCTGTACTTGGTTGTAATACATTTTTTACTACTTTCAATGCACATAAAATTCCCATATTTTCCTTAAATAAACACTCACTGCTGCTCTCAACGGCCTGCTGCATGGACTGCCCCCACAGGTGACATCCCCGATTCTTTAATTGTTGATATAGGTAATGGCAGTAGTTGCTAAGTGCGCCACAGAATCGGACGGGCCCTTCCCCTTTTTTAGGGAATCCAGCTCCCCAAACACCACCCAGGGGATCAGGACAAATGTGCTAAGAGAACATGAAGTGGGGAGAAAGCAAGTGTAGTGCCCACACTCGCAACACGTAGACCGCTGGTATCCTTGCAATGCAGGTTTATTGACGAAACTGACAATATTGTTGGTGAGACTCTCGTACATTTAACGCTACAGAACAGCTAACAAGCACACGTTGCTACTCAAATATGCGTCTCACACGCTTAACCTTCCCGCAACCCGACCATCATGCAAACTGCCTCCTTATGGTTGGCCGGAGGGAGCGAGAGGTGACAGAGTGACACCTCCCAAATACACAGACACCTGTACAGGGTCGCTACACTACCCTCCCCTTACAAAGTTCCTTGCCCAGGAAGATCAGGGTGGACTACCGTCACTTCCAATGAGACCAGGGCGCATTCTTGCCCTCTCTGGAACCTACGGTCTCACTTTGACTATTACCTGTCCCACCACAAAGCCCTTCTCCGTCTTCTCGCCCAGCCCGACTGGGGGGTTGGGTCCCCTGGAACAGGTGACAGGGGAGGACACCTCAGACTCCACTCACGAGCGTCTTACTGCATAGGTTCTTATCATTTACCTGACAGCCAACGTTGCCAACTATTTATTAAAAACTATTTACAACACAAATTCTAATAAAATGAAAACAACTTCTATCAAAAAGACAAACAAATCCTTCTTGCTAAGGGCCTTCACTCCACTCATGAGGGCCGTACTGCATAGGCTCTTATCATTTGTGCATAGAATTAGAGCACACTCTGGGTACGGACTCTGGTTTTGCAGGCAGCACCCTGTCATCACCATTGTTCTCAGCATTCAGGGTTGAGTCCCGTGGAGCAGAGGTGACGGGGGAGGACGCCTCAGACTCTGACGGAACACCCCTGCCCCAGAGCTCTGGGGAGTGCGTGTTGGAGGAACGCTACGGAGCCGTTTATATACACACACACACACACACACACACACACACACACACACACACACACACACACACACACACACACACACACACACACACACACATCCACACACTAAATATTTTAATACATAACAAGACAATGAAACAATACATTACAATGCAGACTTCAACTTTTTTAATTGTGAACAAAACAGTAACTTAATTCATGATTTCAATTTTGGAAACTAGGTTTCCAGCCAATTTGATTTTAACTTTAAGTGGAGGGTCATCAGCTCATCCTTCCACAATGCCTCCTTTATCAGAAATGTACGTCCATCTTCCAAGAGCATGGTTAAGGTGCCCGGCTCGCCCTCCACGTCCATGACGCCCAGAGCTCCCACCACTTCTTCTGAGTTGATCTCCTGCAGAGAGAAACGTATACAGGTACCCTTCTGTTAGATATTTTCCCACCTATTACCTATTACCAAAACATCAATCGTACTCATCCAAATAAACTATACATATGTAACGTTTTTATTTTGCTCCATTGTTTATATTAGTTTTTTTATTGTCACTTAAGATCTATTTTTTTTACTCGAATGAATGGCTGTTCCAATAATATTAAAAAGTATAAATAATTTTTTTAAATTATAATAAATACAACAGCAACAACCAAGTAGGCTTACTTCGACCCTTGAAAAAAGGGTGGACTGCAGCTGCACTCCGTAGTCAGAGTTTGTGACCTTTAGGTGGGACACCTGGATGTGTGTCCCAATCTCAAGCTTGATCTGCACAGCTCCTTGGGTGGTAGCTGCAGCCTTGCAGCTTTGGGTACCGATCCTTCTTTCACTGTGGCTTGTAGACCCACACCAGCTCCCCAGAACGAAAGTGCTGTCCTCTTTCCCTCACATCGTAGTTACGTTTTTGCCTCACGTCTTCCATGTCCCTCCTGCACTATCCCCAGTACAAACCCTGACAGAGTGTTTTGGACGCCTCAAAATGCCCAGACCCTGTAGCTCCATGCATGGCTTCCAGCACCGTGACCCATAGCCCCTTGGGAACCACCATCTGCCAGACCCTTGGTTGCTTTGGAGAACACTGCTACCTCTTCCCACGGCGGCCGCTGCTGCGCCTTCACCAACTACACGGCCGGCTGTAAGTCTGCGTCCTGACCCTGGCGCTGCTTCTACTCTGCCAGGTCCACTGTCTGCAGCTCCCGGCATACGACCTCCTCCAGCCACTGCACAGTCTCCCTCCTCTAGCAGTTCCTTCTCTCAGGTCTCTCTTCGCTCACAGTAACGGCACTAGTCTGCGGCACATGGGCGACGTGAGAGTGCGTCAGCATTGGTGTGCCGTGTCTGAAAGGGTCATTAAATTTGAAGGCCCGGGTGGAGGAAGAAATTCAGCCAACAACCTTCTCTCGTTCCGAGTGGTCTCGTTGATTTATTTGTCAGGTCACGAAGCAAAATACAAGTACGAGCACTGCGATTGCAAAGGCAGGGATGATTCGACCAGCCCTGCTCAGCCAATGTGGACGTAATTTATTATTTACAAATCTGATTGGCGCTAACTATCAGAAGAGGAAGGTAGTCTCCGCCCTTCTGACTTCAAGGCACAACATCGTGTACAACGCTGTCTGTGCCTCTCTTCTCTAATTGTTTTAATACAAAACATTTGTGTATGATTGAATGTGTTGGGTCACAGCTGAGCTACACTCCCTCTCGCTGACTCCTCACAGCTGACCTTGAACATCCTGACTGTGCTACTGTTTCACACTGTGTTTAACAGGTTGGTCAGCTGAGCACACACATTAGAACACGTTTTTATCATCACACAAAATTATTCAAGCACGCTGATTATTAATAATGATTATCACGTCCCAGACCGGCTCTCCACGTTGAAGTCGAAAGAATGGAGCTCTTCAAGCAACCTGGCAACTGTCACACCGCGGTGAGGGTTGTCTTGTCTTGGGTTTTTGTCTTGTAACTTCCTGTTTTATTTTGAAGCCTGACTCTCCTCTCGTTTCAGGTCACTTGCCCTTCCTCATGTGTCACCGGTCTGATTGTCTCCCCTGATCCCTGAGTGGTTCCACCTGTTCCCCATCACCCTCATGTGCTTATAGTCTGCGTCTTCCCTCTGTCCTGTGCCAAAGTGTTTGTCCTGGTCCATGCACCAAAGCCCGCGGCCACAGCCCTAGTTAGATTTTCCCCAAGAGTTTTTGTGCGTAAGTAGTTTTGTTCTGTTTTTTTTCCCCTCCTTCGGGAGCACTTTATGTTTGAAGGTTTAGTGAGAGAGTTGTTAGGATCGAAGGAAACAATAAAGTGCGCCTGTACGGATATCCCCTGCATCTGGGTCCTCCTTTTAGATCAGGCCTGACAGCAACCTGCTGATTTTTGTGGCTGCCAATTTTGAATCTGCCAGTTGTTCCTCTATGGGACTGTTTGCAGGATCCACCAATACACTGTGGTTGACTGCATTTATGTACTGAAAAGTATTAATAATTATTTTAATGAAACAAATATTGATTATATTTTCAAAACAATACTGGACATTGAAACTCTATAGAGGAATAACTATGCTACTAAACAGTAACTTCCAGTGGTTGTTGTTTATATTCAAAACGGAAACAATGGCCTGGTAATTGTCAAAGTTCACCTGTGAATTAATATAAATATGAATTATAGCTTTACACTTGTTCATTAATAAGAAATTCAGCAAATTGTTCTACTTGTTTATCATGAAGAGTGATACATGCACACAGGGTTGTCCTTCAATCCGCTAGCTCATGTCGATGTGTTCTTGGACAAGAGACTTAATCCCAAATTGCCCCACATGCTGTGCCAACGGTGTATGAATGTTAGTTAGTCCTGATCGGCAGGTGGTATACTGCATGGTAGCCCCTGTCGTCGGTGTGTGAATGGGTGAATGAGGACTCTTTTGAGTGGTCGGAAGACTAGAAATGCGCGATACAAATACAGTTCATTTACACACACGCTAAGCAGGCCCAGATAGGAGGACCCGAACACTCTGTATGTAGTATAAATGTGTAGGGGGGGTGTACAGTGTGTGTGTGATCATTAAAAATGTGTTCTGATTTATGTTTTTCACAGAAAATGAGCCAAGACCATTGAGTCTGAGTTTGAAAAAAATAATGAATCGTATCATTTTCGTTTGATAACAAATAAAAACGGGTCCAGACCCGAACACCACATAATGGTTAGGTTAGGGCCCTAAAGCTTTCTGAAGATTATAAAATTGCTTGTTATAGTGACCTCAATATCATCCTAAACAACCAAGAGACATTTGTGTAAAATGTTGATATTTCTTGTGTTTTACACAGTGAAAAACAGCCTGGTCAAATTGACCCCACAGAACACCGATGTGTACAGGACATTTAAAACATATCATGTTAATTTCATGTTTACTTAGTTGTCCCCATTAAATTAGGAAAAGTCATGAAATATGAAGCATTTATTTAGAGACGTTAAAAATTTAATGGGGTCAAATTGAGCCCAAAGGTAACAGGAAGGTTTTAAATCTTTTTTTTTTTCTCTGCTAATTTAATTGAATCATTACATCATGAATCATGGGCCCACTCACCCTTTCTTGGAGATCTTGGCACGCCCGTTTGCTCTTCTAGTATGAACCTTGTCGCCGGCGACAGAAAGTAACATGCCAGATGAAATTACCGTAACTCTTGAAAAAAATCACGCTATTGACATAATTCCATTGGATTCTGAACATTTTATTGAACAGACACTTGGAATAATTAATGTGAATAGATAGAGCTCTTTCCCCACAGATGGTTCAGTTAACCACGAGAAGAGGTTTAACAGAGTCTACTCTGTATGCACATTGTTTCGGCCCTTTCGCAGGCGTCCTCCTCTGTCCGCTGAAGCACCAAGGAGAAGTCCCAGCCTTGATATGTGCTTGGTACTGCTGTATCCAAAGAAGAAGGTTAAGTGGGTAGATCAGGATGACACTACAAGTCAGACATAAGATACATTTGACAAGATACAGGTCAGGATTAGCCGTCTCATGCGCACAATGTTCAGAATTAAGCGAGACAAGTTACATCTAAAAAGAAAAATGATACATTTCCACAACAGTCTACTATTAATCTAAAGTGGAATTAGTTTGTAACTATGGAACATTTCCTTTCAAATCTAATCAGAAATTAGACATAAATTGGCTCATAAATTGATTTTGAAGGGCATCAGAATCAGGGCATCAGAATCTCTTGATTGTCTCTAGGTGGTCTACTATTAATCTAAAGTGGAAATAGTTTGTAACTATGGGTCATTTCCTTTCTAATCTAGTCTGAAATTAGACATAAATTGGCTCATAAATTGATTTGAATCATTTTTCTCATGAATGTGATTTTTCTAGAGCTTTTATTTTGAAATTAAAAAACAGAACGTCCTTGGAATAACAGTTCTCATTCACCAGAAGTTTGCTCTTATTTTCAGTTCTTTACACGCTCGTACCGTAATGACTAGTACAAACGCATCCCAAAAAAATACGTGCGGGCTGGCCCGACTGTGTTTTTCGAAGTGAAGGCTGGCTTGGCCGTAGGTCCGTCCAGGAGAAGTCTCTGTTATTCTGTAGCAGCTGGAACAGAGGACCATGCCAGCGAACCCCCGCACTTCGGTCAACCATGCAGGTCTCTCTTCCTCTGAGGGTCGCCATTGCAGCCCTCACAGCAGGTGGCCCTTCCCTTTGACAGTCCCAGGGGGTCCACCGATATTGTAAGAATTATCGTGTTGGGTAAACTTAGCTTTTGCCTTCCTTGTGAATTAATGTCTGTTTCCTTTGTTGCCCTTTAGAAAACCGATTATCCAAAAAGCTACAAGCATGTGTTGGTAATATATAACATTTAAATAATTCAAACCAAATGTAAGGCTTTAGAAGCTATGTTGCTGTAATAAATGAAGCATATTGTAATAATGTGCCTATAATGCTGTAAGCATATGTCAATCTACAACACTACTTTCAGACATCTATAACCCATCTATGAATCTTTAAAACATGTATATAGTTGAATTTGTGTTTACATAGTCTCAAACGCCAAAGCATTGCTTCTAAAACAACAGAGATGTAGGGAGGAGAAAGGAGAGTATAATAGAGAGTATTCAGAACTCACCACGATCACAGCTGAGTGCTAAATATAAATGCAGAATCGTAAACATCTGTCATTGTGCAGTTAATTGGAAAAACAACATCAAGACCACCACTTGAATTGTAAAGAGCTGCTGCACACACAGATTTAGAGAGAGAATACATGTATTATAGACTGCTGAAAGAGAAGAGACACAATGTGAGGATACAGTGTACTTCTAAGGTGTAGTATAATCTTAACTAAGTTATATATTGCAAAAGAAAATATTGAAATTTTGCAAACAAGAAGAATACTAATGTACGAATGTTTTTGTGAAATTGTGTTCTAATCCTAAATCCCATCACCGTGTATAAAAGCAATAATATTGTAATAAAGTCATCCGATTGAAAAATGTTTCTCAAACTACTGCTTGAAAAGGAATACTATCCTGAAGAACAAATTGGTATTTCTCAGGTATAAAACCATTTTTTTTATACCCGAGAAATACCACATGAATGGATTAACATGTGTATAAATACATATACACACACTCGTATACAGTATGTGTGTCAGATATCCGTCCTTATTTTCATGCTTGGCACAATCAGCCAGCACACCATGACTTGAAATATAATGGCCATGTGAAAAAAAAAATGCAATCTTGATCACTTCAGGTGGCATCTCATGTTGTTGGTGATCCAGGGGACCCAGAAATATAACCCAACTCAAATTTGACTCAAGAAATTCCCTGTGGCTAGAAATGTGTATGTAATAAAAGTTTTAAATCTTTTCAATTTTGATTTGTTTATCGTAGATCTACAAATACTCAATGCCACAATGCAGTGCACATAAAGAATAAATAAGTATGACAACTGTAGGTAACATTTTGTTTATAATTATAGGCATTGTTGGACTTTTTTTCCTGTTTTCATGTCTTCAAACTGCAAAATTATATTACTTCTGTGATGAATAATATGTCTACTTCAAGAGATAAGTCATGGTTTGAAACTCAAACAGGGCTTTATTTAATATTTACAGTTATAATCTATAATGTAAGTTCATAAATCATACAAGTGTTGATGCACAAGACAGACAGTGGTTCAAATTTCCGTAAAGTATTTCTTGCTCAATTCCTGTATACTTACAGTCGTTGGCCAGCAGTAATGATCTGTCATAATGTTGACAATCAGAGACAAATACTGACCTCTGCTGTAGCTGCTGTGCTAAGTCAAGCACCTGAAGTGTACAAAAACACACTGTGCTGCATCATATTCATATGCACCGTGGGCCGGACGTGCTGGAGGCGAGCAGCCTCATTTGGATGTTCACCTCACAACTTTTCATCTGAGAGATCTCTATCATCCATCCTTATGTCCTCAGTAGTAATAGCTTCCGAAAACTGCCACCACACAGAACAAGCTGTCCTGTACACAGAGGCAAAACACATTAAATACACACTGATTAAAACATTGTATTGAGGAGTCTGTTTCCCCCCCTAACATCTGAATGAACAGAACAAAGGCACCTACGTTCATGAAAACATCTTCTGCATAGTTGTCTGTGTCCGCATCCCATAAACACCTTGAAGACATCCTGGTGAAACACATGAGAGGGTCAAGCATTAATTTTTGAAGGTCTGAACTATTTTTTGAAAAACGTTGTACAATGTAATGCAATCCACAAGGATGAGACCTTTAATCATAATATACATTAATTGTTGACTGTGAGTCAGAATGAAATTCCAACTCCATGGTAGCTACTTCTTTTTAAACATTGTTGTAATAATGTGAGTTTGAAACCGTGATGGCACAGCAAAAGAGAAGGTTACTTATCAGGACACATTTGTTTAATAATACTGTCAGTTCAATGACAGTTCAAATTCAGGAATTCAAAAATATCTTCTTAGTACTTTTAAATGCATGGAATTAAAGATTCTAGTGTCACTCAGTTGACACGATGCTGCTGTAAAAAATACAGTGAAATCTACAAATTCCAGCAAAATGTGTATGACAGCAGTGACAAATAATGTTACTCCAGTAAGGGTTCCAACACATTTTTACCAATGAGTTTTCAAAACTTTTCTATGACTTTTCCTTAATATTTTACTCCATTTCCATGATTTTCGAGTTTAAATATCATATCGTGATCATAGGATAACAGTTTTTCTCATTTCTAAACTTTTCAAGAAATGTCATGACTGTGGTAAAGCTGTCCAGTAGTACTGAAGGATTCTGATAAATGTAGTGCTGTTATTGCATTGTCGTTCTTTTGTTTTGTTTTGCAGCTTGAGCATTTATGAAGTGCACAATAAATATAACACACATCCGCTAAGTTGGTGATCTTTTTTTGTCCATCACTTGAGTGTTGATGGTAAGAATGACCATAGTCAGAGAGTATTCCCATATATTAGTTTTACAAATTCCACAGCAATTTTGTGTTCACCATTACCAAATGATCACTCACTTGACTCCTTGTCCGCGATGTTCTCCAATTACCACTTGCACGACCAGTTTATATCTGTCAAACCCAGCATCTGTTGAAGAAGAGAAATGAGCTGTAATAGTGTACATCAGCAATAATGCAATATTTCTGCAGGGACAATACAGGAGTGGGTAGCATTTACTTAGGTCCAACATTTTTCATGAAGAACCATCTTTGATGGGACACGTTTTATTGTTGACTGTTCTTGTAATGACAAAAATATACTTTTAGGCTGTTTTATTTAGCTTAAATCTTCTGACTTCATTTTTTTATTCTGTTCACTTTGTACTCGTTTCCTTCTCTAAAGGATTCAGAGTGGTTCTGTACTGACTGCCACATCCATCAAAAGCAGGACTTTGTTTCAAAATTGGTGGAACACCTTTAGTTTGTTGTCTTGACAATCAGAAGTATAGTGAATGTGTAAAACCTTCTATGAAACAAAGTAATCTAGGCTAAACCAAAAGGACATTGTAAAGTAAAAATAATTACTTTTTTCACAATCTAGTTTTGTATACCGGTATGTTTAGTTATTTGGAGGCGCTTTTTGCTCTCTATGTATTTCACCAAGGTCAGGCCAAGTCTGCAGTTCGGTTGCCATTTATGTTGAATGTTAAATCAGACTGTGAATTAACACAACTGAGTCATATTTTTTTAACGTTTATTACTGCTCAAATATATATTTGAAAGACAACTTTGACTTACGTCATTCATTATTTTGAACAACAATTCAAATGTACAACAATACTTGGATACTCTGTCCTTCTGAGTGATAATCAGAGATGGAAAAGCATCACTCACTCTTCACTTTGTCCTTAATGCCTTCTGCCAGGGAGCGGGACAGCTCTGGAACTTCTTCTGGGTCATACTGCATCCCCGACAGTCGCTCCCTCACAATTTCCCGAATGCAGTCCTTCACGATGGCCGGCTTAAACCTGGGAGATTAAACAGTAAACAACAAAGCAGAAAATGAAGTCCCATCAGCCATCACAGTGGCCACAGATCACAGTCTCTCTCTCTCTCTCTCTCTCTCTCTCTCTCTCTCTCTCTCTCTCTCTCTCTCTCTCTCTCTCTCTCTCTGGGTGAAATGTAATCCAACAACCAATGAAAATAAAGCTAATAATAATATGGGGGGCAGACTCAATGTGTCTGTTGTGCTATAACTAGCGTTAGCTAGTTGATTTAAGTTCGTTAGCTAATGTTAATTACAGTACTGACGCCAAACGTAACCACGTCTCGTATAGATCTGTTCAGCCAATCGTATTGATTGGCACAGCTACGTTAACGCTGACTAGTTAGTTAAGTTACAGTAGAAAACACCTAAGTTTCCCTTGGTACGCGGTTAAATATAGCTAGTGGCTAACTTAGCTTCCAAAACACATCGTTAGCATTGCACTAGCGTTAGCTAGCTAAAAGCTCCCTGTAATACCAACTGGGAGACTTTGACCAACTCACTTGTTCTGATGATTAGGTCGTATGAGGTATGTATCGGACGCCCCCATCGCATGACAAGTATAGAAGCCACAAAAAGGAAGAGGAAATAAAGAAGTCACGCAGTTGCTAGGGAGCTAATCGTTGCAAAGTTTCATCCGTTACCATAGCGACCTTTTTTCCAACTTTCCGGTTTCAAAATAAGAGTGCGATAAATACGTTTGCGCTGCGTCTTGTTTTGAAATATGCCAGAATTTAGAATTCAAATCACACAAGATTAAATGGAAAAGGACGATATCTTCCACACTACACTATAACACGCACAAGTATTTCATCAGGTGTCTCATACAGCCCGTATGAGGCTATTTGCATACGAATAAGATTTGCCTGTAGCTAATCATATGCAAACTGAAACCAGCGAACACAAATCACATAATTCTCGTTCAAATCTAGATGAAGATTCATTGAAATAATTAAAGGGACTCATTTCTAATTCCAGGTATGTTGTTCTTATGTCAAAAAAGCCAGAGGGGTAAACACTGCGCACAGTTGTATAATAATATTGCGTGTCAATGATATTGACATCATATAAACACTTTTAATCTGTTGTTTAATAATGCATTTTCATATAGGACAGAAGTTAAAATTTGACTTAAAGTCAAAATTGAATTATGCACAGGAAAGATGGGTAGAAATGTTTGACAAGCTTCTGTCTCTCTAGGGAAAGGTATGTACGATTTCTTGTGCAAAAATATCCCATCAATTTGAATAAAATGTAGTAAATATAAGTAAGTATATGTTTCCATCTTCTGCAAGATGGAGGACATAGAACACACTAGTCTTACAAAATTGTCATTACCCCAGTCATAGTACAAAACTAGACCCAAAACTTAATAAAACCTAGTTTCCACATATACATTTAATTTCCCTCAAGCCCTCTTGGTAGAGGCTCTTGGTAAGTTTCATTTTCCTAAAACTCTCTATTGTTAGAGCCACAGTACTTTTACTTTCATTTTCCTAAAACTCTATCGTTAAAGTCACAGTACTTTTAAGTTTCATTTTCCTAAAAGTCACAGTCTCTCTACCAAGGCAGGATACCTCATTCTCACAAGTTGTTTATATACTGTGCAGATCAGCTGTAGTGTGTTGTCTCTTTCTCAGCCATTAGCACCACTCGCACCGACAGGATGGCACCGCTGGAGTGGACCCGTCTCTTCCAGATAGCAGCAAAGGATCTTAAACCAGGAGACTCCTGGATTCTGGAGTTTGATGAAAGTCTTATGCATGCCTCCCAAAAACCGGGCTGGAAGAAGTGTATTGTGAGCACCGGTGCAAGGTCAGTGTGTTTAACTACTGTTAAATACTGTAGTTGGCACGTATATGTTAGGTTAAGTTTAAAATAAATAGTGTTTGATGCATTAGGTTTATTAAGGTTTTTGTCTATATGCACTAGGTGGACAAAAATCCCTTCTAGAACCTCAAAAACTGGTCTCCACAATGTAAACCATTACATTTTAGCTTAATAAATTGGTTTTAGTTCATTTTAGGGTTACATTTATAGCTTTTAGTTAATGACATGCCCAGTGTGACAAAGGTTGGGTTTTGTAGACCTCAGTTGATGAGGCCAAAGAACCATAGGTTGATGCAAAATATACATGACAGTATAAAGATTCTGGTATTATTATGTAAACAGGAAGGAGGTGGTGTAAAATGTCTCTCTCTTATTTTACCTTTTGCACTAGCTTCAGTCAAATGTATTTAGCCAGATAGTCAATGATTAGGATCGTCCAACTGAGATTTAAACCCAATTATATAATTTATTCCCCCAGAACATCGTTGCTTCCAAATGTTTCTGTAGCTAAAACCTGAGTTTCCAGTGTAACTTTGGTTAGTTGTCATTTTGTTAAAAGGCCTCTGTCTTTATGAAGGTACAAATGCACCAAGTGTGCAAGACGCTGGTCTTCTAACAAAGTGAGGGTTGCCTGTCACATGCGACTGTCATCCAGGCAGGGCGTTGTCAAGGTGAGGCCCTTCTGTCAGAACTGCAAGATATGCACCGAAGGTCCAATGGAGAAGCCAAGCATCGACTCAGAGAACATCAACATCCTCATGAAGAATCTTGTGGAGAAAATACGAATAAAATGCTACGATGAAGACCTGGGCAAAAAGAACAAGCCTTTCAGAAGATTTGATGGTCAAAGACCCCATGAGCCTGCTCATTGTGAGGCCTGTATGCAAGGCGTTTGTCCAAGGAGTAAGCCTTTTTAAATAATACAAAATACATACATATATAAATGTGTGTGTTTCAGGCTGTAGAGAGTTTACTGATGTGTTATGCCTAAGCTCATATTGAATATGCATTAGTTGACTTCCCCTCCTGTCATTCTGTTACACTGTGTTGCTTCCATCATTTTCATATGATAATCAAGTGCATATAAGCTTTCATAAATATTCCTTTTTGTATTTTCTTGTTTTTAATTCCCTTCAAATATGAATGTTTCTGCTCAAAAGCATTACAGCTGCCTTCTTAAAAACATAAATGTAATAGAAAAATAAATATGTATGCAAACAATTAACTCAACGTATTTGTGATTTGTAGTGTGGGTGTTTCTTTCTTTTCAACTAAAAAGTGATTTATTATGTATACAAAGGAATCACCAAGGTCCATTTATCTGTGAACAGTAACCCTAACCCCCTAACCCTAGCCTGAATATTATAAATAGTAATTGGACATGTGCTGGTAAGAATTTTAAGAAAAGGGGATATTACCACAGACTGTAAAAAGATATTACACACATTGAAGACATGGCAGTGTATCACCAGCAAGTGGCAGTGTTGCATGAATACAGAAAGAAAACATTTCAGTTTCATTTCTCTTGCATTCTATAATTAATGAGTGCTCTGAAGATTTGATGAAAAACAAAGACAGCAATCGTATTTCAGTTAATCTACACTCATTAGATTTATTTTGTGTGTGATACATTTGTAAATCAAAAGTTAACTCTCAGTCAGTGATAATCATAAGACATCCTAACTACCCAAACACACAACTATCCATACATTTGTTACCCAGAACTTTGACCGTCTACTAATAACTTTGTATATGCTTAATATCTGACCCATCAAAACAAACCTCCCCTTTCAATTCACTTTACAAACCTAGACCTGTAAGTTAAAGAACCTAGGTTTAGACTTGTAGGTTTCATTGTCCCATAACTCTCTATTGGTGAAGTCAGCTGTTTATGTTGTACACATTTAGTTGAAATGGAACCATGCAGAGGAGGAAGAAATGTTTGACGAGCTACTTTCTCTATGTGGAAATGAGAATGACAGCACATCAACTACTAGGGTAAATTGATCCCATCTATTTGAATTCAAATGTAGTAAATATTAGTGCAAGAGAGAAGACATAGGACACGACTAGCCTAACAAACGTGTCATTCCCCATTCCAATATTAGTACAAAACTAGAGCAGAAACTTAAGGTAAGGTTGGTACTTTTAAGTTTCCTTTTCCTGAAACTTCATTGGTACAGTCAGTTTCGTTTTCCACAGTCTCTCAACCAAGACATGTTATGTCATTCTCACAAGTTGTTTGTATACTGTGCAGATCAGCTGTCAGTGTTTAGTCTCTTCTTCAGCCACCAGCACCACTGGCACCGATAGGATGGCACAGTCAGAGTGGGCACCTATCTTCCAGATGAAAACTAATATTCTCAAAGAAGGAGACTCCTGGCGTTTGCAGTTTGATGAAAGTCTTGTTCCTAACTCCCAAAACTCAGGCTGGGAGCAGTACATCCGGAACACATGTGCCAGGTCAGTGTGTTGAATCATTAGTGTAGTGTTGTCATGTGTACAGTATGGTATACCTTAAGTTGATAGAAATGACAGTTTAAACTTTAGGAGATACATTTGGTTTGTTACGTTTTGTGTTTGTGTATATGTACTTACTGTACTTGTAATACTAAAGTAATGTCAACAAAAATATGTCTGATTTGGGGACCAAAACTGGTGCACAATGTATACCTCTACATTTCAGAGTCAATGGTCAAGGCTCAAGTTAAGTTAAATTAACGGAAATTAATGTTGTTAATGTTAATGCTATGTCCAGTGTTTCACAAGCTTGGCTATTTTAGAGTTATATTGATGGAAGAAACACTCTAGTAACACTTGCATGGCAGAGATAGAGTGTAATTTTGTTAAAGGGCCAATTCAGACTTTCTTTAACTTGGGTCCTCTGTCATTTTCAAGGTTCAAGTGCACCAAGTGTGGAAGAGGCTGGCCTTCTAACCGGGTGATGGTGGTCTTCCACATGCGCCTGACAGACGGGCAGGGCATTGTCAAGGTGAGGGCCTTCCGTCAGAACTGCAAGATGTGCAGCGACGCAGCGATGGAAACGCCCAGCATCACCTCGGAGAACATTGACATCCTCCTGGAGAATCTGGTGGAGAAGATAAGAATAAAATGCTACCATGAAGACCTGGGCAAAGAATACAGGCCTTTTGTAAGCCTGGAAGTCAAAAGTCCCCACGAGCCTGCTCATTGTGAGGCCTGTCTTGCAGGCATCTGTAACAGGAATTGAGCTTGCTTTGCTTTTAAGCACAAAAGCACATTTTTGTTAATTTAAAAGAAGAAAATTGTCTTAGACTTTAATGCCTAAACTCATATAAGCAAATCATGAATTTTTGTTAATTTAAAAGAAGAAAATTGTCTCAGACTTTAATGCCTAAACTCATATAAGCAAATCATGAATTATATATTACAATAATGTTTGCATTTATATCATATTTCATTGTATTGTGCACTCTTTCATGTTTATTAATATTAATTTGCAAGTTACCTTATTCTTGTAGGTAGTCAGTGGTCTTTAAAATATTAATGTATCAGCTACAAAGCATTAAACAAGCCTTCTTATCAACAGAAATGTGATGGATAAATAAAGCGTATACAAACAATAATCTAAATGATTTGTACTGAGGTTTATTTTCTTAAAAAAAAAAAGTGGTCTGATTTATTTATTATTTTAAATGGCACTAAATGAGAGGACGAAGTCCTGTTAATGAACTATATATAAAGGAGTCATTAAGGTAAACTAATCTGTAAACATTACAATACCTAAATGTCAAATATTATATTTGGACATATGGAGGTGAAATGTAGAAAAGGGGGATATTTTGCATACAGTAGGTTTATTCTTTTTGTATGCATGTCACATCTAGGTGGTAATGTGTCTACAGCACAAAGGAAATAATATACTACATTTCTAACAAGAAATGAAGAGAGAGTGTCACCCACAATTCATCACACTTCATTAACAGGAGATGCACAGAAGTGGTGCCTGCATGTGACGGACAGGAACACCACTGTAATAGCCTCAAAGTTTCAACAAATGCAGCAGTGTCCTTCTTAACAGCTCCAATTTCAATGTATGAGGCTTAAATTGACTATTTCTGCCCAACACTAAAGAATAGGAGTACGAAATTGTGACAACTTGTTAACAGCAATTACACAATATAAAAAACGGTTGGTTTGCAGAAGCATTGCGTGTTGCTGCAAAGTTGTGCAACCTGGTTAATTTTGACAGACAACTTTAAATATAAAATGAAAAATAGTTGGTTGGCAGGAGGTTTAAGGGGAAATGAGAGGACACATGTTTCTCACAAGCCACCCACTGTTTATTTGCATATGACCAGCAGCTGTAACACTGATGCCACTGTAGTCAGTCTTCACCGTCTGGAAGTCACACATTCTGGTAGAATACATTAACTTTGGATTATCTTTGTTTTGTATGAAACCACCAACAGGGAAAGTTGCTGCCTTGCAGAGTTTTCCATTTCCCACTTCATTTGCCAGGGGTTTGTCAACATCACGCTTGGTTTACATTGCCACTATGTATAGCTTGGCCACGAAGGCTGAATTTAGT
Organism: Taurulus bubalis; assembly: GCF_910589615.1. Lineage (NCBI taxonomy): Eukaryota > Metazoa > Chordata > Actinopteri > Perciformes > Cottidae > Taurulus > Taurulus bubalis. The sequence goes on from NC_136595.1 coordinate 17,243,199, forward strand.
CTCGCAAGCGTGAGTTTGCCAGGTAAGTGGAGGATATGCCTTTGCTGTCTGACCATGGTTATTTATGGGCAAGCGACTCTCCTGTTCATACAATTAAAACTAAAAGCAAATGTTCCAATGAAGCATTGTGATGATTCATCTGTGTGTCCTCCAGACTTGATACTGAAGAAACAGCTTTAATCGGACGACTGTAGGAAGATTTAACTCCTGCAATCATGACACCAAAGGTAAAGTATCTTCTCCTGGTGCATATTCTGTATGTTATGATGTGTTATTTCAGAGGATAAATACAGCATCAGTTATAATGCATCTTTTCTGTAACTGATTGTTTTTCCTAAACAATCTATAATTCATAATTTTAATTTAATGTTTTAAGTTGCCTAAATGTAATACATTTTTTGTAATTGTTGTGTTATTCTAGTGCTTCCCTCCATCAGTCACTGTGGTCGTGATTCTCATTCTTATGCCAGGTACGTTTTTTGGTTTGCACAATATTGAGTATTAAGCATCCACATATCACAAGTTTGTTGCAAAGAAGAAGGTTATATAGAATAAATACGCTCAGGAGAATGTGCACTGCATCGCCAATTATATAACGTATAATGTAGCCGATGTGCAATATTGTACAACAAATAATTGAAGATTTAAATGTATTTTTATTCTGCGTTGAATTGGAAATAAGTTAATAGAAATCCGTATGACTACTGGTAAGTATTGTGGAGACAACCCCCTTGTTTTTCAATCTTTTTTTTAGTTGCAGGTCTGCTGTCTTTTTGAAAATAAGCCAAAGCATGTTTACGACTAGACTTTCAATTCTTAAATCTTCCCGTCAGCTGTGTGCAGTGCCATCAAGGTGAACTGCTCTGAGCCGAACCAACCCGCTCTGCTGGAAGCTCTGCGTCCAATCTTTAACCTGAGCGCCATACGACCCATTATGAACATGACAACCTGCACCAACGTCGTCACAGCCTTCACCATGTATGGGATACTAGGAGTGGTATGTTTCAGCTCTGAGTCGATAAGAACAAGGAAGGAGCATTATACTGTATACCGAGTGACTCACTCCATTATATGTCTGGGCTCCACTGAGAGGATTCATTTGGTCCCCATAAAAAACATTAGAAATACTGTCACTGTCTTTGTGTCTTAACGCAGGTTTTCTTGTCTTCCAGGATGAAAAGGCTCAACTCCTGGTCACTTACCTTTGGCTACATTATGTATGTTCTACAATCATCCATGTTCATTTCTCAGTCAGTAGTGTAGGGATAATTGTGGGATTATTTTTTGTAAATGATGTGATTATTACTTATACAATACCTGATATATGCACTGACACCATCTTTGTGGTTTTAGTGGTGGGAAAACGAGTTTGTCACTTGGGACCCAATCCAATGTGGCACTGACAGGATTTCTCTTCCCAGAACCCTGTTTTGGGTGCCAGATATTGTTATCAATGAATTGTGAGTATATATTATGTGTATATATATATATATATATATATATATATATATATATATATATATATATATATATATATATATATATATATGTATATGTAGAGGTGCAAAGTTTTTGAAATGGCTAAATAATTTCCCAAACCAGCTGGGAACAGTAGTTTTTAACAAATTTAACAAACAGGAGTAAATATTGCATTTTGTATGACTATTTTCAGCCGCTGATTAATACACATTTGGTGGTTTAGAGAGTATTTCCGTAAACAGTACGATGTATTTCGGATTAACTCAAAATACACACACATGTTCGCTGTAATTAAGGAAAATGTCACACAACAGAGTGACTCATTTATGTGCCTTCAGGTTGTGGCGAAACAGGCAGTATTTGTTAGAAGGACGGATTTTTTATTTTTATTTTATTTTGTAAATTTGCAGATGTTTCACTCATAACTTCTCTGCCTGTTCCTGTCTTACAGTATGGATGAAAACAGAGCCCCCTTTGTCCCATATGTGTACCTGCATAGCAATGGTAAGGTGCACGATGCTAAACCAGTCAGAGTTGTCAGCTCCTGCAACCTCGATATCTACACCTTCCCCTTCGATATACAGAACTGCACTATGACTTTCAACTCCTACATGCACTTGGGTAAGAAACTTCCCCAAATGTCTTGTTTCCTGTCTTTATAGACTTTTCTATGCTGTTTTGGACAAATACATCCAATAAATATAAATGTAATCGGTAGTAAGTTATCTTTGTCCCTTTTATGAGCAGTAATGCATGTTTTCCTGTAATGGTGTCAACTTCTATTTTGGGACACCCATGTGTGCAACCTCAGAGTTGGGATGATTAATGAACATGTGGTTGGGAGGAATATCTATTTCACTTTTCATGAGTGTACAGTGATAAGCTTGGGACAGACAACATATTTTTATAAAATCAAATTAATATATATTAATTTTGTTAAATAAACACTAAATTCCTATATTTCTGTAATGTGTATAATGTAACATGACCTTGACTTGACAGGATATTATATTTCTCTATTCCTCTGCTCGTAGCGAGGGACATAAAGATGATCCTGGGGAGGAGTGCAGATAATATAACAAAGATCTCCAAGAAGGTGATAACCACCATGGGGGAGTGGGAGCTGCTGGATATCACCTCCAGCAAACACAAAGAAAGAATTTCGGATGATTACATTGATGAACTTATCTTTAATGTAGGTTGATGTCTGTAAATTGCAGATATTGCATTTCAGTCTCAGATTATAAGAGTATTGGGTTTGAAGCAAGTAAACCTACTGTATGTTGTGAAATTTCTTAATTTACTTTAACATTCGGTTCGATACGTTTGATTTGCATTCGTCCTATTATAAGTAACAGTCCCATTCCTTGATTGTGCAGCTGGTGTAAATATACTGTATGTGGACATGGAGTTATGACAGCACTATTGCACAGTAAAAAAAGCTTGCTCAGTTTTCAAATGTGCACAGAATGGGTACCTGCCAATGTGTTTTGTATCTTACCTCTGCAGGTCAGAGTGAGGCGCCGGGCCACCCTCTATGTGGTGAACCTGCTGATCCCCAGCTGCTTCCTCATCACAGTGGACCTCTTCAGCTTCCTGCTGCCTACCCAGAATGTGGACCGGTCCTCCTTCAAGATGACCCTCATCCTGGGCTACACCGTCTTCCTGCTGATCATGAACGACCTGCTGCCCATCACCGGAAGCACCATACCTCTCATAAGTGAGATTCAGACTCAGCAAAAGTTATCTGTATTTACCCGTTCCATCTGTATCTTGCTTTTAAATGTTTTGTTTTTTTATTCTGCTGTTGCTCTAGTTGTTACTGAGAAGCATAATTCATCTTTTGTATCCGTAGATGAGCTGCTGCATGAGGCGTGTAGACTGCCAGCTATCTTATGGTCAAACGTGTAAACAACGATATAATGATGATGCACCTTCTCTATCACATACTAGCACAGCCATATACTGCATGAGTCTAAAACAAAATACTATTTAGCTGAAAAGTTATCATCCCCCATTCATTCTACCTGTTCAGTTAAAGTTACTACAAGGAAGTTTCATTTTGTGTTGATTTTGGCGGTCCCTGTGAAAGAAAGTGGTAGTGTTTCCGAGCACAAGATTCCCTTTAGAAAACCTCTCAATTTACTGCAGCAGGCGTCCAACAGTCGGCTATGCGCAGTTCTGGTTCTGGTTCTTCCGTGTCTTAGCCCAGCAATATGGCCTGGGTCTTCAGCAGCGTAGTGTCGGTGTTGATTGCAAGACAAAGCTCTGCTCGTGGCCAAATGGTGAGACTCTCCTCCTGGACAATGAACTCCCTTTCTCCCACCGGAGCTTCCGACTTCAGGACGAAGTTAAAAGTTCCTCAACTTTATTTTCAGGCTCGAGAGATGTGGATCTGTGGTTTACCTTTTGCCACCATAATTAAAGAGATTACAGGTTTTCGTTGCAGAAAAAACAAAGATCATATGCACATGGACAGATATTGCCTTATAAGGCAATCCCATGCCTTATTCTACAAACAGATACTGTGGGCAAGCAATGGTCAGATTTACATATGCATTTCCAGATGCGGTACGGAGAGGTTTTCATTTTTGTTTTTTAATTTTCTTTTCTGTATGATTCAAGGTAAATAATAAAAACATTCTGACCCCTCACCCCTGTCTCTCTTTATGGCAGATGTGTTCTTCGCTATCTGCCTGGCTCTGATGGTGGCTAGTCTACTGGAGACTATCCTCATCACCAACCTGCTGTGTGGCTCGGCTGACTTCTCTCCCGTCCCTCACTGGATCAAAGTGCTTGTTCTGCAAAATCTGGGCCGTCTCGTTTTCCTGCCTCAGAAGACTAAAAAAACAAACGATTCAGGTGAAGGAGGTTCATTACAAATGTTGAAATTAGTACTTATTAGTATTAATACTGAATATGACTTGATATACAGTGCAAAGTAAATCCGATGGATCAGCATGATTGTTTCTACGCATTCACCATATTGTAGGAGTAGACGTAATAATGTATTTTTTCCCCTTGAAAACTAGAGATGAAACCCAACACTGTGGTAGCACAGCGAAAACCTGATGCTGAGCTTTCAGAGAAGATGGCGGAGGACAAGGCCGTCCAGGAGCTGAGGAGCCTGGGCAAGAACCTCCAGGCCATCCGCCTCCAGGTGGAGAAGCAGCTTGGTGGAAGCCAGGGCTCAGAGGAGTGGATGCAGGTGGGTTTCATCATAGACCGCCTGCTGTTCGGCCTCTACATCGTCTTCGTATCGGTCAGCTTCATTACCATCATCATTATCTGGGTGAACTCATACAGTCAGTAGACAACTGCTGCCTGTTTTAAGGGGCACGTAACTCAAACATATGTTGAATTTGATCAATACATAATAACATTGTTGTTTTGTTTAGAGCCAAGACATTTTTACATTCTCTAAAGTTATTGTATTATTAATCATAATACATTTTTCCTATTATCCCTATTGGACATTAAATTACCTCTAGTACATTTATTAGATGTCGAAGCCTTTTGTGTTATATTGTTCTAAAATGGAGAAAAACATTGTATCCAAAATAAAATTACTTGAAAAGATTCTTGCAGTTTTCGATTGACATTCATTTCAAATATAATGATCATGTTTCAATTTTTTTCAATTGATTATTTATTTTAATACCAGTTTTTAATCCTATATCCTATTGTAGATTCATATAACACAAACCAAATCTTTAAACTCACACTTTTCCCTTTGGTTTAAAACATCTGTGTATTTTCTGACAGTTTCCTACTTTGGGGACTTTGTGCAATTCAGGGCTTTTCTGGCATGCCACAAAATAAATCAACTCACCTTAAGTTGTTGGCCTTTAAGAGCACTTACATTACAAATGCTAGTTTTGCCATATATTTTGTCTGTTTTTGACACCTACAATGGTTGAAGGCAACATTACAGGACATCCCTAAACACCAGCACACCACTCAGACTAACAACCATTTTTGACCCAATGTTAATGTTTTTAGTGCTGCCCGCTGAAAGTCAAGCCTGCTAAGGTTCTATTCATCTTCATCTCTGTGCTCATGCATGGTAAGTACAGCTCATAATGCATGATGCAGATATATGTGTAGAGGAAGTAAAACGTTTTGAATTAATTGCGGTATTGTAATGGTTTAGCAAACTGAGGCTACTGTGTACAATCAAGTCAAGAGAAAATATATTATTATTTTATATATGTTAAACATTATCAGACAAAAAAAGTGATTTTCTTTACAGCTACCAACTAAAGCTTTAATGTAAATAAATTGTAGTTAGCCTTAGTAAAATGTGTGAGCATTCATTGATTAATTAAAAAAGGAACAACATTTCTTATTTTCGTTAAGGACACACACATACTTTGTGCAGGTTGCTTAATTTATGATAGAACTTTTGGTTGTTGAAAAGCATGCAGTTGGGAAATACAATTACTTGCTGCTAGTCGGGGCAGCTAATCTACACTAATAATCATAACTGCGATTAATTTATTCCACCGTAGCTCCTTGCAGTTCTGTCATGTTGAACTGCTCTCGACCCGACCCGCCTTCCCTGCTCGAGGCTCTCCAACCCGTCTTCAACCTCAGCTCCATTCGGCCTGTCATGGATATATCAACTCCCACCAACGTCAGCATTCATTTCATCATTTATGGCATTTTGGGGGTGGTAAGGGACCATGCACTATCCTAAACCCAACTCACTATTAGGACATGTTCTATAGCTTCTAAGTGTAATCTAGCATTCTCATATCAATCCATGAATAACTGGTTCTAAACTGATAAAAAAAAAAAAAAAAATTCAAAAACTTCACTATGGTTTTGCCAGCCAACAGGACAATTTCCCTTAATCTTTTCAATATCTATAATGTCTTTCCATAACAAAAATGTCTGTGAAGAAGGAATGCTTTCGACTGCATTTTGGTTCTTTTTCAGGATGAAAAGGCCCAGGTCCTGAAAACATTTATATGGCAAACTTTAGTAAGTACTTTCTTTAAGATCACCTTCTCAGTTACTAGAAAAAATAAAATTGTTCACCTTTCTCCACACTTGAGAATCAGAAAAACACGGACGTTTTCAGTTTGGATCTTAGATCAAGTTTTTGTCCAGATCCTACTGTATATAAGCAACAGAACACTAGACACTACATGATGTTATCTACCAAAAAAAATTACAATAAAACAGAAACATATCATTGTCAAAAAGAATAAAGACTATACTGTTGTGGCTCAGTTCTGTTACATCACCTGAACGCTGTAGTTGTATACTCAATGTAGTTTGTGTTGTATCTGTCTGATTCATGCTTTAGAGCTGGAGGAATGAGTTTATCAGGTGGGACCCAGAACAGTGCGGTTCTTCCATGATTATAGTTCCAAGGAACCTGCTCTGGGCACCAGATGTGGTCATCAATGAATTGTAAGTACCATCACAGTGCAGCCGTATTTGTGGGTTGACTTCATACACATCAATGGCCTGACCTTGATTGACTGCCATATAAGATCTGTTCTGGTGAATACTTTCTGTTCATTAACTATGTTTAACTTAAAACTTGCTGTACATGTTTGTGTTTTTTTCTGAGAAGGCTTTTAACGTGCAGAGTGTATTTTACAAATATAGGCATTTGTATATTTTCCACAGAAAGTAGATATTACCAATCATATTTAATGGCTTCTTTGTCGTTTCTCGTCCTGTAGCATGGAGAAGAGCTCAGCTCCATTTGTCCCATACAGTGATCTGTATTCTGACGGCTTCGTGGTGGATTATCGACCCCTCAAAGTGATCAGCTCCTGCAAGCTCGACGTCTACAAGTTTCCATTTGACATCCAAAACTGCAGTTTAAGCTTTAACTCCTACTTACACAGTCGTAAGTGGAAATGGATTGACACAATACTTGAAATATTCAGATTGATGTGTTTTTTTCATCTTTTTAATACACGTCTTACACACAGACATTTTTTGTGATGAATGGCATTATAAATGGATCAAATCTTACCAAAGCATTGACTGTATTATCTTTTGATTTCAGTAACTGCTCTTCAGATAGATCTCTCATTAACCGTAGCGGATATGTTAAAATACTCTAAAGAAGTGATGTCAACTATGGGTGAGTGGGAACTAGTTGGACTCACAGTGAAGACATACCTGCTACCAGCTGGGGATGGAGAAATCTACCAAGAGATGCGCTTCTTTGTAAGGAAAATATTGTAGACTGTAACTTTATTGTGTGTTACACAACAATAAAGATTAGATGAAGATACAGAAGGAGGAGCAGGATTGAAAAGTCTTGGGAGGTCTTTTGGTCTACGTCACCAAATATTTTACTACAGGAAGTGTATCATGTTAAATAAAACAATGAAAATATGAATCATCACAGGGTATATTAACAGTTACCTTACTGAGTATAAATGACTATCATCATACACAGGCATATGAACATGAATACTGTCTGTAAAACCATTATACTGTAATACACTCCCCAAACGTAAGTTTATGACCTCATAAATTGACAGTACTCTTGTATGCTGTGTTAAAATGTAAAGTCTATGTTCTGGGATGTATTGTTGTAACTTTCACTATTCTTAATTGTGATGATTGTGTATCGTCATTTGCAACTATTTGTCCCAATTTAATGAAAACTTGACTCAAATCATATTTTCCCAAGCATTTCAAACATAACAAAACTTCTTCGAGACATCTTTTCAGGCATTGTAAAATTGACAGCTCAACAAGTTTTCACACAATTTGTTCTGTTCTGTACTAATCTAAATCAAGAAATGTGGTTTACCAGCTGCTGTATCTCTGTCTGTACTGCTCCAGGTGTCAGTAAAGCGCCGGGCCACCCTCTATGTGGTGAACCTGCTGATCCCCAGCTGCTTCCTCATCACAGTGGACCTCTTCAGTTTCCTGCTGCCTCCCCAGAATATGGACCGGTCCTTGTTCAAGATGACCCTCATCCTGGGCTACACCGTCTTCCTGCTCATCATGAATGACATGCTGCCTGCCAGTGGAGACACCATACCGCTCATAAGTGAGTTGACAATATCCTCTACTATTGCAACAATCAGTTGAAGACATAAACTCTGACAATTAAAGGATGCAGCTGTTTTCAATAAAATTACTGTACACTACCGGGCTAGCATCAAACACCAGTCAGACAAAGTTAGCCACTAGCTGGTGATAACAGTGAAGCATTTAACAGCTAAAGAGACAAACATTTCAATTTTGAGATGAGTGGAGATCGAAACAGAGTTAGAAGGTAAGTAGATATTGGATTTAAAAGGAACAGTGTGTAGGTTTTAGTGGCATCTAGTAGTTTGTGGCAGGTTGGCGCCAACTAAATACCTCTGCTCATCCCTCCCTTTCCAAGCGTGTTGGAGAACTACGGGGCACTACAGGTATGGATAGGTATTTTGTTGATGTAGCAATACTCTATTCTTCTACTAGATTAAATAATTGTTTTTAAAAAGATATGAATTTTGAACAAATAAATTCAGAACAGAATTAGAAGTAATAATTTAGATATAACTAAATATTGTTTCGAGAGCCGATACAGTTATGTTTACATCAGTAAATTCACTATATAAAGTGACTTTATAAATGTGTATCTCACTGGAAATAAATATAAAATGTATATCTCACTGGAAATAAATGTAAAATGTCTCGACAATAAACAACCGTTCTGAATACAGACATTAGTTAATATCAGTCATTCCTCCTGACTTCTGTCCTCTCTGTCGTCCATCCACCTGGCTGCTTTGTCTCAGCCAGAAAAGTAAAAAAATAAATAGAAGAAGCATGTAGCCGATGGTGCATGCTGTGCTTTTGTAAACATGATGGCGGTGGATGAGAAAAGAGCCGATTGAATTAGGTTTCACAGATGTATTGATAAAGTATTGGCTTTTTATTCACAAATATTGTATTGCACATTCAGTAACAAACTCTGAAAATATTCCTCTTCAAACATTTGCAATTACTAACTTATTGCACTTGTCATGTATGTGCTGGTGAACTCACAGGAATGCAGAAAATAACACAGAAACACAGATGTTTCCTACCTGCTTTAGCCATCAGTGGGCAGTCTCAAACTAACGGGAACGCTTTGTTTTTAGAGCTTGTCCTTTTATGGATAGTTTGTTTCCATATAGTTCCAAAATTACATTCTGCAGAGCTTCGAAGGTGTACTTCAGCTCTGGAGGGTAGCTCAGGTTGAGAGCATACACAAGAGCAAGCTACATTGACACCGCAAAAGGTACATTTTCCAACTCATCTAGCACTTCCGTCCCCTCCAGAATGATCCCAACATCCTCGGGGTCATCACTGGGATGTGCACCTTCTTTTCGAATGGCAAAGATTCCAAAGACTGTCTCTGCCATGGCCGTTTACCTGCTTTGGCTTTCGATATTCTGTGACAAAACAATTAACGGGCAGTCATTTTTCACTTGTATTGCACATGTTAATTGTACTGTATAAACAGCTATCAATAACTTAATTCACATATTTATAAGACATTATGACTACCTGATTGTTTCACTTATCCATGGTGAGCTACTTCAATTACTAAGCCCTACCAGTGGCTTGTCTGTTACCATGAAATCAGTGGTTGTTATTCTAGCCTTACTAAGGTTGTATCTTTCCTAAACCTATATTACAGATTATTATTTAGCACCAACACCCATACAATAGTCGGGTTTCAGAATGCATCCTTCAGATAACAAAAAATGCGAAGGACTCACTTGAGCTAGAAACATGGCTCTAAATGAATGCTAAAGCTACTCCCTGCTGTCTGATGAGTAAAAAGCAACTGTTTGCTGGCACAGTCACCATATTAACTTAAAAGGTGATAATGCTGTGTGTTAATAGCCTTTAAAGCTTGGAGTTGTCCGTATGGATTTAACTTGTTAATTTGTTCTTATTATTACTTATTATTAATATTATCATTATTACTCTCATCCCAGATGTGTTCCTGTGTCTGTGCCTGGCTCTGATGGTAGCGAGTCTACTGGAGACTATCCTCATCACAAACCTGCTGTGTGGTTCCGTTCACTACTCTCCAGTCCCTCGTTGGGTCAGAGTGTTTGTTCTTCACATCCTGGGCCGCCTGGTATGGCTTCCTCCCAAGTCCAGAGATCAAGAGGACACAGTCATCCGAAATCCTGCCGCACAAGGTAAAAGACCTGGGATGTGCTTCATTTTGCAAAAAGTTTCCATCATCTCCTTCTTAATATCCTCATATCCTCCACAACAGAAATGAAAGTATCTTCTATGGTGGCAGAGGACAGCAAGGTTTCACAACAGAAAGGACCGCTGGATGAAGAGAAGGTCCTGCAGGAGCTGAGACGCCTCGGCAGCGACCTCGAGGCCATCTGCCTTCGGGTGAAGCATCGGCTGGGGGAAAGCCAGGGCTCAGAGGAGTGGATCCAGCTGGGATTCATCATAGACCGCCTGCTGTTCGGCCTCTACATCGTCTTCATATCAGTCAGCTTCATTACCATCATCATTATATGGATGCAGTCATACAACACATCCTGATTTTGCTCTTTTTGTTTTTTTTTTATATTTAGGGGGATTTTGTGAATTATTATTTGTTCACATGCTTTCTCATAGTCATTGTCAATTACTATGACTCAGCATACAAGCGTTGTGAAGGTTGGTTGAATTGTTGCATTTGAAAGTTGTTATGTTACAATACATCTCTCCACTGAACGCCCTCTTTCACAATTCCTTTTAATGTTTTGTGTTATTTAATTGTTTAACAGTTACGCACAGAGGCTCTAAAACAAACATCTGAGAGATTTTTAAACTCCTGTTGACTTTTCTCCTGCACAGTCACGCAACACATATTTACATACTTGTACAAACAATTCAAACTACACTTATCACTTTACCCTGGAGGAGTCTTGTAAAAAGGACAACATTTATGCGTCTTACAAGTTCTTTTATTTTAAATTGTTCCTGAGTTGATGTACAGGGCCTCGTTTCTTAGAAGTATATAAAAGCTTATGAGGATTGTGTAATTCTTTTTATTTCCTCTTAAGCCTGGTGTTTCCCAAAAGCATCTTAACAGAAAACACTCTTGATGAAAAAGATGATCATAGTTTAGCAAGTGTCTCGTACCTACTCGCAGGAGTTGAAAACAGCTCTGGAATGTTAAGCAAGCAAGACAAGATATTCCAAACATAAATTGTCCCAGTTCCTTCTTTGCATTTCATTTTCTTATTAACATGTAATATTACACCTCAATTGTGTCTGCCACTGTAGAAAAACATGAATTTTGAGTAATAAAACAAGCTTTATGAAATCTCTTGTGTGTGTGTGTTTTTATCTTTATATTTGATTACCATTAGGAATGTCGCAATACGGAATTTCAATATCACATTTACTATCAGAGGAAATATTGCAGTTTCACGGTTTTCACAATTATTCGTCACAACGACTACTTCAACTTCTCATATACATGTCTATGATCAATAGACCAGTATATCTCGGTCCCGCCAACATACTGATGCAGCTACTTGACACGGCTGTATCTCAAACCAAAGAGACATCTGCTTCTTTTTTCACGGCGAATGATGCATTGGCCACGCATTCTTGGTTGTACCTCCTTGCTAAGAAAAAAAAGATCTTTAAATTCTTCCTGACACTTCTCTTGCCTTGTCAGTTAAAATATCTATTAGTATGTTATAACAAACTATCTGACTCTCAATCACTCTACCCTTGAGGTGTCTAGTAACTGGAACAACACTGTTCATGTGTCTTTGAAGTTTTTCTATTTGCCTTTTTTCCTAAAGCTATAAGCAGGTGAAGCACAGGCCTGGGGTCTCATTTCCAAGACAGTTCGTCATGTTTGCATATATACAAATTGCAAAAACAAAACAAGCGCAGTGCATTCCGCACCTGACCTGACCACAAGTTGTGTGTCAGTAGCCAGGACCCCCTTGAAAAAAAGATTTATAATCTCATTGGACCATCTTGGATAAAAAAAAAAAGGTTATATTTTAAAGTAGCATACCAGTTGTCCCTCGTATCTACGCTTATTTCTTTTAAAATGATCCATCCATCCATCCATTTTCATCAGGCTTCCCTCTCACCAGCAACATTTACCAACTCATTCTGGGGGATCCCGAGGCATTCCCCGGCCAGCCGAGAGATATAATCCCTCCTTGGTCTTCCCCAGGGTCTCCTACTACTTGGACGTTCCTGGAAAACCTCTAATGGGAGGTGTCCAGGAGGCATCCAAATTAAATTCCTGAACCACCTCAGCTGACTCCTTTCGACACGAAGGAGTAGTGGCTCAACTCCAAGTTCCCTCCTGATGTCCGAGCTCCTTACCCTATCTCTAAGGCTGAGCCCGGCCACCCTACGGAGGAAGCTCATTTCGGCCGCTTGTATCCGCGACCTCGTTCTTTCGGTCACGACCCAGAGTTCGAGACCATAGGTGAGGGTTGGAACATAGGCCGACCAGTAAATTGAGAGCTTCGCCTTCAGGCTCAGCTTCCTCTTCACCAAGTGCATTTTTTTTTTACTCAACAAGATGAGTTAGAAGTGTATGGATGTGCATGTATGTACATGTATATGGATGTGTGTGAATGTGTATAGAAATGTTTTCTTTTTATTTAATTCAATAGGAAAAGGGATTGTTAATTAGCCAAAGAATAATATGAATATAATGAGGATAATAATGTAATATTTCAGTCCACTTATTTTGATTTCTTTTTTTTCTCTTTTGGGTTAAGGCTAAATCGTACTACTTATTAGCTTCCATTGTAAAAAAAAAAAAAATAATTAGAAACTGACGAATAGCCGCATGATGGTTAGGGATAGCTCTACATGGAGTATGCCAGAGTGAGAGGTAGGAGGTTATGTGGAAACTCTTTAAGTTGGAGCTTCAGGGAGGGGAAAGGGAATATGTTGTGTTTTATGTCTTATTTTGTTCTTTTCAATGTGTTTTTATTGTGACATATATCATCATCTTCCTCGTATGCCTCTAACAGTCAAAACTAGGCCTATACACAAAAAACTGAAATTAAATTAAAAACAGCTCAGCAATTAACTTATTTCTTGCTGTATATTCCTAATGGATAACGCCAAGATCGGATGAATTGAGAGTCCACAGTTGAAACATCCAAGGTTTGAAATTGAAATTCAGAAAACAGATGTGTCCAGCAGATTGAGTGCTTTTAGAACCTGGAATATGGAACAACGTCTACTATTCTGTGTTTATTGTAATGAAGGAATATGTCATTCAGTGCAACAGTGTGGCTCTTTGATGGCTCCAAAAATGGAGCTCTATAATACTTAGCAATGAGATAGTTCTCAGAAATATGCAGCACTAAGACACACAAGAAAACAAACTGTCCTTCCTTTTTATTTCATATTTATACTGTTTAAGTTAATTTAATTAAATTCCTAAATTAATACTCTGTTATTCTTTCTTTCATCCAACTATTTTATTGTTGTTGTTATTTTTATCTTTATTCGATTAGTATTAGTATTGCATACATCTTTCATCCCTGTTTTTATATCTTTTCTTATTTTCTGTGTAAATGGCTGCTACGCGACACGAAATTTCCCCTTGGTGATTAATAAAGTATATATTCATTCATTAATATAAATATTGTATACAGTTAATACTTTTGTGTGTCTATATTTAAATTTGCCAAATTATCAAAGAAATTCAACTTTTTCTTTGTTATGATTTATGGGATTGAAATTGTGTTATACACAGGTCATGATGATAAGTCGATCAGAGTTGTCAGCTCTGTGTCATGGATGATGTTTAAAGTTACTGTGAGGAACTTTTAACTGGTTGTAAAACAGTCATAATTTAATATGGTTCTTTATGACCCACAAACATATTTTTTTCAAATGAGGCTCTGAAACCAATTGACTGTTACATTTTATTTTATTTATTTATTTTTTCAAACTTTTCTCTTTTGTCAGATAGACGTGTTCCAGACTATTTCACTAGCATCCCTCTACCCTGGACGTTTCCAGGAATTTGAACAACACTGCTCATGTGTCTACAAAGTTTTTCTATTTGCTTTTATTCTTTAGGCTAAAAGCCAATGACGTCCTCTACTTCTTCTTTAAAATATGCAACACTTAGACACCAGAGGAGACATAAACGGTCCTTCTTTTGCATTTAATAGTCATATTAATCATCTTGTGTGTATTTTTGTATTTAGGCTATGTGTGATTACGTTGAGACAATTGAGTGAATATCAGTGCAGAGTAACGCTTTACACAAGACATAGGTTTAAAAACTACACATAGATTGTATAAATAAACACTGAAGAGAGATGTGTGCATAACCACAAACAGAATATATTGAAGTTTTTCAAATCCATTTATATAGCTTTGTCTTGACACTTTTCTATTGTGTATTATGCAGATGTGGTAAAAGGCTTGTTGTACGTAACAAGTGACGTCAACGCCTGAGATTAGCAGACATCCTTGTTTGGTCATTTTTTACTTTGAAAAGCAAGACACGCCCACAAGTAATTCAGAAGAAAAAGGTGTGAGTTGAGGATCAATTCAGCCAATGAGAAACTACACCATTTGTTCAGACTGTTGACATTGTCCTTTAAAATGGATGGGATGAAGCTGAGCTGACACAGACAAGATGACAGAGGGAAAGGCAGCCTGGATTATTTTCATCTGTTTTCCACTGCTTCAGGGTAAGGAAGGAAGAATATTGACCATCTACTCGATTAACAAATACAATCTTAAACCAAAATCTTTAAATCCTAAAAGCCTGTGGGAAGTGTTATTTTACAAAATGTTTTCTCAAAGTGACTTAAGTCATGTTAAGACTTTTGTCATGAAATCATTTATTATAGAAGTGTTAATTAATTAAATAAATATATACATATTTATTTTCTCATGAATTCAGATTCCTTATTTCTCTTTTTGAACTCAGGTTCTGTTGCAGCCTTGACCTGCACCAGCCCAACTCCTAAAGCCTTGTTTGATGCACTCGAGAAGGAACAGTTTTCTACACACCTACTGCGACCTGTAAAAAGCTTTTCAGATACAATGAACATATCCATTGATATCACTGTGTCAGGAATAATAGGAGTGGTGAGTCCATGAGCTACTTTCTATTCATGCTTGCACATACACAAGCATAACCTTTTTAACCAAGTATACTATATAAGATCATTTATTAATTATTAATAATCATAAATATTTCTCATGTCTAGGATGAACAAGCCCAGTCTTTGACCTCGCTCTTATGGCAAGTCCTGGTAAGTTGTCATAGCACTGACAAAAAATAAATACATTTAATTAAATAATATATTTTTTAAACAAATTTCAATAGGCAAAATTACTGACAAGAGCCCAAACAGAACAGATAAATTATCATTGTCCCAAATTCCAGAAATGTAAATAGTTTAAAGAGAAAATTGATGATCAAATATCATAATCTTGACCATGTTAAATGTGACAATGTCTTACTTTGATTGTGTATTGTATACTTTCAATATGAGGAAACAAACGTGTATTTTGTAATTAAACTGCTTGGGAACAAGAAGTTTCAGACTTTGGTTACATTGAATATATTAGTTAGTGGTAGGCTATGCGTATATTGTTGGTCTTGGTCTTTCCGTGGGATTTGTTGACAATAAGAAAAATATTAAAACATCCCCAGACTAATCCATTGAATCAAAGTATGGTTGTGTCTAAGCTGTACATCACAGGGGTGTTGTTGTGTTTAATGTAGGAGTGGGACATCGAAGGACTGAGCTGGGATGAGAAGGAATGTGGAACTAAAAGAGTCTCTGTCTCTCGAGAAAAGCTTTGGATCCCAGACGTCAGAATCGTAGAGTTGTAAGTGAAAAGAATGTTGAGTACTCTGTCAAATGGTGAATTCATTAACAAAAGGAATCACCATCAATAGCACGTCTCTACAGCGCTGTAGCTGTTGTGTTGTTTTCATCACACAGTGGTTTATCTTTTAGTTTTTATCTATTTGCTTCATCAAGAACTGTGCCCAGTTTTAAATATTTGGTGATTGAACAATGAAACTAAGAAAATTAGTCAGCTGAGTAGAACATTAACTATATCCTTTTAAAGTATGTCCAGGTATGTCCAATAAAAGTTGTTTTTATTCTCTCTTTTTTCCAGCATGGATGAAGACAACTCTCCCGAAACTCCCTATGTCTACTTATACAACACAGGTCATGTATATGATTCAAAGCCAATCAGAGTGGTCAGCTCCTGCCGATTAGAAATCTACACTTTCCCCTTCGATATCCAAAAATGCTCGCTGACCTTCGGATCATATCTACACTTTGGTAAGCCTGCGCAAAAAACAAAAACAAAAACATCGACCTCACATTGACTTTTATTATAATTTGGCTAGAGCTGCCACTAACTACTCGTCTGTATTGATTAATTCTGTTTTAGAAGATTAGTTGATTAATCTTAACAATTAATTTTCCATTTTACAGTTGATTTAATTTTTACAAACTAGGCTTTGTTATTTTATACTGCAGAACAAAACTAAACAAAATATGAAAGCATGCCCTGAGCTCTACCCATTTGCACGAAAAGCAACACTTCACACAGACTGGGTATCTAATATGGTCAAACTTTCCTCAAATTGGATTCCAGCTGAAGAGATGAGGATGATTCAAGGCACCCCAGCTGCACAGGTCCTGGAAGAGTCCATAAAATCGATAAAGACCCAAGGGGAGTGGGAGCTTATAGATATCGAAGCAGCTGAAAGTACCCTGGAGACAAACGTTGGAAGCTACTCCGAGATCAAATACTATGTAAGATATTTTGTTCTGTATTTTGGCTTTCAATATCACTGTTAAATCAGTTGTGACACCTTGAAGAAACTGTGTGTCGAATGTCTGTGTTGATTTTATTTACGTGATTGATCTTTGAAATTATTCTAAATAATGTCTTGTTTGTAGAAAAATAATACCAGTGAAAATGTGTGCAGTCTATGTGTTGTTGTCAACCCTCATCTCAGTATACCAAGTCAGAGTGGATGAGTATTAGTATAAAAAAAAAAATTACTGGAGGAAAACAGTATTTGTTGATGTGACCCGTACATATGAGTCAGCCGTCAGGGACTTTAGTCTGCGGTGTAGTTTAGATAATAAGCCAACAAATAAGCCAACAAATTGTCTCGTAACATTGTGCTTCATAAGCAATTTTTATTCATGATCTAAATTTTAGCCAAGAGCTCCATATCACACAACCTATTGTGCTATATTGCCCAAAAAGTGTCACTGCACAGCTGCAGTACGAGCAGTTTGCAGGGGCGGAGCCAGGTGTTGTAAGCATTCAGGGCTCAGCCTAAACCTAGAGGGGCCAGAGGAATGCCTAAAAATCCTTACATCATTTGGTAAAACCATGATAGTTTCCTGTTGAGCATACACATGAACATACTATTTTCCACCACAAGGCTTGACAAAGAGGAAAACACTATAGTTGTACCACTTAGTTAAAACTGATGAATGCATTTAATACCTGCTTTAAGGAGGTGCTGTGGACCAACAAAATTATGTTTGCATTTTTTCAGTATTTTTTTCCTTTTCAATGGTGAGGAAAAAAATATTTTTTTAACTGCCCGAGATTGATTGATTGTTTCTCATTCGAAGGTCATTCTGAAACGTAGGCCACTCCTCTACGTGGTGAACCTGCTGATCCCCAGCTGCTTCCTCATCACAGTGGACCTCTTCAGCTTCCTGCTGCCTCCTGATAGTGTGGACCGTTCCTCCTTCAAGATGACCCTCATCCTGGGCTACACCGTCTTCCTGCTCATCATGAACGACCTGCTGCCTGTCACTGGGGAGACAACACCTCTCATCAGTGAGTGACACCTCTGATATATATAAGTAGATTTACAGTAAATATCAACAGCCAAACTCGGCTGAGATTACTTTTACCCTCACTGCAGTTTGACAATTCAAATGTTAACCTGTTGCTCATCCTTGATGAATAAAGTATGCAATAACAATCATCTCTTTATTTCTTAACCATTCCATTTTGACTTGAGTTTTCTTCTTAGGTTATTCTTTTAGTTTTATATGTATACCATTATTCTTGACCAAATGCCATTGTTGGACAATTAATATATCGTCTTCTGATGGTTCTGATGTCAATCAGTTGCCCACCCATGATGAATACAGTTTGCATTAAAAATATCTCTTTATTTCTTAACCATACTTTTTTGACTTCCTGCAGATGTTTTTTTCTGCATCAGTCTCGCTCTGATGGTGGCCAGCCTGTTGGAGACGGTGTTTATCACTAATATCCAGTTCAGCTCCAGCCAGTACGGTGCGGTTCCGAACTGGGTCAGTGTCCTCGTGCTACGATATATAGCTATTGCCGTTTGTCTCCCTCCAAAAAAGAAGAGCAACCGCATTACAGTCTCCATTTACCCACCCACTAAAGGTATAGTAATGTTATTATCATATATTCTTTCATTATTATGTCTGTCACCATAACTACTTCTACATCTTATGTAATGAGTGTGTATTTGAACAAAGTTCTAATGACAATAACGACTGTATATAAGAAAAGTTATTTGAATCATGAAGGTTCATCCTTCATACATATATGCATGCATATACATATATATATATATATATATATATATATATATATATATATATATATATGTATATATACATATATATATATATAGCTTACAGTTCTCTAAACTGAAAATAATACTAAAATGTTTAAGTATTTCTGTTTGTTTTTTACAAGGAGTTTATTCATATTTTTTATTTTTACATATCTAGCAATGAATACCAGCATAATTCCTTCAAAAGATCTTCAGAGCGACTCTGGTGATACACCTCCAGTGAAACCCCTTCTGGACCCGAGCCTGGATGAACTGAGGAAGCTGAGTCGAGATCTCACGGCCATCCGCCTTCAGGTGGACCAACACTTCCAGGGGAGCAAAGCCTCACAAGATTGGCAAATGGTCGGGACAGTCATTGACCGTCTGTTGTTCTGCTTGTACATTGTCTTCATCTCCGCCTCCTTTATCACCATCATATGTATCTGGATCTTGAATAACGTGTAGGTTGACTTGATGGGAGAGTTTAATCTCACAATTATATTGATCATCAGCTACATATATATTAAATGTAAATAATAGTACAATGATGAAGTATTACTTTAAAAATCTTCCTTATTTGATGCAGAAAAACTAAATGACATGTCTTACTGTTTAAAGTAGACTTCTCTTGTTCTGTAATTGTATTGCCTGTTGATGTTGTCTGCTGCCCCATGCCTGTGTGCCAGTCTGCTATCTTCATGTGATGCTTGTTGTGACTGCATGCCAGGAATGGGTGTGTTGGAAATGTTTGGATGTGTTTTGCTGTCTTTTCAACTTTTTTACCTTCAAAAAGCTTTGCCTTTTGCCAGGCTGCCATTGTAAATACAAATGTGTTCTTAATGAGTGACCTAGTTCAATTTTTTAATTTTTAATTTATTTTAAAATGCTCCTTAATGCACTCAAGCCAATTAAATAAACCACCAACATCACGACAGAGGACTCTACACAGTCATCTCTCCAATGCATGCTCAGCTGCTTGCAGAGGGTGTTGCACTTGACGTATTTAGCCTATTAAGACTACATATCGACAGCTTTAGTTTTAGCTTGTTTCGCTAATTGCAGTTAATATGTCAATATATCAATATCCAAAGTACTTTTTTGACTTTACAGCCGAAACAAAGCTGTAAATCTTGAACGTAACGTTTAAAACGCTACAGCTGTCCACATTCGCTGATGAGAAATGGTGGGGTAATTTATTTTTCTGACGCCTTGGAAACATTCGATACTGCGGAGATCTGTTTGTTTTTTCTCCAGATGTTGGAGCTTGAAGGGATTTTATTTTTTATCTGTCGCTGGTTTCACAGCCGAGGATTCAGGGTTCAGGTGACGCCATTTGCACTACTCTGACTACCACTGTTGTCTTAATTGTCTTTTTGTCTCTGTTCTCTGTCTTTACATTTATTTTGTGTCTTTTTTATATTTATCTTGTTTATTGTATATTGTGTATGTACATAAGTACGAAGAGCAAAGTGAAACCGGAGTCAGATTCCATGTATGTGTAAATACACATGGCCAATAAAGCTGATTCTGATTTTGATAAATTGCATACGACTCCTATAGGAGTGATTCTGAAAAGCTTCAATTGGAGCCTGAATTTTAAAAATATCATTAATTAAATATCTTTAAATGTCATACAAGTATCTGTTTCGCTACACAGAGCCCAGTTTAACACCATGTAATAAATAAGGGACGTATGCAGGCAATGGTCAGAAACAGGCTTATGAGTTGTCAACAAGATGGTGGTTCAAATTGTAAAACAATTCCAAGAAGGGCACGCGAGTTGAGCAGGTCAAGAACAGGCAACACATCAAACAGCAGGAACATGTTCAGGTACAGGTGGTTGGAAAGCAAAAGAATAAGCAACACAGTGAGAACTACGCCACCCGGCGAGTATAGATATGCATGACATGGGCGAGTAAGCAGACAGCATATAATGTATACATGTGTGGAAGCGAGCGGAGAATAAAAGCCTGGGAATGAACACCAAGTTGTCGGTCATCTGGTGTGTAACCACTCAACAGAAAAACTACAGCATTGTAATGGGCAAGTTATACAGTACAGCAGGGCTGATGATGGAAAGTGGAAATAAATGAGTCGGAGAATAAGACAGCCATGTAATTTGGACAGGTGGGAGTGAGAATGTGACCGATCGGAGGGAAAGAGAGGCCGGATGAGAAGAGCAGAGTTGAGGCAGGCGATGTGACAGTAGGTCCGTTCGAGATGAGCCAGTTCTGCGCACAATCAATCGCCAGTGATCGGCGCGCAATGCATGCCGGCTAGATTTGTGTCCGACTTGATCCCGACTTGCTCTGACGTCATGCACACGTGGTCAACGATAATCTCACAAGAGCAAGGCGGCCGCCGATTTTAGAGCCAGGCGCCGAAGTAGCTTTCCACCGACTGCGTGGCCCAGTGCATGATGGGAAACGCCCGGCTGTCGCCACATCAGAGAGCTGATTGGCTCTTAGATTTGAGAGAAAACACCACGTGTTGTAGAAAATTCTTATTTTATGTGTAGTTGTAATACTTAACTCTTGATTCTTAACTATTAGTCTAAGGTTTAATCTAAAGACATATTGTGTGTGGTTGATAATACAAAATCGTATTATACAACACACATCAAAACTAGTAGTATCAATATATATTTATAAACATATATGATTAAATCCAAATGTGATCTGTAAACTACAAGTAAACTACAGATTGGAACTAACAGGAAGTCATTTTTTCTGTGACTTCCTGTGTATACTTTGAAGGCAGCCTAAAACTGTCCGACTTGAGCACAGTCTTTTGTCAACGCCCCCTGCTGCCGCCTGCTCTCGTCAGGCGAGGCGCAGCTCTTTCGAATGAGCCTAGTATGTTGACTGTTGATTACTAAGTCACAGGATTATAAAATAGCATAATACTAAAATAAGCATGTGGTTCGAGACCGCAGCACTGGAGAAGGAAAGAAATTGTAACTCCCATCGGTGGAGGTGTTGAAAAATAAAATGGTTGAGTGCTTACCGGAGGTGTGGAACAACAAGTCCTATCGTGTCCTGTATGTTTTTGATCCATCTGCACATACCTCATTTTTTGTGTTCTTCATTACCATTCATGTACATATTTATATCACTGAATCATGTGTAATTATTTTAACCAGCTTTTTTTCCTTGAGGTTTGTTTTGAAACTAAATGTATACACTTTTCAAACTTCCTGGGACAAATACATGTTTATATATATCCACTTGAAAGTCATTTTCTGTGTTTATTTGAACAGGTATTGCCTGAATGTGATCGCATTAGTAAATGCCAATGATACACTACTCACGTTATGGGGACTAATTTAACATTTGGGTACGAAAAGCTGGTTCCTACAAAGCAAACAAAAATGTTGGGATTTTCCTTTTCATTTAGGGTAACGGTTTTGTTTTGGGCTACGGCTAGGCATGTCGTGGTTGTGGTTAAGTCCCCAGAGAATTAATGTTAGTCATTTCAATGTCCTGCTAAGTGGCAAAAACAAGTCTGTGCATTTACACACCAGTAGGAGCTCTCTTTGCTTTACACCTTATGAGATCGTTGGTTGTAGAGGATAGTTAGTCCATCAGAAACATCGAGCATGAGTCCGTCTCAGAGGAGCATCATCTCAGGTTTATTCTTAATGTCAGGTAATGATAACCCACTTTTATTCCATACTTGATTGTTACTAGTTGTGTTTGCCTTTTATTTTCCAGACTGACACATGTATAGCTCTGAAACATAAAAGTTCCTTTTTCAGTGAATAACAAGCAATACTGTTATTATTATAGTAATATTATTTTAAAGTTTATCCTGCCTGGTTCAAGTTTAAATGATCCTTACAGTGCAATGATACTGATGTCATCTCTACTGTTTTGCCAGGACAAATTTGAATTGCTTGCATATGAGAATGTATAAATGGAGAAAAAAAAGGAATTTATCTATCCACTTTATTTGTGATCAATCGTGTGGTTTTGAATTCAAAATAAAGGAATTGTTCCGCAACTTTAAATCATTACGCTACATTATGATTGAAGAACATCTTCTAGTAATTAAAAGATGTAATTGTGAACATAGTGTCCGATGATATCACTACGCAAAGTAATGTTAGATTATTGATACAATGAAAATTCAAGGCATTCTTTTTGGTCTGGGTCAGTGTCTCTATGTTGCAGTAAACTGTCCTGTAAAGAAGGCCACAGTGGTCCAACCCATGAGTCCATGCAGGCTGTGTTTGACCTAGAACCCTTCAGGCCAGCAGTGAACCTCAGCAATCCCACCATAACTAACATCTCCTTCACCCTGTATGCTGTCCTGGGGGTGGTGAGTTTACTAGTGATCAAATAAAAAATACTAAGAGCACCTAAAACCAGATTAAAGATGTTTTGAGAGAATAGCAGACATTTATTCATATATCATTGCATTTTGTGTCTTGACTCTATCATGATTTAAGAGGTAACAATCAGCTTGAAATGAGGTTAACCTGTTGCATGCTGTATTTCAGAATGAGAAAACCCAAATCCTCACTACTTTCTTGTGGCTAAGACAGGTAAGTTGCATGGAAATACACAACACACTGTCAATACATGTAATGTGATCGGACTCTGCATGCGGCTGTAGAGAATCACATACAGAGAGTATATGTATACGTAGGTCAACATATATCTGATTAATCCCCTGCAGTACTGGCAGCATGAGTTCCTGGTTTGGGACCCTGATGAGTGTGACGGTGTCACCAAGATTTCTCTCCCTGTGAAGAAGATCTGGACTCCAGACATCATTGTTTATGAGTTGTAAGTTATCCAGCTGGTTACTTTTTTTCTTCTTTTTTTTAATGTATCACTGACTCATAAATGACTCATTACAAAGTAGTTAGTGCCCTGAGACAGATGGGTGCACTTAGCGCCCATTCACATTCTGTAAAATGCCACCGTCACTGGTTAATGCTTTGCACCATGAACAGTGAACCCCATACGCCCGTGCCAGGGAGTGACAGTGATGGTCATCATGTCCCCAATATTACTGATCCGGATACAGATGTCCAGGACCGATCACACACTCAATACACACAAAACATGTCTGACATTACAGCATCAGAATCAGAATTGTTTAATTGCCAAGTATGCATGCGAAGCTGTGAGAGCAGAAAGAATTGTGAAAGGGATTATAACTCATATTTTTGTTTCCCCTTGGGACTGATTTAAATACCCGAAACTTTCATCTTTTTCTGTTTATTTCTTTTACTGCCTGACTCCTCCAACCCTCCCAGTGTGGATGATGACGTTTCCCAAGCGTGCCCTTACGTCTACCTCAACCACACAGGTCACATCCGTTGGGACAGGATGCTTCGGCTCGTCTCAGCCTGCAACC
Organism: Taurulus bubalis; assembly: GCF_910589615.1. Lineage (NCBI taxonomy): Eukaryota > Metazoa > Chordata > Actinopteri > Perciformes > Cottidae > Taurulus > Taurulus bubalis. The sequence goes on from NC_136595.1 coordinate 17,267,638, forward strand.
TGAAGATCTTCAGTTTTCCTTTTGACATGCAGAATTGCACATTTACATTTGGCTCCTACATGCATACTAGTAAGAAGAGGCTTCTTAACATTTACGCAATCATAAACTACTCCAGTCATTGGCTACACTTTGACAAATAAAACACATGGTCAGAAAATGAAACTGCTATCTGTTTCACTTTTGGAATCTTTTGCAGGGAATAAAATAAATATAAAAGGAAAATGTGAACAAAAGCATAAATCTCTATGTGATTAATTAGTTATTACATTTAGCTAACTTATTTATTTTTGATTGACTTAGATTGGGCTATAGAACTGTAAGACTAGTTTTCTCTCATTGTGTTTTTCTCTTTCACAGTAAGGGATGTGAGGGTCAGTCCAGCTTTGACCTTTCAGGAGATGTCTCAAAACTCAAAGCGTTACCTGGAAGCCAGTGGGGAGTGGGAACTGGTGGACATACTGGGAGAGACCTCAATCCTCAAATTTGGGGTCGACGAATGGGACATTATCACCTTCTGGGTGAGGGAATGCTATTGAATGCAATTGAATGCTAGTGTTGCAGCTGAAAGTGTAAACCAGTAACTGCTTGCAAAAAAGTTTGCCGTATTAACTTAAAAGGTATGTCAATGTGGTTTATATTGCCACCAAGCGGCCAAATCAGCTATTGCAGGTTAAACTCAATTTACAATGCATTATACAACTTGCCGTTGTTACATGTCATCTGTTAAATGCATGTTTCCCTCCTTAGATAGTTTTGATATATGTAGATGGCATATATGTTATTGTATTATTTGTATCTTCCATAAAAGTTATTGAAGGCCAAAACAGTAAAATTATGAGACTTTTCAAAATGATTCTTGTTCACTAGGTGGTCATAAAGCGACGGCCGGTGCTCTACGTGGTCAATCTGCTGATCCCCAGCTCCTTCCTGATGCTCATCGACATCCTGTCCTTCTACCTGCCCCCCCATAGCGTTGATCGCGCCTCCTTCAAGATGACTCTCATCCTGGGCTACACCGTCTTCCTGCTTATCATGAACGACCTGCTGCCCAGCACAGCAAACGGCACACCCATCATAGGTCGGTGACATGTAGAGGTCTGAGCATCAACATAGCCTGGGTTATAGGTTCCACCATCACTGTTAGTCCACGATTTACATCGACAGTGACGTTGTTCTACATTTTTTACATATTGTTGTATTTCGTTTTATTGAGATTATTGTGGGAGATACACATACAATGTATAGGACATACAGTGTCATATATTTCCAACCTGTTTAATCTTGTTGTGGCAATACATCAGTCATGAGTTTTAAAAATCATGCAATCAAGGGTTTCTTTACTTTACTTTAGAGCGATACAAAATAAATCACTGAGTCAATGGAACGGGCCAACAGCTCTGTCAATGTTCTGCAGATATATTCTGGCTGTCTTCTGCTACTGAAGAAATATGTTTTACATTTAAAATGTCTTTAATGTGTTTCCTTCAACCTAGGTATATATTTCTCTGTGTGTCTGGCCCTCATGGTCATCAGCCTATTGGAGACAGTCGTCATTACCAATGTCCTCCACCACAACTCCATGAAATATCAAGAGGTTCCAAACTGGGTCAGGGTGGTTGTCCTCAAACACATAGCCAACCTCATTTGTTACCGATGGCCGGAGAAGATCAAGTCCCCGACTGTACCACAGAAAGATGAACCTGAAATTTCAAATGTCGATTCTGGGTTGTGGATCATCCAACCAGCCAGCCAGACACCTGCCCAGAACCCACCCAGCAGCGAAGGTAATAAAACTCTGTAAACGGCAAATGCTACTTCGCCATTACTTTTGCTACAACTGTAGCTGTACAGTGGCCAGTCCACAAAATACCAGTGGCCATCTATTTAAACAAAGGATAAAAAATAATAATATACTGTGTACTGAATATACTGTATATACTGAATATACTGTAATATACTGTCAGACTGGGAAATATATCTATAGTGACAGAATTGCTACAGCCTATATCAGTGAATCACCGTCTAAGGTTAACAAGTTATGGTTATTGAACCTTAACTTCAGACAGCAACACAACGGTTAAACTGTGATCCCTCCTATTACTATTCTCCTGCCAGGTGCAGCTTCTCTGCCTGAACTGCAACAGATCTGTCAATACTTGGGAGAACTTCATGCCCACCTCACCTCAATGCACAAGGAGAGCGAGCTGCTGGACCAGTGGTGTCATGTAGGATATGTCCTTGACTCTCTGCTCTTCCGCATCTATCTGCTGCTCATCTCCTGTTACGCGCTGGTCATCATCTCCATGTGGTGCGTCTGGATCAGCCTGTCCTAAAGGATCAATTCAGGGACCATTAGTAGGTAGTCCGTGTAACAAATTTAAAAGCAATCTGTAGAAGGCCAAACGAAGCCTTGGCCAACATTTATCAATTATTGTTTCTGTAATGTAGTTACAATGTAGAAAGCCGCTTTCGTTCATCAATTTCTTGAATATAAAAAATCTGTTGGATTATTTGCTACTGTGCTCAGGTCATATCTCGAAATCAGGGGCTATCTTGTTGTCATTGGTGATCATAAATCTGAGTGGAGTCCCCCAGGGTTCAAATCTCGGACCTCTATTACTCAACTTGTATGCAACGTTTCAAATAATGTAAGACAGTAATAGTATTTTAATATGTGATATTGTGATATACCTTCTCTGTTATTCCTGTCATCCTACAATTAAAGGCAATCAGTGTGCTCCAGTCTCTTTTTCCCTTTTCATGAGATCAAGCCAACTACTGAGAACCAGATGACATTTCGACCAGAATGTCTTTGTTTCGAGATGAAGATAGGTTTGAGGTTGACAGGATGTAAACATGCAACACATTTTCATTGCCAACTTGACAAAGACTGCTGCTAGGTCAGTGCCTTTTGCCATTGGAGATCTTTTGGAACCTGTCGGGATGGCGTGACAATATGCGCTTTTTACATGGAGTGTCCTTTCAAAGTGAACTTGAACGGACACTGCATGTGTGCATTTATGTTCCCACTCGGGAATTGTAATTACTTTTTGTGTACTGTGGTCAAGGTGAATACTCAATTCTGATTGGCTGCAGGGTGGCAATTCCTTTCTGATAATGGACACATTTTGGGGCCCGTTCTATTAAAGTGACTGGCTCTATCCAGAGGCTGTATACAGCTCAAATAAAGGAGGCGGCGGTGCCCTTCATCTCAATGTCGGCTGAACTGATCGTTTACACACTTGGCAGCAATGTGAGTTTTGTGACTAATCTTTGATATGCCCCTTGTCACAGTCGATGTGAATGACATATACTGACAGGAAATGAACATGGACTCAGACTGTTGACTCAGTGCAATTCCATTGAAACAATCGACTGACAAACTGACACAGCCGGCAGCTAAGTGCATACTGCAGTGCATGTCTGACCTCAACTGTCACAGATATACGTTGTTGACACATCTAATGCAAAACATCATGAAGATGATTAAAAAACCTGTTATACTATCCAAACATAGATTATGCAAACAGTCATCAGATAAGTCTCTCTCTGCAAGCAACTGGATATACAAGAAAGAAATACTGTTAGTCATGCTGCAGTCTATTCTAGTGTCAATAGTAGCCTCTGGCGGAGGTTGCATGTTTCCTTTTTCCTACATAACTGCATGTTGCTCTGGCAGACCATTTCAATCTCATGGAGGAGACTGCTCCTTTTGTAATCTAAAGCACATGTTGAGATAACGGCTAAACTGAAAATGACAGATGTGAAACCCGCTGAGCTCATCTTTGTCTGTTTCATGCTCCTTCACGGTAAGACAATTTGACTATCCACAAAGTATGCAAAAAAGATAAGGGTTGGACAATTGTAAGTTGGTAGTTAAAGGCAAACTTCAGTTACTTCTGGTCCTGTACAGTGGGAAAACATAATAATGACCAATATTTATTTAAAATGTACAGTTTGGTTTTACATTGTATTCAAAAAAATCAATCATAAATAATGCCAGTTTTTCATTTTCACAGTATTCAGATATATTTAGAGGCAGTTTAGTGACTGAAGCCATTAAATCTGTGTTTTTCTCCCATACTAGAGAACAGTACAGCACAATTTTATTCCATTATCTCTGGGTCATGTGTTAATTATCATGTTATAATCCATTTTAGGAAGATGAGAGGTTATGTGGTGGACATGATTGCTTATTCTGAAGCCCTGTTTCTGGATGAGCCCTGGATACACCATCCAGCCATGAACAATCAAATGTTGCATATACTCACATTTATCTTGCAATAGATATTGGGGTTTTTCATGATCATTTACTTGTTTTCACAAAAAAACAACATGATAATTCACTTGTGATCTCAAGATAACAGGGTAAAAAAAGCTATTTTAACCACAGACATTCTTGACTTCCCTGCTTTACCCATATTGTGTACAGCAGATTAAGATCCGAAATGCTTGTGTGAAAATGGCAATAAAAAAATGGAACTTCCTAATTCTCACAAATGTTGTTTTCTACTTTCTCTTCAAATCCAGGTTTTGTAGCAACATTCAATTGTACAAGCCCAAGTCCTGAATCTCTGTTTGCTGCACTTGAGACAAATTTATTCTCTAAAAAACTACTGCGACCTGTGAAAAGCTTTTCAAGTCCAACTAACATAACCATTGATATCACTGTGGTGGGAATTATAGGAGTGGTGAGTCGCCACAAACACCTTTTCATGCCCGCACGTGAACATACATATCTTTTTTTAAATTATGTTTTTTCATAATTATTCATTCAAATTCATAATGAATCTGTATAACTCTAATTTAATTTAAACATATGTTTCATCCACAGGATGAAAAATCCCAGACCCTGACAACAGTCTTATGGCAAGTTCTTGTAAGTTCTCAGAGGACTAACAAAAGGTCTTTGGTCCCGTAAATCCAATATGTGCAGATTTTTACGTGATTACATCATCTTTAAAATGATTCTGATTACATTAGTTTGTGTTCGTAGAAAAATAAGCTAATTCAAGGGGTAGGAGGTGTGTCTTTTTATATTACCATTAGCGATGCCAAACATCTAACTACATGCCTACTGTGCAAAATGTTAAAATGTCATGTATTTCCCACCTAAAATGATGGTGACTGGCTGTTTTGGATAAAATTCTCATACATTTTTGGTGTTAAGTTATGGAGTGACACAGCTGAAATGAATTGCATTTTCTGAGCTGTTCATCCCATTGGTGTTGTTCTGTTTACTGTAGGAGTGGGATATTGAGGGACTGAGCTGGGATGAGAAGGAATGTGGCACTAAAAGAGTCTCTATCCCTCGAGAAAAGCTTTGGAATCCAGATGTCCATATCTCAGAGTTGTAAGTTAAAAAGATGTTTAGTAGTCTGTGAGCTTTCTTCAAATGATTGTCCAAAAGAGAAACCAGCCTTCATTTAAAGTACGATCTGAAATATCAGCACATGGAAAGCAATCTTTGACGTTGTAAACCTGAGAGGAGAAAGGTAAACCTCCTGCTGGTACTATGGAGCCTAAGGTAATCTACTTGTTGCCCCATTTCTTTTTAAATGCTAAAACTATGACTTCTTAGGTATAAAAAGACCAACTCATTTTAGTTAAAGCCAGTACAAGAATCTTACACTTTGTGTTGATTTAGGCGGCCCCTGTGGCCGAAGGTGGTAGTGTTTCCGAGCCCCAGAGTCCCTTTAGAAAACCTCTCAATTTACTGCAGCGGTCGTCTGACAGTCTGCTCCGCACAGTCCTGGTTCTGGATCTCCCTTGATACAAATATTTATAAATATTGATTAATTGATAAGCAATAAAGAAACAGCAAGCTGTCGAGAGGCATATGAACCTTCTCGTCACTGTATCCCTCCCTCTCTTCTTTAAAAATGGGATTCATTCATGAATTCATAATTAATTAATTCTTTTCTATTTCAGCATGGACGAGGCCAAATTTCCCGAAACTCCCTACGTCTACTTATTTAACACAGGTCATGTATTGGATGATAGGCCAATCAGAGTGGTCAGCTCCTGCCGATTAGTAATCTACACTTTCCCCTTTGATATTCAAAACTGCACGCTGACCTTTGGACCATATATACACTTTGGTAAGCCGGACAAAATATAAAACTCAGTTCTTTAAAAAGTCTGATCTTTTTTAACTGTGTGAAGAAATTAAATCACTATACAGCAGCTTTGTACACTACAAAATGCCTGGTGTATAAGAGTGATTGCAGTTGTGTTTAAATAGGGCCTGAAATGAATTAAAAAGAGTTGACTGATATCAATTATTGAAAACATTTGTATGTGACGGGAGGTTACACTTGGCCTCAGTTTTCCTGTTGTTCCACATTCAGATAATTTGACAAAGTCAACTTTGAAAAGCCGTTTTGAATGTGCAATTACATTTTATTCAAGCGACAGACATAAGGATGATTCAAGGCACCACACCTGAAGAAATACTGGCGGAGTCGCAAGATGTGTTGGAGACCAATGGGGAGTGGGAGCTCGTCGGTATCGGTGTAAATCTTTCTACCCTGGCATTAAATCTTGGAAGCTACTCTGAGATCGAATACCATGTAAGCACTTTTTTTGCAATATATTTATCTTTTTTTCAGTTTGAAAATCACATCAAATTGTGAAGTGAATGAGTTACTAAAAAACAGCAACCAATCTTCCGATTCTTGGTCCATCGTCATTTTCCAATTCAAATACATTTTACGTTGCTTGAAATAAGTCTCCAATTCTAAACTGTTTGCTTTGTAAGTGTCGGTTGGTAGAATAATATATATACCCAGAATAAAAAGTTTAGGATCCAATGTGAGAAGAAGCCAAAAGTAAATGATTCAGCATCCAAATTCAGAAAGAAATGAAGATAAATGTTTAAAGTGTGACTAAAATGTTGAGTTGTTGTACTCAATCGGTGTCTGCTCTGAAGATCATTCTGCGACGTAGGCCGTCCCTCTATGTGGTGAACCTGCTGATCCCCAGCTGCTTCCTCATCACAGTGGACCTCTTCAGCTTCCTGCTGCCTCCTGATAGTGTGGACCGTTCCTCCTTCAAGATGACCCTCATCCTGGGCTACACCGTCTTCCTGCTCATCATGAACGACCTGCTGCCTGCCAGTGGGGAGACCACACCTCTCATCAGTGAGTGACACCTGTCATATTGTTTCTTACTTTATACCAGATAAGGTTGAAGAATCATGACATGCACTGCTGCACATAAGCTTTTAAAATCTAATTTAAAAAGAGGCGTAAAAATAGGTGGGTTTTCTTTAAAAGGTAACTGGCATGCAAGCAAAACATAGAGTACTTATTGAGAAGTGTGCTGAATCCTCCCTGTTGGTTTTGTTTCCCGCAGATGTTTTCTTCTCCATCAGTCTCGCTCTGATGGTGGCCAGCCTGCTGGAGACCGTGTGTATCGTTAAGATCCAGCACAGCTCCAGCAAGTACGTTGCGGTGCCTCACTGGGTCAGTGTCCTCGTGCTACAATATCTATCTGTTGTAGTTTGTCTCCCTCGAATGAGAACCATCACGCGAACCACTTTCTTCGTCAACCCATCTACTAGAGGTATGTCATCATTATTTATTGACATCAACTATGAAAGGCACGAGAAAGTTGATGAAGCAATTGATTTAGTTTGACATAGTTTGCAAGGAAATCCTTTAAATCCCCTAGTGACTAAATCATTTATAGGACTATGTTAAGTTACAGCAAAATCTAATATTGCTTTGTTTACGGTTTCCTTCTTTGTTTGAGAATTTATAAGAAGGTTTTTAGAAAACCAAAGATTTGAGGTGTCCTGATGATCATTTTATTGAACACCTACAAGCCAGTAAGAAGTAACTATGTTCCATGGCCATTGGATAATCTAATCAAGGTGCAATATCTTTATATTATTAGTAATTTGCTATTTTACATATATTGGAATTCAAAACAAGCTGTGCTTTGTTTTTGACAGAACAGAATTCCAGCATCAGCAGCATCTCAGTCTCTGGTGATGCACCTCCAGCGAAACCCCCTCTGACCTCTGAGGAGCCGGCCCTGGAAGAACTGAGGAAACTGAGCAAAGACCTCATGGCCATCCGCCGCCAGATAGATAAACACTTCCAGGGGTGCAATAACTTGCAGGAATGGCAAATGGTCGGGACAGTCATCGACCGTCTGCTGTTTGCCGTGTACATCATCTTCATCGCTGTCAGCTTCATCGCCATCACATGTATCTGGATCTGGAGCAACTCGTACGCAGCATGATTTAACTAGAAGGTTGAAAGCGTTATTGAGAAAACGTTCTTATGCAATACATGCAGTATTCTGAGATGAGGCGCGTGTTGATTCAATATAATGTAGAGGAATATAATGTGAGTTTCTGGATCTTGGAAAACATTTGTAGAGTTGTCTTTATCAGAGTAACTGCTGTTGAGATCAAATGACGTTGTGACTACAATTCTGGACAAGAATTTGAAAGGAGGGGAAGATTTTCCCTCCTTTTTTTTTGCTGAAATGATATCATCTTATATTTCATACAGATGTTTTTTTTTTACATGCCTTCATTTCTCCTCACATTGCTATTTCATTAAACTATCTCAACCTAAAATGGTGATGAAAGTTGCCAAACCCAGTTTGCTGCCATACATTTGGTGCTAAACGCTAAAGTCAGCATGCAAACATGCAACATGCTGATGTTTTGCAGGTAATGTCCACCATCTTAGATGAACGTGTTAGCACTCAACACCAAGTACAGTCTGATGGAAATGTCATTAGTTTAGCAGTCATTTTTGTTCATGAACGAAACTGTTGACCTGATGATGAAGAGTTCAGTATTCAGCAAAGTAATCACAATGCAGCCAAAGTTACGGCCGCGCAGACTTTGCGATTCAGCAAGATAGTCAACCTGGACGCCCAACTACAAGACGACCAAACAGCTATAGATATATTATGATGTTTAGATATGAAAAGAATTGAATAATGGTAATATTCATTCACTCATTGTACCACAAAATAAATTGCAAAAGGCCCCTGATGCACTTAAAAATATGCAACTAACAGTACACTATTTACTGAGCCCTGAGTCTCAGCCAGACTCCATCTTCAGCAGGTTTTATCCACCACAGTCAGTTAGCATAGCGCTGAAGCCCTGCCGTGAATGCAAATGTTTGAGGTTGGATTTCTATTAAAAGTATTTTCACATATTATCCACCAAATGGCGTAGTTTTTAAATACTTGTGCTTTACAAAAGTATTTCCATTTTCTGCAACTTTATTCATCTACAACTTTTTTTTATTTTTTACTACACTACATTTATTTAATGACTAGTTACTTTGCAAACATTTAATTAATACAACATTAAAAGACAATAAAAGTAATTGAAATGAGCTTCGGCTTTACCACCTGCAGTATTAAAGGGATGTGCACATGAATGCAGCAATAATCATAATCCAATGATACGATGTACACTTTACGGAAATGGACCATTCTCTATAATTAGTACTTTAAGTATATTTGGATGCTTACACTTCGGTATATTTTACTCTTATCCATGACCTTCATATGTAACAGTGTATTTCTCCAATGTGGACACTTCAGAATAAAATAAAATAAAACAAAATATCTGAGTACTTCTTTCATCACTGTGCTTAATTATTATAGATCAAAGCGCTGAAGGAGGGGCAAAATAGGAAAAGAAAGGTCAGCGCTGCCTCACTGCTATTTATCTAAATTACCGCCTCGCATTTGTATTTTTACAAATGTCACCACTTTTCCATTTTATCCTATAAGACATTTTTGTAAAATCTTTATAATGAACAAATGAGTTCTTGACTCAGTTAAGACCCCAAAACGTGTTTTGTGAGGTCACAGCAAATTCCAAATCTGTTCAACCATGAGTGCAGGTGAACACCCAGGCGTTCCTGAAATATCCCGTTCAAGAGAATGGACCAGACCAACGGGCAGACACATCCCCGGTACCGAGGCACAAAAAGGCCAAATAACTTCACATTAGGCTCTGGATATAAATATTTATGATAGTTAGTTGCAGCCCCCCGTCATTTTAGCATTAATTAGATTAGTTTTGATGACTTTTCTATCAGCACACAAACACTATGACCCTCATCAACAGTCTGGCCAGTCTTTTATTGTCAATTACAGAGCAAAGACAAATCAACACAAATAATAATTATAACAATAATTAACATTTTTGTATAACAGACACTTTAATCTGTAGTGCACTTTAAACACCTCCATGTTGAAGACAGTTCAAGGACAAACCATCTGCTGAGTCGAGCGGCCACTTCATTGAAGAGGCCAGTGTTTCCTTTTAAAAAAGGAGCCTGAAGACATGTTTCTCTCTTTAATACTCGTCTGTGGGGGCTTAAGGGCATACATATCAAATGTATTGCTTTAAGTAGTTTCTCACGAGAGAGCGTGGGCCTCGTGAGGGATTGTACACATAAAGCGAAGCCTGATGAGGACGGTATGGACTCTGGAGATCCATTAACAGGTTGATACACATAACATTGTTGTAAAATGAAGGGGGTCCCAAATGTGTCCAAAGGATCACAGGATGAGTAAAAGTGCAAGACACATTGTTTAGTAAAACTTTACATTTCTTATCACACTTCTCCACAATTTCTGCGTTATACCTGTGAAATACTGGAATACTATTGTCTCCCTTTGTCCTTTAGATATCACTCAAGTAAAACAATCTGAGAAAGAAAACACGCTGTTTGGTTCAACTGCTGTGTCAGTTAGTGAGCTTTAGCAGTGCTGGCGGGCATGTTGTCTTTTTTATTTTTTTTAGAAACAAGGCTCTTGCTGGATCCCTCCGTTTCCAGTCTTTAAATTAAGGTAAGCTAACCTTATTTTAAGTATCAAGAATTCCAGTCCAAGAGGTGCTTAATACATTTTGATAATTATGTTGCTGCATGTTAAGAGTATGACTGTTATCTATTCAATTGTGGTAATTTTGGACTGAACCCCTTCATAAAGTAGTGCATTCAAGGTTCATATTCTTAAAACGAACATCACCTAAAGAGTGATGTGTCAACCCCTCCAACAACAACAGACAGACGGATCAGTGCAATTAACTCGACTCTATTATTCCAAAAGCTGCGACGTTAGAAACAAGTGCTGATTAGGCTGAGGCAACCCTTTTGTGCATGATTGCATATACAGCAGGTAGATACAACACAACAAACACAAACACACACACACACACACACACCTAATAACCTTCCACACTCACTCACTCGCAGCAGCACAAAAATGGGGCATTTGCAGTTTCATATATTTGCCACACTGACTGAAACTCTAAAGTCAAGTCCTTCTATGAACTAAACTTTCCAATGTAACTCCACAGGCTCATCCATTCTTAGTTCATTGGTCCCAGAGGCACATAAGCATGGCTAAAGAGCTTAAAATGGGACAGTAGGAGCGTGGGGAAGAAAGGATTAGTTTAAACACCTTCAATATTTTCAAACTAAAATATAAATCTCAATATATAAAAAAGGGCAGGATTGATCAAATACAGTATCTGCGCTGAAAAATCTGTCAAAACATTAATGAGATTTAAACTGTTTACTTGCTATTTTTTTTTCTTTTTTTTTTCTTTTTCTTTAAATAGATCCTGCCATTTTAGGTCACAAAAAACAAACGTCAGCTAAGCCAGTAGCCAATATAATTACCACAATTGAAGCCGTTGCAAAAAAAACTGCAATTAACGGAAGGAGGAATATCAAACCTGGGTACAATAGTTTTCTGATCTAGTTAAATCCCAAATATATTAGATTGACCACACTGGAAATAAGTGCCAAAACGTTTAGTGAATCTAAAGTCCTTTTCACACATGTGACTTTAAGTCTCTGTAAATTACATGTCAGAGGGATTTGTCATTTAAACTTAAACACCTTTTTTTTCCTTCTATACTGCCACCAGTAGTCTCCACATTTTTTTAAATCGTATACTTTTACTTATTATGTGCAAGGAAATGTGTATAAATAAGTATTTGTTTGAATTAAATATTTACGATGAGCTAATCTCAATTTAGTTTTTTTAAAGTATTTAAAAAAAAAAAAATCCTGATTCTAAAGAACCTGAGCAATTTCTCTTTAAAAGTCACTACACTTTCATGGAAAAATTTGCTCAGACTTCATAAATTTCGCTGACACAAAAAATGACCACTACTCACAGAGTATAAAGCGCATGTGTGAAAGGGGACTAGTTTACACTAAATGCATCTGAAAATCAACAGTAGCCAAACTAAACACAACTGATGTAGTAACATCTGCACATCTGGCAATCTCTTAAGATTAAACATTAGTTTGCAGCATTGTCACCCAGGTGTGAGCGGACGGGAACATAAAGCGAGGTGGTCAGCCACTACAATCATGGTCGCATTGTGCTTTTCTTTTGTCTCGGAGTGTCTTCTGTTACCGGCACTAGGGCCCACCGCCCTCGTCTTCTTGTTCCTCCATGTTTTTGCGCGTCATCCTCTCTCTCCGCTCTGCCAGCCGCTGACATCGAGGACAGTCTTTGCCGGTCCGGAAACAGCCGCGATGGTAACACGCATGGCACTCTGTAAAGGGGAGGGGGGGAACATCACGAAAACAGGAGTCAGAGATGTTGCACTTCAAAACATTTACAGCACATACGGTTCATCTTCACACAGGACGAGAACAGGTTTCACAGAGAGCAGCTCCCATCTGCTAAACCAAACAATGCTGCAGTGTCCACAAACGTTAACCAGTTAAACCAGTTTGTTGACAGTGAGACGTGACGCGTCAACATAACAGCCAATCGCAATCAGACTTGTTGGAGGCAGGGTGAGGAGGGGAGTATAAAAGACGCAGAAGTAAAAGGCAGTGCGGCAGAAGGGAGGAGGAGACAAGCAGGCGAGCTCGCTGAAATCCTGGGGGACTCACGCCACACCCTGAACCAGTTCAGACTCATCCCATTCCAGAGTGCTTTAAAACTCTTCAATGTCTCAACCAACATTCATTTATGTTTCTTTGTTTGAAAAAGAAAAATGGGATAAAAGATAAAATAAAATGACAGGCAACTCAACTTAAAAAAAGGCGTTTATTTGTACACATGAAGATGAAGCTTAAATAAAAGCAACTAAAAGAATAAATTACAAATTAATTCAGAAACATGTAATCCCCTCACATTAATGAGACAGTCTTCCTTCAGCAAACATCTAAATAAAAACAACAGGCAGTGTTTCCTCCAACCTGGTGGAAGAGTCTCCATTGAAATCAAACACCGCATCTGCTGATTTCACACAGAAAGATTCATTAAAATCAGTGTAATCAGTTGATGTAGTGTTTGGCTAAGGATGAAAACACAACTCTTCCACTGGCTTAGGGGGAAATCTGTAACAGACCAAACTGAATTGTAAACGTTTATGAGTGATAAACCACTTTGGTATCATGTGCCATCCCTGTGGCCGAAGCCAAAGCAGTACTGAGCTCCATGACTGACGACAGCTTCAGTATCACACAAGCATCCCTGCAATCAAAGCCAAAGACATCCACCACCAACTAGCTGCCAAATCCGAACCAAAGCCAAGAAATACCATCACCACTGTCGTGCAAACAACTTAGGACCAAATGAAATAGAAGAATAAAAAGTGTACAAGATGATTCCAACCCCAAAACAGATGAAAGGTGACGAAGAGACGGAATCAACAGAGAAGCAGGAAGTCACTGAACCGAGCCAAGAAATAGTGCAGTGCACAACGTTTTTATACTTTGCATCTTGGAAGGATCATAACAACAAGATACAACAGGTTTAACAAAACAAGTCAAGTAGTTGTGCAGATCTACAAGAAAGTACTTGACATCTAAAGACTATGAACGCTGCCAAAAACATGTGAACAAAGAGTGGACTCTGGAAACCGAACGAGACGCTTACTTGAAATGATTGGAAGAGTTCAACCTGAAGCCCTCAGTTAACGGTCATCAAGCAGTCATTAAGATATGGACAAATAAAATCCACAGTTTTATCGAGCAGATTCATCAAATAATAACCTTTCAGCAGTTTAGTGCACTGTAACTTGGCTGATTATCCTTCAAGGAGAAGGCATATCTCTTAGCTTTCTATTACTTTAATATACTCTTACTCTTGTCCTCCGCCTCTCTCAATACAATCATCTGCATCAGGTATCTCTTCGATTTCTCCACTTGCAGTCTTGCTCTTTTTTTCTGCCCCTTTCCTAATCTTCCTACCTCCGGTTTCTCTCATAGCTTTGCGAGTTTTCCTATCCCTCCAGTTAGTCTGGGCTACGACTGCTGGCTCTTGTTGGTGTTCCTCCTCAAAATCCATCTCGCTTTTCCCCTCACTCTCCCCACTTCTATCCTCCTCTCCTTTGCTCCCCCCTCTGGAAAAAACACTGAACAGCTGATGAGGTTTTAACAATTTCATTAGTGAAAATTTCTCCTCGTTTTCTGCACCAGATATTTCACTTTCAGCGGCATTATGAGTCTCATCTCCTTCCCTGCTGCCTTTTCCTTCTTCCTTCTCCTCTATTACTTCGGTTTTCCGTTCATCCTCTAACTCACTTTTTGAGAAACCCTTGGCAAGACTGGCCAACCCTGACACCTTGCAAAGTCCTTTATTATCTTGTCCTACTTCATCTAGACTTTCCATGCTGCTGCCTGTTTCGCAGTCACTGCCTCGTCTGTCTTCTTTTGAGGTGTTCTTCTTTAGTCTGTCTATGTGAAGAACCTTTAAGAAGTTGACTTTTTTCCTGTTTGCATGACCATCTCCCCGTTCCTTACTCTTTTCCCTCTCTTCGCTATATTCCTCCTCATTTCCTTCCTCTTCTCCTTCATCACTCGTCATCTCTTCCTCCCTCTCTGACTCTGTCCCTCCAGTCAGCTCCTGCTCTTCCTCGTTGTTTTTACTCCCGGAGAAAGCTTTCACCAATTTTACAGGAGCGAAAGCTTGAAATATTCCCCCTATTCCCTGTCTCTCTCCTACTGTGTCACCCCTTTCCTCTTGCATTCCACTCTTAACCCCTTGATCCACACCTTGCTCTGAGCCTCCTTCCCCTCCCTCCCCCTCTCTCCTGTCTTTGAAGAGGGCCTTTGCCAGCCTACGAGGTTTGGGCATCTTCCAGTCTCTCCAGGTAAATGGAACAGAGAGGCGGGGGGAGGGGCCTGCCGCCAGCTGAGAGGGCTCACCTTCGCAGCGCTGGCACTTGTTCAGCTGGAAGGGGAAGATGATGTCTTTGTCGTTGCTGCAGAACTCGCACACGAAGCCCTTGGCCTGACACAGCTGGGGTAGATCGAAGTAACCGGGAGAGAAAGAGCAGACATTTGATTAAGCCGGGAATCTCTTGTCATTTGATGACATGAGAACAGTTCTTAACACTATTATTTCACTTTTATCACCGAGACAAATCAACTGGATTAACTCTCCCCGTTAAAAGAGAAGTCACGTGGTGATCTTACCACACAGCCAGCTACGTGCAGGGTGCCAAGTTTAAGCAGCTCTTTCATGCGGGGAGCCAGTTCCCCGTTACGCACAGCACTGAGGTCACTGAGGGAGAAGAGATGAAGGTCCTCGGTTAGGTGACCTGGCAGGCTGTCAAACTGGTCCAGCACCCTGAGGGACACACACAGACACACACACTGATGATGTCCGTCCGTAGAATAATTATGTTTTAAAAAACATTGTTAAACTTAAGAACTTACTCTTTTGCAAAGCGACAGGTCTTGAAGAGATTTTTCATGTGAAACAGCTGCACTCTCAAAACCTAAACAAAACGCATCGTGTTGTGACTTAAACATACACTGACAGAAACACAGACCCATACAGTTTAATACATGTTGGAAGGAACCAGAAGGCCAGGTTCAGTTTACACTACCAGCATCTGTGCCGTCAAAGTGTTTAATAATCTGTGTCGCTGCCAGCGGACTCAGTTGGGGAAGCATCACATTTCTTCTCTCTCTAGTTTCCAGTTGGTAGAAGATGCATTGACACACCTTAATAAACAATTCTTGCTCTTTTAGCCCAGTCCTGCCGAATCATGCACGCAAGGATTTGACTTCTCAGTATGGTTACCGTTTGAGGTCGAGGACATAAAGGGCTCTATTCATTCTGGTGTATTTCAAGCAGCAAAACCAGTCACGAGTTTGCCATTTTACAATTGGGACACTTTGTGCTCAGTGAACAACTCATGTTGGTCCACAGTGATTGTTCAGCTGAAACTGGTTATTGTGGTGGGTTCCCAATAGTTAATGGTGAAAAATAGAAAAAAATTCTGAAAAAAAAACCTCAAAAGAAAATTTGCCTAATGCCCATCCCGCTGCTTCTGTGCTCACCCTGACTGCCTCCAGAGCTTTGATCTTCTTGTACAGGCCACTGTTGATGTCATTGGGGTTAAATAGCGGGTCTCCGGCGATCTTGCTCAGCAGGTCCCGGGCAAAGTTGCTGACATAGTACTTGCTGAAGTCCCACTTCCTCAGCACTCGGCCAGGAACCACCGCCTGGGCGTTCTCATGGCAGCACTGGCAGAAGTAACGGCCGAGGTATTCACAGTAACGCATTCGCTTGATATAATCTGAAGCGTGGACAGACAGCAGAGACACAAGTGGGTAGAGGTAAAAATATGGAATGAAAGAATAGCATTTCTATATATAAAGCGAACTTCCATAGTGAAATACAAAGTTTTAAGCCAGTTGAGCACGTTGGAAAATAAGTGTTAAAGTTTTCCTGGTGAAATTAAATTAAAAACAATAACTGAAGCGGAGTGTAAATATAAATTAAGTGTGATGATACTATCTGTTTAATAGAAACATGTCCAAATGCAGTTTAAAGCATAATATAAATAAATTATTTGAGTTTGCTGGCCATACCTGGGTCGATGCGGGTACCACAGCCAGCGCAGCGGTAGTTCTGTTTCGCAACAATGATCTTCCTCCTGACGAGGGGAAAAAAAAAAGGTGTAAATAATATAAATTCTGTAGATCAAAGAGCGAAGACGGAGGTCGATATAGAAACGGCCAGGTGTGTGTCATGAGAAGGATGACAACAACAAATGAATGACAGATTAAAACAGAAATGAATGAACAACAAAATAAAAAAGGAACACAACCTGGTGTATACTCACTTTGGGGTGGAATGAATGTTGAAGATGATCTGCGGTCGTGGCGGCGCCCACTCCAGGTTACCTCGAACACGAATCCTCAGCTTGTAGATGTCTGCGTGTTCACCATCATCAGGCGAGATCGGCAGAGAGTCAGGGATGGGCAGCAACTAGGAGTGTGAGAGAGAGAGCAAAGTATTTTAATGATATTAATTGTGTGTGGAGAACTGCTATTCTGCTAAGTACAATATAAAAGCGAGGTGTTGTACCTTCTGTGGAGCGTCGTGTTCTGGGACCAGCCAGTCGAGCTCAGAGGCTGCAGGGAGCTGCATGCCCTCAAATTGCCTGAGTAAACCCATGGCTACTGACTCGGCCGAGTTAGACTGGAGGAAGGACGGAGAGCTGAAAATACATAGAGATGGACAGAATATATTTCTAAAATATAACAATTACAATACACTGGTTTTCAAGTTTGTCACTATTCCACAGACATAACATAAAATCCCTACTAAAGGTTCTTATTACCAATATGTATGTTTTTTCCTGTGATTAATTAAATTAGCTTCAACAGTGTTCAATAATTAAGATTGTGAAAAATGAGTTAGGGAAACAAGAAGTGTGTGACTTACATTGACTCTGAGCTGAGAAAAGACCTGCCGCTGGAGCTTATGCTGCGCTTAATGTCTGCATCTGGAAGACAATAAGACAAACTGTTAAACAAAAGAGATTCGACCACTTGGGAGCAGTTTAACAGTTATACACGTTTTTAAGATTTGTAGAATTGGAAATAACAGTCAGGAGGCTAAATTTGCCTGCGGGGGTAGAATTTAATGTACCAGCAGTTGGATGGTGTTCATTTATCATCATGGCACTACTTGCTACAGAAAATAAATTATTTAAGAAAGATGTGATACACAAATACACAAAAATAAGATGCTGAATGAAAAAGCATCACATCTCTGATTAAATTCAAGCATTTTTTAAAAGGTAATTTAGCAGGTAGCATACAGAGTAGTGTTGCAACGCCCCACAAACAACACGTAAGCAAAGAGCAGCACAGGCTTGGAAGAACAAGAATGGCTTCTATCACAAGAGTTTATTCAAATAAACCCTTGGTTTGATTACAAGCAAAGGATGATTTTAAATCAGCAGCAAGTGGCAAAAAGCACGCATGAGCAGCCAGTGCATGGTGAGTGACTTTTAGTGATGTTAGAATTGACTTCAGTGTGGGAGATTATGAGGAATGTTACATTACTCACATACAATGTGATTAAAACTTTTGTTTAAGAAAACATTTAACTGTGGTCACTAAATCTAATATTAAGATAATTCTGACCAATTTTCTCAATGTCAATATTGTGTTGCTGTTGGTGCTTTCAGAGGATGTTCACACACGTGAACATTTTTAGGAAACATTGTTAATGGTGTGGTTATAAAGAACAGGTAGAGCTTGTTTTCATGGAAATGTGTGGTTTTCTATTAACTACACTTAAGGTTTTTCATAGGATACATAAAATGACGCCGTATTTTCTGTTACGGTACTACCCATGTGCATTTTCATCTCATCAGTACTCAAACACAATCACACGCATGGATTCTGATTAAGTTTAAGGATTTTGGTCGTCTTCAGGGTAAGACATTTTTGCAATCAAGTATAAATCATTGAGATTATTTGAATTGGTAGAAGCATTTAATTTACCTCATCTGAAAAAGTCTAATACAAACGCAGACCAGGAAAACATTACATTGTTGTCAATATTACACTTGACCGGTGTGCGAAAATCTGTTATATGAGCCTTCAAAAAATAACCAATACATATTGGGCTGACTTCACACTTTAAGAAGGAATAACATGTGATGTGAATGTGTCTGAAATTATCACACCTCACATTCATTGGAGTCGCACTAGAGATTATGAATAATGGGATGGATGGATGGATGAACGAGAATAATCTCTATAGTCACAGACGCCACAGACTGTCACTTGTTAACGCCCCCGTCTCCTCCCATGAGCCTCTCTGAACTGTTAAACGATACGGGCACATTTGTCCACCAAAGCCCTGGAGCACTGAACAACAAGCACCAAACACAAACAGCCAAGCGCACCTTTCAACTGAGGTGACAAGGCAGGTGGCTCAACTCCAAATTAAAAACTTGCAGTAGTCCCTGCTCTGCTTAGAAAGATTATTTTTGGTAGGATGTTGGATAGCCCAAAAAAAATGCTTATCTGAAAACGTATAAAACAACGTATAAAAAGGTCTTAATGTCGGGGTTAATCAGCTTTTTTGAAACACTCCTTTTGTTCATAGCGGACCCAAAATTAAAAGTATATAAAAAGATATTCTTTAATCATGAAGCTTTTGCGAAAACAGTTTCGTACTTTTCCTTTTAGTCAGGCTGGTATGCAGAACCAAAACTGAAAGTGGTCAGTTTATGGATTTACTAAAAAAAGAAGAATGTAAATCCATTTTATCACACAGTGAACATCAGTATGCTGAAAAACATAGTTTGTGTACTTTTGAGGTTAATTCCTAAAGTGTCTTTAACGTACTGAAAGTTGTGTACAGAATCAATCAGTATGATCAAAGAAAGACAAAAAGATAAGCTTTAAACTGTAAATGATTATGGTTGAAGTGCCCTCCAGTTTAACCGGAGGGATTAAATTCTCAGTTTGGAGTGGAGCCAACATCCCCCCCCACAGTAAACGGTCTGTATTGTAGCTGTTGAGCCTCGCCCAATAGTCCAGCCTGCAGATACCTGAGAAGAGGGAGGCGAGTGACAGGGAGAGGCCGTTCTGAGACACCGCCAGCAGGGACTGACCCTCACAGCCATCTGAGAGACAGAAACTAACACTCAGCACAACCGTCACCACAAGCACAAACATGTTTTCACTCCACAGAGCTGCATGTCAGTGTCACAGGCAAACATACAGCACACTGCACTGACACAGCGTATGTGCGGAAGTCATGCAGTAACACAGCTCCACCATACAGCAAACGTTGTATGCTCAAACCACAGCACTGAGAGGTGCAGCTATACGCAACAAGTCAAACAATACAGGAAGTACATGCACATATGAAATCCCACTGCCCATGTTAACAGCATCAAAGCAATACGTATGTTCTGATATTTCCAAAAGTTAGCGATTAGTTTCTTGCAGTTACTATCTGTCACACAAAACGCCAATTTAAATTTACTCAGAGGAAAATGTTGAAGTGTCGTGAACACTGACTGGAATATACTGGAAGCTTTTACAGATCAAACAAATGATCATGACCGTTTAAATCAGAGGTGTGAAGACTCACATGACTGTAATGTCTGTGTAACACAAAGGAAAACATTTTACAAACTCCCATTCTGTGACTTTTGTACTCAGACTTTCATGTTTATGGTAAAACGTGACGTGCTTGGTTAGCAACATGAAGCAAGTGTGATTAGGTCATGAATTATGACTAGAACAGAAACAAAGTCATGCATGCAGACAAATTAGGACTTCAGAGTCTTAGAACACATTTAAATACATTTTCAATACTTCTTAAAATTAGATTATATTGTCAATATTTTGGTCAAAGTAAAAATGTCTGATTACTCTTAACTGTATCGTATAACTGAAGCTTGTTCATCATTCAGTAAAAAAAATGCCAGGTGAACTGACAAACACACAAAATGTGCATTATATGCCTGAATGAAAGAAGTTTGTCCACACTGATCAGCGAAAGTGACACCACATTCCCTCTCTCTACCTCGTAGCTCGCACTCCTCCACCTCCTCAGCTGAGCCGGAGTCAGACAGGCCCTGGCAGGAGTCCTGAGAGCTCCTCCTGGAGCCGCCGCTGTCAGTGGAGTGGAACACTACGAGGGAGGAAGGAGACAAGAGATTAAACAAAGAGGAATACAGAAGAGCAAAAAAGGACAGAAATCAGTGAGACAAGTTTCTCCTTCAATAGATTAGACTCAGTTTTGTTAAAATAGGCCACAATGTTCTCATAATCCCAGCAATAATAAATTGTCACGTAAACTTGCATGCTTCTGCAAGAACATCACTGAGCACAGGCTGTGCTAGATGAAGAAAAATGGCTGGAAATATGAAACACATCTCATGTATTCATACGAACTAAAGTTGGGAGGTAGTTTGTTGATAAAGTGGTAGTCATTTATGGTTGTAGCTGGTAAGGAAATCGTCAATGAAAATAATTTGTTAAGACATAGTTAAAACAATCATTTGACGAATCAATTTGAGGAAGTAGCTCTTTCTCAACAGCTAATTAGCGCTTATTAAAAGAACAAAGTATATTTGTAAAATCTACAAAGATGCAAATCAACGTAGCCTTTTCAACTAAAGTCTAGTAACGGAAAGCACGTTCACCATTAAAAGACCGTAAAATGGTAAATAATCAACTGATCATTTCTTAGTCAATAAAAAAAAAAGACTGCCACACTGTGTGTCCATACAGGGGATTAAACAGCTCCTCACTACTCATGCCCTTACAGTGCTGGGGGTTCGCACAGGACGGCAGGCGGCTGCGTCGGATCTGCTGCCTGCGCAGGCGGATCTTCTGTTTGAGCTGCTGAATCTCAGAGTCGCTGTCTCCCTCGTCCTCGCCCTCCTCCTCCTGCCGCCGCAGGTTGTACTTCATCAGCTCAATGGCAGCAATAAGGGACTCTGAAATGCTAAAATGAGCATTTTCCTACAGAACAAACAGATAATTATGAATTCATCAGAGGAGACTAGGCTTTCCTGTCATGCAACCTAACAAGTTCAACACTGCACTCTTTCAAAACCATAATTTAGTTGCTGCATTAGTTGCTGCATTTGTAAAGCACTTTGAACTGCCTCAATTTGTACAAAAGGTGTATATAAACAGAGTTTAACTAAATGAGTGATTGACTAATTGAGTTATTCATGTGTTAAAATGGACCCTGACCTTCTCAAGGTCAGCACAGCTGCCAAAGTCCTGCTCTGACAGGTAGCTGATGAGGCTCTGGCCCTCTGACGGCTTCCTGAACATCCCATCGGGAACACTGTTGTACTGAGGTCCATCTGAAGAGACAAACACATAAGAAAATACATTAATACACAAACAGAAACAGTAAAGCCACAATCCAACTGCATGCTGTAAGAGGATCTTAAAATATACACCATAAAATCCCAATAACACCCCCACCCCCTTAGGTCCAGAGTGTCACGTCTATGGACCAGCTGACTCACTTGCTATATTCACATTTAGGAACATGTCATGTCAGCTTTCCTGTTCAACTTCCTTCCATATTTAAGTTTGCTCTGGACTTTCTCTAGCTCAAATATTCTTTACATATTTTTTTTAACAATCACAGGATAAGAGCAAAGCCCTTTCTACTATTGCAATCATTTTTAAGTGCAACAGCAGCTGCAACATAAGTGTAAAAGCAGAAAACTCACGAGACTCCATGTAGAGGGAACTGGGCGAGCTGGCATCTTTACACTGAGGTGAGAAAGGGCCGTAGTTCTTGATGCAGCAGTCGTCCTCTGCTGATTCTGAGAGACAAATAGTCCATGTTACGTGCCTTTTTTCACCCAAATGACAAAGTCATTA
The DNA here is from genome assembly GCF_910589615.1 of Taurulus bubalis. Lineage (NCBI taxonomy): Eukaryota > Metazoa > Chordata > Actinopteri > Perciformes > Cottidae > Taurulus > Taurulus bubalis. The sequence goes on from NC_136595.1 coordinate 17,290,293, forward strand.
ATATAAACGCAAAATTATTTGAGATTGATGGGAACATGCATCACCATTCATACACAAAGCAGTTTAAAAGCTGTTTCGATTTTATCGTTGTTTTTTCTGTCAAACAATCAGTAAAATCTATAGAGATGTCTCACTTCACTGCATGCAGAAACAAAAACTTGACCGCTGACCTGTGTAATGAGAATTAGGAATGTACAGATTCAGAAAAAAAAAAATGTGAGTGAGACAGAAGTGAAACACGATGTATACACATACAAGTAAACACCTCCTTTAACATTTACACTTTGATTGTTACATAATAACAATGCCAGTACTCCTACATCACTATCTTCACTGTAATGAAATGAATATGTCTACACATAGTTTATATATTTATGATACTTTCAACACTGATCGGTTATGACAAATGAATGTGTGCATGGGCATAAACACAACACTGAAAGGGGTCATTCATGGCCTCATCACATCAATTTGACCCAAGTAACACAAACCAAAACGAAAAAAGACATTAAAAAGATAAAAAGCACATATTAGGAGCTGAAGGCAAGACTTGAAATGAGAGGGATGGAAAGAGTTCATCAGCATGCAGAGTGAAAAGCAAAGTGGGGTATAGTGATGGAGCACAGTGGAACTGCACTGCCAACCTGCTACCGGATCTTCTATTATTATGGTGATTTTTCTGTGGCCCCCTCCTTCGCACAAGAAATAAAGGAAAGAGAAATAGAGCAGAAGGAGAGAAAGTTACCTCAAGCCAAGAAGTGGAAACAGTCAGCAACAAGAATAGAGATGTTAATTCGGAAATGTTTAGAGCCCTCAGACAGGAAGTGTGCATCTTCTGAGAAAACATGTGGCTTCGCCACATCTTACGGAGCTAAAAATACAGCAAATATAGCATTCCGGTATACCCCCATCTGGATCTCACATTCATGTTGTGCAACCATAAAGCAAAAAAAGGAATTGTTAGTCAAATGTGTGCAGGAAACTCGCTGTAAAATAGGGACGTGCCGGTAGACGATGATCTCGGGGAAGGATGCTGTTCAGAATGCTGAGGTCTTTTTAGCTTGTTTTCCCATTAATGCATTACTTTAATTACTTCAATTACTGACACCAACAAACACACACGTGCACACACACACATATCAACTGACTGCCATTTAAGCAAAGATCTATGCCATTAAATAGTTTCAAATATGTCAAACAGTGTTAGGAAGTAGAGGCCTAAAGTGATTGGTAGAAAATATAAACAAAATGTGTCTTATTTAAGTGGAATATGCAGCATAAATACTGTAGTTTAGCATCATCCACATCTCGGATACTTTGCAGAGCACATTTACACAGACATGGTGCCACAAGAGCGAAAGACAAGAGAGGGCTGTATTTCCTGCAACAATACTTTGTACATGTTTTATTTCAATACTACATTTCTAATGCAATACAACATAACTAATACACAAAGAGACGGAAGGTAGCCATTGAAAGCTATTGTCACATGAGCTACACAAGTTATGTTTTCTTACCGTTCCTGAGTTTCTGATTGACCCCCGTGTCAGAAAACGAGCGAGTGTGTCCTTTGGGCCCCCGGCCCGGCCCCCTCTGACCCTCAGAGAAAGATGAGCGTCTGGGTGGGGTCGGAGCTAGGGATTTCCGTTGCAGGGGCTGGTCCTGGGCGACGCCCGGCTCACTGCTGTGGGTAGAGCTTCGGGAGTCACAGCGGCTGCGCTGCCCCAGGTTACCAATAGCCAGGTACTCCGGACCGTCGTCATAGTCGCCCTCACCAGAGTCCCCGGTCTCCGGCTGAAGGGAGGTGGACGAGGGGGGCTCTGTGAGCGAGATACAAGGGACCGAGACAGGGCCGGGAGAGGGTGTCATGCCGTGCTCACTCTCCCCCCGCCGAGACACAGACACCCAGGGAGCTCCCAAACTGCTGGCTGGAGAGGTAGTGTCTGCAACAGAACAGGTGGATAATGTGAGATGGATCGAGACACTATGTCACAGGCCTGCTTCTGTTTCTTCCCTTTCACAAATGTACAGATTGTTTTTTTAAATTAAAAGTAACTATTATGTCAAAATACTAATTAGAAAAATTTAAATAAATTGTGAGCACAGGCAGTTTAGAACAGAGAGTGTGAGGCCGTTTAAACACAAAACTGACCACAAACAATCAGGTCTCTGTGTGGCATTCTGTCTATTTACATATGAACTGTAGTGCATTCATTGTGCCATTCCCACCCCCACTTACCCTATACTGATTGCAGAATAGTTTTTATTTGCTTTACTCAATATTCAACTACAAAACAAGAAGTCTCGTAAAACACGACACCCTTTGCTGAGATCTGACTATACATTTCTGTCCCTTAAATTGATCACAAACCCAAATGTGGCAAAACAAAAGAGTTCCATATTTTAACTCCTATGACCTGAAGTGTGCTCCATGTGAACCCACCATTATTCTCTCTTGTCAGAAACACATGTTTTCCACTTCAGTGAACATCATAGCAAGTACTACTGCTTCCTTGTTTTCTATATATTAAAAAACAGATGATACTGAAATGCATTACTTAACCTTGACCTTTTTGTAAAAGTAATAATAAACAGACACGGATACAAGACAAGTGAAACCCAGACAGATTGAGTTATTGTTACAGCATACTTAGTTGAGCCTATGGAGAACAGTCAGTGTGCATCGTTAAGCATTCAGCTGAATCAAAGGAAATGACACATTAAAAGCACAATATAAACAAATCCACAAACCCCTTTCAAAACAACTGCACCCGTCACCCTTTGCTCACTTGTGCTGTTGCTGTTCTGGGATCCGTCTTCGGTAGTGTTCCCAGAGTTATGGCTGGTGGAGACGGCTTCTCTGAGGGAGCAGTTGGAGGTGGTGAGTCTGCGATTTAGAGATTCTCCTCTGGGAGCCGAGTCAGCGTTCCTCCAAACACCAGCAGCCCCAGGCAACACACACAGGCTCTGGCTCTTCAAAAGGCCCAGACATGGTGGGCCCTTCAGAGGGGAGAGCTGGAGGGGGAAAAGGTAGAGAAGAGAAGATAGAAAACGTAAGGCCTTGTTTGAAATGTCCTCCTTAAAGTTTCCTTCATTTTAGTTTTTGACTAACATAATAATGAGGGTATGAAGCACCACCACTTTTTCTTATGTTCAACAGCCGCAACCACACACAAAAATTCAGAGAGGAATTTTATACAAGAATCAAAAATCTGTTTCTTGCATAATGACACGATAAAAACATAATGCCAACATGGACAATACCTCCCAAATAAAAATCAATAACAGCTGATGACCAAAAGATGAACAACAAAATGAAAATGGTTGAGATAAATGCAGCAAAGTGATTTCACAAGACCCACCCCGAAAGTGTCTACTTGGGCCAGCAGTTTGGGGTTATTCTGCTCCACAGCTTCCAGACACTGGAACATGGCGGTCACATGGGGCTCGCTCAAAAGAAAGGCATCATCTGAAAGGCAGAGACAGACGGACAGAGATAAGGAGAGAGAAAGCGAGAGAGGAAAAGAGATAAGATAATGATTAAATCATTTATTAGTGAAGTAGAAAGAGAAAAGTGAAAGAGTAGAGAGAAAGTCATTCAGAAGAACAGGAACAGATAATGAAGGGAATTGGAGTACAAAAACACAAGTTAATTAGCTAGACTATTAATGTGACCCATCGTCGTGACCCTTACAACTCACCATTATAGTATTTGCTTGTATGCCCCAGATGCCGGAGCAGAGGTCGTAGCTGAGCCGACAGCAAGTGAACCTGTAAGCTATGAAAGAGCCATCGCTCAGCCTTGTAGCTTTCACCAGCACTCTGCATCCCGCTGCTCAGCACCGGCTCCAGGTGACTGAACTGTGAGGGGGGTGGGGAGAGACAGAGGGAGGGGGAGAGAGAGAGAGAGATTCATACAAGAGTTATTTGTATTTAATTTGTCAGTGATCTGTGCTATACAGTACAGCGAGTTGTAAACCTTACACAACGTGTGTGTGTGTGTGTGCATGTGATGTGGAACAGGAGCATATTGTGAAGGGAGAGGTAAATGGTGCAAACAACAGTCACATGTCAATCACTATTTTACTGAATTTAAGCAAAGCATTTTTTATTGTTTATGTTCTCTTTTGTTATTTTCTGTCCACATTGTTAATTTAACAGCATGACAACCAGTATCATGGGATCTTGTTGCAAATCGCATACTATTTACACCAAACATACTGCTCTTTGTTTACAGCCCAGTTTGTGTGAGACACATCTAGTTACTGTTGCACACTTGACAGAGGGGACTGTTCTCCACAACAACAACAAAAATAGGCAATACAGGAAGTGTTGTGACTCTGCTGAAGGCTTTCCATGAAACTAAAAACTTGGTAGGCTGGCTCTCAAATTCACCACCTATTGTCACTGTACAAAAGCTATACAACTAGCAGCTAAATGATAGTTAGTTTCCTGCGACAGTGGCTGGTGGAGCAAACAAACAGTGAATAAAATGCATAGGCACATCCTTTGTTGTGCGTGAATAAGTATTACAGAACTGAAAAAAACAGCCCTTTCTTGCAACAAATGTGGAAACTGAAAAGTTCTCAAAAATTACAACACCGTTTTTAGCTTTTGAAACAGACCAAGCAACAAGGGGACTCATGATTGGGAGATAGATAAACTGATACAAATCCAGAGTAGAAGCCTGTGTGGTAACGCTGTTAAAATAGATTATCGAGTCATCACAGTCCGGTTAGCAAGTTGTGTCATTGATTTATTTTCTCTTTATGTTCATGTGCAACACTTGTGATCCTACAATACTTATTATATTGTTGTAATTACAATTGCCCATGCTCACACTCTCCTCTTCGAGAGTAATTTCTTATCAGTACAGCCATAATTGCTGATACAGATTGCTAAACAGTGAAAATGAGTTCTTCAGTTACCAGGAACCTTCTTAAGATTGTGGGGAGTGCCGCATTCCATAGTTTCACATTATTATAATACCAAATCTTTCTGAGAACAAAATGAAAACTGTACTGCAAAGTAAGTTCACAATCTCCATATAAATACCAGCCTACATGTTTCTGGGAGGATTCATACCTGTTCAACGTGCGAGGCGAGGTGAGGGCTGATGTAGCGAACACACCACACAAACGGCCAGTAGTCTCTCTGCTTGTAGTACACCTGCAACACAAAACCAGCATGACTGTTACAGAAAAAAAAAACTTTAATAAACGCAAAAGGCCATTAGTGTGTCCAATAGTGAACCGTTCTCCTATGTATTTCAGGAAGTAAACTGATAAGGACAGGTTATAAGAATGTAAATACTTGCCGAAATGTAAGAAAAAGTACCCAAGACATACATTCCTGACATACATTCTGCAGCTGCAATCAGATTCCCACATAAGCAAATATGTGGTATCACAGGTGAAACATGGGAAATGTGGAAACATTGAGCAAACTGGTACTGCAGTTTGTTGTCTGATGGTGTGGTATTGTGGGGTTATGGGTCACACCTTGAATAAATTGCTCCTCCATGTTCAAACACAAGCCTTTATTGCATATTTTCAGGCCAAAACTAAGCTAATCTATCAGAACTGGCTGGAAGTCCCAAAGAAAGTGATCAGTAATCTGTTCACAACAAATAAATACAAAAAGGTAGAGTGGCATCAGTCAGACCTCCTGAGTTCTGACCTGCTCATTCTTCAGCCTGTGGCTCAGGATGTTGTTCATGTCCTTGTGAAGCCGTTGCAAGCCGCCATAACGTGACCACACATTGGGATTGTTGGTGGACACAAGACCCTCCACCGTGGTCTTTAGGCTGGACAGTAGTTTCCAGTGCTCCCTCCTGAAAGAGAAATAGGGCAGCAGGAAGGAGTGAGACAGGAAGAGGGAGGAAGTTTAGGAATGAGGAAGGAGGTAAAGAAGTGCTGGTGTTAGCAGAGCTGTGGCTTAAATCGTCACTGACATGAACAGAAAAACTTTTCCCAAAAAAACCTTGAGTCTTCAGCAGTTTAATTATGATAAGCTAGCTCTGCTATGAACTCTGTGACTAAGGGTGCTGAACATGAATACATGTTTTAACAATATCACCACACCCTCACCAAACTAAAAAGACAGAAAAGAAGGAAAGACTATTTTAAATAGACAGATACATGAATATACACCTACTGTCCCTCCAACAACATGTTGACAACAATCCAGGTCTTAAGTGCCACAAGCAGACATTTTTGACCAAGGTGACATTGATGACAAACCATTATCCCGTATTACCCATAACACTTCTGCTAAAAGAGAACACAGAGTTGTTGTTTTTCAGCAAACAGAGACCTTACTGAAGTCTTCAAGTTAATATTATAAGCCACAAATACTGGTTGACATAGTCCCCTTATCTTTAGTATACTGCTATTGAAAGCTGTAGCTCTAAAAGTGTTTGATACAAAACATCATATCAGGTCACATTCCCTAAGAGCCATAAAGCACTGGCACATCTCCAGGACATCCTCTTTTCCTCCTTTAGTCAGCAGTCTAACTGAATACTATTGAGAACTAGTCACATAACTGCAGCAACAGGACAAATAAATTGGCTGTCAGAAGACACCAACAATTGAGTGTGTTCTTTGAGTATAGGGTCATTTAACGTTTAATCTTCTTATATATTATACTTTAGTAAGTGGTGGATACTTGAAAGCATTATAAGATAGAATAATAAGACAACAAACATCAAGGTCATATCAAAATGATATCTATTCAAATGTAGGTCTAAAATTAAATCCCAAACAAAAAAGGCCCCTCTGTTTTGTGCAAGGTTGATTTAGGAAGCGCAGTCTGACTAATCCACAATTGAGGATCATCTTATTTTATTTCTTTAATCTCACAATCATCATCAGGCAGAGAGCTGGTTGCAGAAACTGTTGAAAGTAAAGGCTATAAAAACCAATGAATAGCACATTTATGAACACGGCAAAAGCAGCAGCATCACGAGGTCAGCCACAGAGCGATCTAATCAAATCACATCATGTAACATAGAGAGAGGAATGCTGAAAGTTAGAGAACATTCTCCACAAACTGTAGAGCATTGTGTATGTATGCAACAAGAGAGTGAGTGAGCAGGGCAGTGAGCATCCCTCATTGCACTATACAGCCATCAAAGGACTCATAACTAACAAACGTTTCGATTTGTTTTCAATCTTAACTTCAATTCCTAAACAAACACAGGTAATCTAGAAGTTGTCATGGCCCTAACGAGGCAGGAATGTCTCTACAACTGAAACAATACTCACAATATTGATATCAGTTAGCATAAATGTGTATTGTTCAGACTGAAATGTCATTTTAACGTCGCCTGCACACAGAAAATGAGGGAACTTGTGCAGCATTTCCTGTTAAACTAACTCTTCCATTAATCGACCTGTCAAGGACCGCGAACGTATAAACTGTGCATGTGTAAAAGAAACAAGCATGGAGCGTTAGCTTGATACATTTGCCAACATTTTACACAATAGATTTTACTTTGTATTAACAGTATGTAAATATCGTATACATCTCATAACTTGCGACTAGCTCCCCTCAAACTTAATTTGACAGCTAGCTTCAACCACAACCCTAGCACGGCGACAGCTAACAGTTAGCACTGTTAACAACAGGTTGTAGCGGTTAGCTAACATGCGCAAAACGCAACCAAACTTTCAGTAATAAGTCCATCAGTTGGTCTTAGACATGTTGACAAGCCTCGCAGGTAGCTCGTGTCGTTTGCTCCTAACCTAACTTAATTGTCAAACACTGACATGTCCGGTTAGCTTAGCTTTGCCAATCCACCAGTGTACTAGCTAGCTACCGAGTAAACTGTACAACATAACAACAACGGTTCCGTTCAGGTGAGTCTCTGTTCAACTGGCCGACATCGGTGAATTAGCAATCAGGTGCTCGGTGATACAGTTTCTAGTTTGTTTATTTATACGACTACGGTCACTCTTGGCACAGCTAGCCGAATAACCATCCCAGGCGGTCACTCACCGGCGCTCCTCCGCCTCTCCCTTCGCCGATATCTCCATGTCATCCGGAAGGAATCGAGTACCGTAAAAAGCCGCCAGCTTTCCTCGATGACTCCAATGTCTTCTCCCGTAAGACAGGTGTTACCGCGGTAGTTAGCGTAGCTTGAAGCAATTACACGCACTTCCATTCCTCCGCCATCGCTGTCCCCCCGCCTGTCCGAGCTGTAAATCAAAACAGTGAAGGCCGCATGATCTGCTGTCATCAGCGAGTGGGCGGGGACGTCCTACGTCCCGCCCACTTCTTAAACGATAGTCATGCATTTACTCTGGAATAAAACCGTAGCTCATTTTCTAACTCGTTGTTGTGGCAGTGGGCCAACGGTTTAACCGCTGCGACATGTAAACATTAAGCATGAAACGCTCTGAAGTGGCTGGTAAAATAAAAAGAGCTTTGTAGAGACACATGACTGCTAAGCGGAGTTACACCGCCACCTGCTGTCCGTAAACGGCATCGTACTTCTGACTGCTGCCCCCTGTTTGAACTCACACGTCTTTGTATCAATCAAACTTTATTTCAGACTCAAGGTCCAGATAGTACAAAACATTAAATAGAATATTGTATCTTGCGCCAATACTTCACACTAATAATACAAAAACAACACGAAGCTCCGTAGTTTGCACAAGACGGCAACCACTTTTAATCTTGACACCAGAACATTCCCTCTCCTTCTTCCGTTTTCCCCTTTACAATAAAAGCCCCAGAAACATACACCCGAACACTGCTTCATAAAGAGCTGTAAGTACTCAATATAATAGCTTACAATATCTACAGTATAACACAACAATGATTAATTGGTTACATTCATTCTCTCGTTTTCTTCTGATCCCGGACTGTATATTTAAAACACCAGTCATTACAAATTGTTGGATAGTAAAAAAACATTAGGAGAGATCCCAAAGTTTCCAAATATGTCTTTAATTTAGGAGAAAGGGGTATAAAATTAACAAACTAAAATATGACAAACCTTTACTGATTCGTAGAGGTGTAAATTCGGACAGACATAACCAGAGATGAATAGGGAAAGTAAACATAATAATACGAGTTGTAGCCTATAAAAGTTGTTTTTAAAGGAATAGAAGTTTGGAAAAAATTATAATATTAAGGCAGCACATATATGTAAACGCTGTATACCAAACTAATATATAATATGATATGGTTAAGTAATGCCATTTAGTGTTTGCCTATATTAAAAAATAACATTTTCACAAACATCATACCTTCAGTGAAGAGCTGGAACAAGACGATCCACAACATATACTGTATGTTATATCGTCATCGAGAGAATGAAATCATTTTCCAAATTGAAAAACTACGAGCATAAAGACTGTCAGGCAAAAGGTAACATATTAACATTTACTCAAACTTCAAATGAAATCAATGTAACCTTATCTGTGTGGACATACCCTTGAAATACAGTAGCCTACAAAAATAACTATGGATCCTTATATATGGATCCTTTTTTTGATGTCGCAGAACATTTTGACTTGTCATGGCAAGTAAATAACAGGTTGTACTGCATTAATGATGGCTGTGTTACATTGAGACACCAGTCAGCAGTGGTAGTGAGCCATCATGCACAATACCGCGCCCTGTTTTTTATATAAACATACCCACATGATGGCACCACAGTCTTGAATTATCTGTTAATTCTATGAATCAGTTGCATCGCTTGATGGCAGTGGCGAGTCAAGAGAGCTACACTGTGAAACAGTAAATCTCAGCCCGTCATAGCGGGGTGTGGTAGCGGATGACTGAATGGTGAGTAATTGCACACACACACAAACTGTGAGCAGTTCCTGCAAAGCATAAATCACAGCTTCCTCCATCTGTGCTGTGTCACATTATTTGACATCTGAGAAATGTTGGTAACGTTCTGTGATGCTGAGGCAAGAGAATAATCACAGTGAACATTTTGCCAAGAGGATTTTATCTCTGAGCATATGTATTCTCTGAAAATATGTTCAAACCCTTAGGAGAGCAGCTATACATTTCAGTGCAAGTGCAATAGTATGAAGTTCAACTGGTGATGAGGATTTAAAGGGAAATACTAAAATCCTTATAGCAAGTTTTTATCTTCATATAGATGGTTTTGCTACTTCGAATCTCATAATACCTGGGTAAGAAGTATTCAGATCATTTACTTTTGAAGAAAGAAATATTGTCATCAAGTATCAAAAGTAGAATACAGATTATGTAGAATAGACTTTTTCAGAATGTTATTGTATAATGTAATTACTGATGTTTTGTTATTGATTAATTATATATTGGGCAGGTGGATGTTACCTGGAAAGGTAGCAAGTACCTGTATAGTCTCGAAGGTATTTAAAACTTCAAAATTGTATTTCATAATTGTGGATAATATACACAATATATTCCTTTGAACGTGTTTAAAACGGGAGTGAGGACATGTCAGGACATGTTGATAATGAGGTCACAGGGAGAGCAAGTTTCAGATTGAACCCTTCATTCAAGGTCTTGCCTTTACTGACCATTATTTGCTCTCAGTAACGTGGAAAATACTCCCTGCTCTTACCACAGCGCTGCGTCAGCAGCTGTGACTCAGAGCTGTAACCGGCCCTGGCATGAAGGCACATGATCACCTGGAAGCAGATGAGTAATTGTTGACACGCTGACACAGAGCCCAGTCGAACCCGTCTGAGTTTGCAACAATGTGCCGGTTGTTGTTCTTTCATGTTATATCTTTATGGCGTCAGAAAATTGCTGATGTCCCATGCAACAAGAAAGTCTGAACTGTATTCAGAGGGTTTTGCAGACAGGTAGCAGGTAGCATAGCCAACACAGAGAAGGACGTGTCATAGAAAACATTAAAAAAAATACTTAATTATATGATGAATTTATGTCTAAGAAATTCTATCAATGAGAATCACATGTTTCTGATGTCTCTTCTGTTGATGCTATATACAATGCTGCATCATTCCCACACAGAAGAGTGTAATGTTCAACTGAGAGAACAAGCTTTCTATTTTTCACATGATCAAAACTAACATCTAAGGACATGCAGAAATCAAGTCAGACACGGAGAAGGAGAAAAACAGAAGGGCCATTACACTTTTCTTTGAACCTACTGATCAAATTATTTGTACCTTTGTAAACTCTAAAGGGGGAATTGGATTCACACGGTGGGATGTGTAAACATAGAAACCAGCATTTCATGGAAGCTGGTATTTTCTCCTGCAAAGTGCAAATAAGTGCAACACTGATGACCAACATTTCTACTATTTTTATTCCAAATTTGTAACTTTTAAGATTACAGGTACAAATGTTCAAGAGGAGCGTGACACTGATACAGTTTATGAAGCCAGTGGCCACGAGAGAGAGAGAGAGAAAGAGAGAGAGAGAGAGAGAGAGAGAGAGAGAGAGAGAGAAAGAGATAGAGATAGAGATAGAGATAGAGAGATAGAGATAGAGATAGAGAGAGAGAGAGAGAGAGAGAGAGAGAGAGAGAGAGAGAGAGAGAGAGAGCGAGAGAGAGAGAGAGAAAGCATATTTGCAAGCCAAGTCAGGCTTGGCTTGCAAATATGCTTTCTCTCATTCATGCTGTTGCATTTTATTCTGGTCACTTTAAAGATAAATAAAAAACAAAGATCATTTCATGCTTTTCTCTGAAGCTATAACATCAAGTTACAGGCAAGCTTTGATTAGAAAATTACCACCTTTCTGAACAAGTGATAATTTATGCCTGAAATCGGTGATGAGTCACAAACAATGTCATGATTTGTACACAGGTGTTATGGGTCCTTCAAGCGAACACACATGGAAAAATAACTTCCCCCAAACTGTTCGGATTCCAACGATTTGTTCATGGTTCCTTGGAAATTGATCAGATTACAGAGAACCTGTTGTAGGAACGGTGGGAGGAGCATTTGATCTGTTTTGATCAGGGGTGTCAAACTCATTTTAGTTAAGGGGCCACATGCTGCCCATTTTGATCTCAAGTGGGCCAGACCAGTAAAATCATAGCATAATATGCATACATAATGACAATACTTCTCTGTGTTTAAGTCATTGGTGAAGGTTTTTGGATGATAAACCCTATTTTAAGGTCTTTCTACAATAAACTAGAAACATAAAGACCAACAATTCAGACAAGTCCGGTCCACTCCACAGCCAATTACATTGTTAGTGCTCTCGTTGAAGCGCTGGACTGACGAGGACACACGCACAGGCTCAGAGGCAGATTGCATTTCACATGTATTTACCAAAGAGTGGCACATGCATAGGCTCAGAAACAGATATAAATAAAAAAGGAGGCTTCAGGGGTGCGCGCACCACACTTTGGGAATCCCTGGTGTAGACCCAACACATGAATGAGACTGCAATTGTTTTTGGCTGTTTTGTAACTTACAATTTTGATCTAAAAAATGTAAGGGGCTTCTGACTTGCACTGGCATGCTTGGTGTTCAGGTGGCGGCGCAAATAAGAGGCTTCAGACAGCTGTTAGCCAGAACCTCACTGCACAACAGGCACTGTGGCTTCGGGCAATCTGCATTGCCAATCCAAGTGAAGCCCGTCCCAGATAATTGTCATCACCGCTCCGTCTCCTCTTTCTCCGACTCCCGGTCGATTTCTTCTCCCGGTCTCTCCCCAACGCACCTCTCCGTTTCTCTCGCCTCCGGTTCCTCCCTCTCTCTCTGTCCCTCTCCTCTTTTATTACTGATAGCTTCAGATGTCCCACCTGACAGCTTTCCCGATTTCAGCCAGTTTAACATATTTTCATGGATGTTGCTGAATGAATGAAATGACGTTAGGCGCACAAGCTAGGCTAGCTAGTGTGTAGTAAAAGACAGTCTGGCGGCCGGACCGGAAGTGCATCTATTTATTAAATTGTACGTTTTTAATTGTAATTAAATGTAAATCTTACAAAGGGAATTTTTATAATCACAAAAAATCCTATTTAAAAAAAAAAAAATGTTTAATATTAATTATTACACCATTAGACCACCATTACATTTTTCCTCTTGCGCACCCCCTAGAGGCAGCTCGCGCACCCTTGGGGGTGCGCGCACCACACTTTGGGAATCCCTGGTTTAGATGATTGTGACACGGTGAAATTATTGTCAGAGTTGGCTGCAAACCTAATTACTGATAAAGTCATTAATATAAAAAGATTTTTTTTGCCAATTTGAACATTGACACAATGTGTAGTTTTCTGCTAAATATGTAAAGAGATTTTAAATGGGAATTTTCTTAATTTGCAAATGAAGGTCTGTTTTCAACTCTAAATTTACAGAAAGTAGTATGCACACAACATAAAAAAAAATTATAATTGCAGTTTTGAATAGAAAAAGGCTTATTGTTGTGGACTGATACACTTTTGTAAATCGTATCCTTATTGACATGTTTTTATTATACAACTCTGTAAACTTGTTTATGGTTTAGAAAATATATATTCTGATTGAATTAATATGCTCATGTTAAAAAAAGAGAAATCTGTGATTTAATGAAAATGTTCATGTAGTATGATGTTTGATATTCTTAAAAGCAATTACTAATGGATGACTGAAAGTAAAAACATTCATTAGTGGGGGAATAAAATGAACCATGTAGACATTCTCTTAATAAAACAGTAATTTATTTTTGACTGAAAACTAAAATTGTCTGAACAGCACATTACAAGGGCATTGTTAAGATATTTTCTCCAAGGCTCAGTGATCACTTTCATACATTACACTTGGCATGTACACGGCATCTCCTTCAAATGAAAGAAAAAATAATACTCTAAAGACAAATTAAGCTTGTTTGCAAAAAAAACAAAGAGTACATCCTGTAGAAAGATGACTGATTGTACAATTACCAAGCATTTTGGTTTGGTTCCAAGCCACAAAGAAAGAAACCGAATCACCGTCGACAGCAGACGACGGCACAGGAGGCACAAAAGACGCAACACGTACAGGACTTCCCATAATATGCTCTCTATCTCTCTCTCTCTCTCTCTCTCTCTCTCTCTCTTGCGCGCGCACACACACACACGCACACACACACACACACACACACACACAACTGGGTTCCAGCTTTTTAAAGTGTGAAATGTTTAATAGTTTCCATTGTCTTGTTTTTCTGCGTATATTATTTCTAGTAAGCAAAGTGTTGGTACACTACAATCGAAATCTGAAAGCTGCATTTATTAAATACAATAAAATCTGCAATGTAACAAAACCTTTTCTCTGCATATGAAAGTCGACACAGCATCGACATGAAAACAAAAAAAAGACAGCTCCTTCTCTGACTTATGTTTTGTGCACGACACAAACACTTCGCCAGTCTTCTTTTATTCTTACCCTCGACTCCACACCCCTCTGCCCATTGTTCCCGTTCTCTTTCACAAACCCTTTCACAATCATTCACAGACGGACAACTTGACACAAAGTAAGAGTGCTGGATAAAAACATGAGGTAAGAAAGTGGTTTGATTATAGAGCATGCAGAACATGCAAAACAGCAACAAAAAGAATATAGGGAAGGAGAGAGAAGGAAAAACAAAAAAGGTGTGTGCATTTAAAAAGAAAAAAAAACAGACTTACACAGCTTTGCGTCTTTGGTTATAAAGTAGGTTGAACCATTTTCACAGCTTTTCATTCACCAGACCAAACCCCTTAATTCATTTATGTATTTTGTTTTGACTAAGAAAGTCAAGAAAAAAAAAAGAAAAGCAAAATAGATTTATTTTTATCGAAACATCCCATCACATCTTAACAGTTGTTCTCCTGTACAAACCGTCCTTTCTCTGGATACTTTACAAAATATACATTCAACCTGGATTTCACCTAATGTAAGCTCGGCTTTAGTGTTAGCACTATTTCATGAGAAAACCATTTTCTATTATGGAACTTATTGCCTACTTTAATGAGATCTAGTTGCTGCATTAAACAACCAAATGTAATACCTGACAGATTCTAAAATACCAATGGACCAAAGAGAAAGATTTTCTTTTCTGTTAATAAGTATATCCATGACATTGTTCATTTACATTATGAAAATAGCAGCCCAGAAATAAATAAATGCAAATACTAAAACTGAACTAAAGAAGAAGAAAAAAGTATTATGATTCATGTCAAAGTACGGTGGCTCTGAGAAAGCAACACAAGCTTTTGTTGCAGCATTTAAGAAGCCGAGGCTCTCGACTCGCTCCACTCGAGCCGAGGCGCCCGCCGGCTTCCTGCTCCTCTCAGGTGGGACAAATCCTCTCCCCCACGGCTCTCTGGCCTCTTCCTGCCCTGGAGCGATGTGGGGTTGGGGATACTGGGAGGACAGACCCCGCTGGATGTCACAGGACCCTTGTCCCCTTCACAGGGTGGCACCGCCCCTCTTCCACCACTTGTTGCCCCCCAACTAGTCGAGCTCCCGTTGACCCTGCAGTTTTACGGTGTGCGGCGGCTTCCCGTGGCCCTCCTTTTCATGCAGCCAACCACGGGGACAGAATAAGACTTTTTGAGGGGTGGTGAATGTCTTAATAATGTGAAGCCTGGTGACGGCAACGAGCACACATTGAAGCACGGCTCTTGGTGGCAAACAAAGATCTCGCTGTTGTTGATTTCCTCAATTGGAGCATATTGAACGCAGAGTCGAGCCTTTTGCTTTATGAAGCCAACGGGACGGTAGCAGTTGTTGTCTTAACTGACGGGATTCTCCCACTCCTGTCCATGGGAAGAGTGCGTTTGAGCATGTGTATCGGGGAAACGGGGATCACGCTGAGGTGATGTTGGGCTGATGGGGGATGCTCTGACTCCCCTCGTGTTGAGCCAAGGGGCTGTTGTTGTTGTTGTTTGTGACGAGCGGGTGCTGCAGTTGCAGCGGCGGCGTGCTGCCGCCCTGGTTGAGCTGACTGGACACCTGGCCAAGCTGATCCGTATTGGCCAGCGACTTAAGCACGGCGTTTTCACGCTCCAGCAGAGAGTTCCTCTCGTACAGCTCCTTGATCTGCTCCTTCAACACCTCCACCTCCTCGCGGACAGCATACATCAGGTGGCTCTTTACCAAGTCCTGAGAAAGAACCGGGGAACTAAAATTAGCACAGGAATTAAGCAGATTGCATCCTCAAACAAAAGGAACAGATGACTCTGAATTCAAAGAGATAAAGTGGGATCTTTTTTTAGCAACATCTTTAGCGCTGACACCTCATTGCTGTGGGGGAGGGGGTGTTGCAACTGCATTCTCAAGAGATCACCTGTCAAACTGTGTAGGCAATACTATTCATTTGATTTTTCTGGTTTGTACTTCTTTTAAATAATGGTTGTTCATACAGGTAATTACATTAAATATCCCTCAAAATTTGCTTTGTTTTCATAGTGTCTGAGACCATTGTGCCACTTAAAAGTTAAACTTAAAAGTGGAAAACGTATTTTGTGAATGAAATCACTGGAAAGGCGAGCAGAGAAAGTGGGTCACCTGACCACATTTATTGCAACTTTAACATCTGTGGAAAACTCACCATTGCTTGCTCAATCTTGTTATCGATGGCGACGACGCTGGCACCGGATGCACTGGAGACAACGAAAAAAGCAACAGTTACCACAAGATACCAATCTCATGTCTCACACACACACACACACACACTTCAGTTTGATATCAGGTCTTTCCCATTCACCAACAGCCAAAATCTGTTTCATGACGAAGATGACCTCTGAGGATTTTACTGGTACTTAGAGTGTCACAGATGTAGACTTTCAGAGCCTACAAGGAGCCACTGTTACATGTTATCAAAGGCAAAGAACCAGCTACAAATATGGTGCCGTTTTTAAACACAGAGGGCATACTATACTAATCACTATACTAGATTTAGATGAACATGCGGTCGAGCGAGGCGGTGAAATGTCTCACGCAACAGGGCTCCGCTGTGTAGCCGGCCAACAGTCAACATTACTGTACAGACGCGTCTACTTTCAGCCACAAAATAGCAGCACCCAATGTTAATGTACTGAGGCATCTTTGGCCTCCATCCCTGACACCATACACAGACCACAAAAATCATGAACAATGATATTCTCGTCAACAACAAAGAACCCCACCTGATATTTGACCAATGTGCTCTGATTGCTGTTGTTGTTTTACTTTGGTGACGAAACTTGACTAGCTGTAAATTTCCACTTAAGACAGCAGAAATGTTGGTGCCTTGCATGACATCTTCCACCAGTAAAACCAGGCGTTCAACGCCATCAACAAAACACAATGAAGACCATGTCATATATTAATCACATCCTGATCAAACGCACATGGACACAGGATGACGTAAAATGGCACAGGAGCTGTCCAAAGTGATCCGTTAAAACATTTAAATTAAGTAAAATGCGCAAAAGAAGCGCTGTTCCGTCACCACACGTTTCACTAAAACCGCTCCGTGCACAGACAGCAGCAGGAGCCCCGATAACAATGCTCCCGGAGGTTGTTTAAACCAGCCTGTATCTGTGCATGCCTCCAGCACGAAGACAGCAGCGCGTTGCGGGCGCGGCTGACGTCGCCATCAGCGATCCGTTTTTCATGTGTCAATTAAATCGCATTATTCTCTACTCTCTGTAAAAAAAATAATATACATGTATATTTGTGTCGTGTGCTGTCGACATGTGAAGCATCTGTTCACTTCCCGCTAAACACGTTTCCATAATCACGTCGAAGTGGCGCAACATTTGTCCCCCTACCTCCTCTCGAGGAAAGAAAGAAACACAGTCTCCCATTTCACACATACAAGACGAACAACTTACTAAACCAAGCCAAAAGATCTTCGGACACTGAACACGACGTCACGTTTTGAGGGGTTTTTCCTCCTCTCAAAAGACAAGAGAGGCTCTTGTATCGCATGAACGCGTTCTTGCACAATCACCGCCCTGCTCGGATGTGGATGCAAAAACAAAACAGGACCGGAGCGCCTCGGAGCCGCTAGTAGGTGCTCTGACCGGCAATCTGGGACGTGAGAGGGGGCAACGTCGTGCACACGGCCTGTGGTGATGTTTGGAGAGAGGGGAAACTCAAGTGTGCTATAAGTTTAGTGGGGAAACGCTTGTTCGGAGATGTAACCCTGGTCACTACACAGTGACCAACAACATGACCTGGAGCTTCAGCACGTACAGCACGTACATCACATCCAGCACGTACATCACATCCAGCACGTACAACACAACCAGCAGAGATAAAGCCCAACAGCTGAGAGCAAATGTGCACATTGGAACCTAAATCAAGCCCAATATGACATGAAACACTTTTCATGGACATGGCCGAGTTAATTAAATGCCTTAAATCCAAATGCGCGCTGGTTTCGCGTGCGCGGTACAGTGAACGTCTGCCACAAAGTTTCCACATTCTTAACTGGAGGTCTATCCCAAAACAATGTGGAGCCAACAGGACGCACGGGCTAAAACAAACATAAAACCGCGCAGAGCAGGAGGACAATACACCCACATATTGTAACAAGCACGTGATAAAGTCTAGAGACAGAGAATGTGTCTAAAAGTGCATTATTACCTGACGCAACGTGCTCTGTAAGACACCAGACGCCCTGGCGGCGATGTTCCCGGCGAGCAGGGCAGACTGTAGCTCATTTTGCAGCGCATGTTTTTCAGATTCACCGAAAAAGGTTTCTGCCGTCGGCTATTACTTCACCGAGTGTTAACACGCGAGTGTGTCTTGTTTTCGTGGGGAGCAGCGTGTGTGTTAAATCCCGGCTCGGTCACATGGTGAGAAAACGAGGGGGCGGGGTTTAGCCGACACGCGCACCCTCTCGCTCCCTCCTCTAATTTACTTCTGGATTCTTAATAAACAAATGACGTTACTCACTGCCCGATCAACATCATATTCAAAGGCTTAAAGTTTATTTAAAAAAATAGATGGTGTATTGCATGTGGCAAAGACGTCTGGTGGTCTCTGTTCCTTTGTGTTACAGGAGAACATGTCAAGCTCCTACATTGGCAGCATGTTTTGGCAACCAAATAAGCTATTTAGTTAGTTCAGTTTTGTTTAGTTCACCTCCACATCTTTGCTTTCCTGCACCAGTGGATTCTCTCAATCAGGTTTCTCCAAATGTTGACTGTCCGGTGGCCTTTTAATGTATTTATTCTATATCACGAGTGTTAAAAAGATAAATGCCTGCAATTGAATTTGTAATGTGGAGCAGCGTTCAAATATTTAAAAAGGCAAATTAGACTTCAAAATGTCCACTCATTTAAATTCTCCTTAACTCTAGCATCTGAAATGTGTTGGAGGCCGTGTCTATAGGATGACGGATCCACACTAGATCTGATGTCAGCAACGAGTGAATCACTTTGTTGTATGACGTGAAGGGCATTGAACAACGACTACCCTCGCCTTGAACTGGGCATCTACACATCAGGGCCAACGAGACAAAAGAATGTCCACGAGCGTTGGCTGGAATGTGTTTTTATAAAGGCTGGATCAAAGTAGCTTGTCAAGTGAGTGGCAGATCTGGCCTGAAGGAGTTGCAAGAAATGTTGGAGAAAAAAGAAGAAAAAAAAGTTGCCATTCAGCGTCCAAGGAAAACAAAGCAGACTGGACATTTTATTCAAGGAGGACATGTGGCGGTTTATGTAAGGACCGCTTGCCGCGATAACCTCAACATGGGCCTTCCTCGCAGACTGCAGCGGTGCACACATGCACTCTAAACCGCCCCCCTAAACAAAGTCTCCAGGACCACAAGCCAACACATTCCAACTTTGGACACCTCCAGCCTCGAGGGCAGCGCCGCAAAACTGAGACATCGGTGTCCGAGCCACCATCACGCTGTGACAAGACAGGGTCAAGTTCTTCACTGAGGAGTGGATATCAAAACAGTCCAGATTTTTGGGATTGATACAAACTAAAGTGCGCTTTTCCAGCACCGGCTTATCTCCCGTTTGTTATATGCTATGATACCTGCTCACAAATTGGAAGCAGCATAAAAGGCGTCAACTTTATGCCATCAATGTAAATTATGTCACCTATGTGGCAGGATACATGTGCCAGAGCAAAGTGTGGTCTCCTCTACCCCTCTGGGTGTATCACATGATGTCTTACAGCATCACAAGTCGAATGTGTTCTTCATTTAAAAAAAAAAAAAAAGGCACAGATGCAGCGGCACACGTCGCTGTCGCAAAGCATACCAACGCTCACTGTGGGGGGCGGCAGCTGAACAAATTAGACCTCGGCCTTTCGGTGATAACCCCCCTCCCTTGATAAGTGTATTTCAAAACAATAGCTGGAGGGGTGGGGGCTAAAACAACAGAATGGTCCGCTCACTGTCGCTCTCTTTTCCGATGCAGAAACCTGGCTCGCGTCGGTTGAAGATGCAGTTCAGCTTCTATGCCAGATGAGGTCGGCAGAGGCTCCGATTAGTTGCGACCCAAAACTTCAGGAAAAACGAACAAAGCAGCTTCAGGCAAGAGCGGTTTGGTCATGACTTTCCTAAATGATCACAACGGATGCATTGTTGTAGCATAAATCAACTAGAAGCTTATTTTTTTATATATAAATTAGGACATTTTACAAGCTGTTTAGAAAAAACTCTCATCATTTCTGTAAGGAGACAAACTCATTGAATGGTCAGAGGAATGCTGTCATTGTAGCTTTGACCCTTGTGCAGAAGTACGTTGTCGTGTAGAAGTGAAACTTCCAATAATCTCACTCAGAGGTGTCAGACAAATGCTAAAAATGAACGTGGAGATGTAACAAGGTTCAGAGAAATTACTGAACAGGTCATAACAACTGCATGACTGCTGATCACAAAGGGACCAGCACTTTTGCAGGAGGGTTTTCTCTACAGGGGAGAGCAAGTTCAGCAAAGTTTAATTTATTTTAGAAATATGTCTGTCAAGTGCAATTTATTTTGTTAGCAACAATATTTTTTTTAGGTTTTGTATATTTTGAAGACCACAAACTAAATCATAAGCCAATATATGAATGAATGAAGGAATATATACTTTATTAATCCCGAAGGCTAAATTTGGTGTCGAAGTAGCAGCAATTTACAGAAAAAATATGAAAACAACAGACAAGTCCTTCAACTGCTCAGGGAAAAAAGACAGATCAAGTGAATAAAATCAAGCTTTCCATGTCATGTTTCACCGCTGCTTGCTGAGATTTAATGTTTCACTTGTGCAGTGTCATTAAAACTCTAATTTGCATTGCAAGATGTGAAACTAGAAACCGAAATGACGTCAACATGCTCGTCATGATCCAAAAGGAATGACCTGAAGCCCGAGTGTGATACGAAAGCAACGAGTCAAACAACACAAGAGGAATACTTGTAATTTGTGAAGCACCCTTGAAAACCACTTAGATTTGCATATTGTACTGACATGGTTACGAAACATCTTCAAACAATGGATGACAATCGGAGATTGCTGATAGTATGTAAATACGAGTCTGTGGACATTTTTCAGATGACGTAGATAAATACAATAGGAACTGTAGACTGACTTATACTGATCAATCAATCGACTCAACATTTCGTAAAGTTGAGATTGAAAAAACTACATTTTTTAAGATGACAAAGTGCTACAATACATTTTCATGAAAACTGGGCAACCAGATGAAGATCGTGTGATACAATCAAAAGCCTCAAACAGCTCTTAAATAAACCTTGTGAATGAGCCAGCTTTGTAAATTTTTCACGCTGTCAATAGTCTTATTTCATCACAGCATGAATTCCAGGAAACACATTTTTTGCAGTGTAATCTTTCCTTGTAAAATTTGCATTGCGACATGTGGTAAACCTGAAGGCCAACATGCTTGTCGGAATGCAAATGAATGACCCGGAGTACAACAAGACAGAAACAAGTCACACAAAACACGAGGACCACTTGGAATACTTGAAATTCCCCGTAAAGACTGACATTTGCATATTGCACTGAAATAGTCACAAAGAAAGAATCTTGACTCGAACCACTTCCGTCCTCGTTGCACTGCAATGCTTCAAACAATGGTGACAATTGCAGGATGTAAAAAGCATGTTAACATGTGCCTCAGAACATTTTTCAGATGTTTGATTTTTGGGATGTGATGTCTACATAAAAAGGGTGGTTCAGACTGACACAATGGAGTCTAACCAAAATAAGAAAGACCTACAGAGACCCCTTGTCTGGAGGTATTATTTGTGCAGCATCAACTCAGTCATGAGAAGGTGTGTCCGCTGCCACCGAGCTTCCTTGTAAACAGACCGCAGGAACTGTCTCACGCGGACCATTGCCTGTTACGTAATCCCCAGACTTGCGCACAAATATCTCGTTCTGCACGTGTCCCTATACGACGTACTGAAACCCACCAGCCTGTCTCCCTTTGGGACGCGGACACTTCTAGCAGACCACTTGGTGGATGAACCGGACGCCAGGGAGCATGAGAACGAATCGAGGCCCTCAGGGACTTAATACAAATAAGATCTGTATTCATGAGACAGCGGCTCATCGTTAATTTAAACGGCTTATGGAAGGCCTTATTATTTTAGCCTCTAAAAAGGGTAAAACAACTGCGAGCAAGGATTTATTTGTGAATGTTTGCTGCCGAGCCGCCCTTAAGCTTAGTTTGTACTCGCCAAAGTGAGGCGGAGTTAGTTTATGGCTTTGGCCAGTAACACCTCCAGTCTACGGGCATATCTATGGGCGACACTTGTCGTCTTCTTGATTCTTCACAGTTAATCTTGTTGCTGCGCCCTCTGGCGCTTCAGAGAATAACGCAGCGCTTAGAGCATAAACGCCAACGTACTTACTGGGAGCTTGCGCGCCGTCTGCGGAAGCTCACACTACAGCGGCGAGCGCAAGTATAAACAAAGGTATACAGCTCGTGAAGACACGATAAAGAGCCACAGTGTAATGTGACATTAAACCCCATATGCAAACACAGTGGGGCACCCGGGGAAGGTGTCCCCGAAACTTAAATAATCACTGCCTTAAAAACCAGATCCTCAGCACGCACCATGTGCCTCCATATAATATTTTACTAGTTTTTCCCTTGGCCTCCCTGAGTGATTTGGGCTTGTGCCACTTGTTTGGCTCAATGTGGATTAAGACCTCACTGGAATGTGTTAAAAGTAATAGTGTTACTCCTGAGGCTTTAATGGGAAAATCCTGGCACCTCATTGTTAACGAGTCTCTGTATTCAGCAGAGCATTTATCACGGGATCAAGGACTTAGCCTCATTTGGTCTTCCTCTCTGAAGTGCAGGGTTTGGGTCAGACTAATGTCATTAGGCACTATGCTGCAAAAACACTGGGCCTAATGAATGTCTCAGCTGTTGCATTTCACTCTGGCTTCTGTCTGGCTTTCACACAGCTTGAGCTTCAATCATTGGCACAGGGAAAATGCAGCTTGAAAATTATCTTAAACATTATACATGGGGTTTGTGGCCAGAAGGAACAGTTTGAAATTAAAATTGAGTTGGAGGTCAAAAGCATAACTCGCTCCCTGTCGTCATCAACCATTCAGGCGCTTGGCAGTGCTGCGTTTGACCATGTGTGGTCCAGAGGGGGTGTTTAATGGCCAAAAGCGGACGCCTATGGTTATATTGGGTATCTCCCAGGTGTGAATGCCTCTTACTGACTCAGTGTGAAGCAAGACTATGCTAAAAAAAAAAAAGAGACGTGTGCTCAGCAAACCTTTCCTGTATAAATAAAAAAGGTCAAACGTCAGCAAAGTTTCTAAAGATAAAGTTGACGAGATGAAACTGTTGCCTTCATACCGAGTTGTCTTTGAGACATGACCTCTGCTACGCAAGAGAAAAAAAAAAAAACTTTTATGTTTATGATTGCCATCCATCAATTCCTGCCTGCATCTAAAAAGAAAGGCCTCCTTGAGCTTGAGATCAGAGCTCTGCATAATGCCAAGTCTTGTCATGTCTATCAATGCTCTGCCGTTAGTGATTTCGCTGGAGGGGGGGGGCTGAGTAATCCGTTCACAATTATGTACTTACCGATGTATGTGCTTTTAAGAAAGACAACTGAGTCTGTGCCAAGAAAAAAGGCCTATTTGGTTTGAAAAGCCATTGACAGACTAGGAATATTTTCTAAAAGCGCCCAAGAAATTCACTTGTGCGCTTCTTTCCTTTTGGCATATCATGAGTGAAACTGTTGCTTTCCCACGTTTCAACTTTCCTCCTCCTCGTCTCAATAATGCAATGTTTGTTTCTGTGTCATAAACAGTGGCAGCTTACCTGGTCTGGATCAAATAATTATCTGTGGCCAAGCATGGGGCCACTAATCAAATGTGCTCAGTTGGAATATAAATCTGCCTTTTCTTTATTGTCCATAATCATAAAGTTGATCATTGTGGGCTGAAGGCAGTAAAAGAGCTGCTGCTGCTCCAGTTGGGACCAAACACAGACTCACAATGTTTCCATTCAGCAGAACAACAAATTGCTTTCCTGGAATGTTGACAAACAAACTAACTTGTAACTCAGTTAGGCTAAAATAAATGATTATCTCGCTTGTTGAGCTGTTGTTAAAAGAAGATTTCAGTCGAGGGGTATAGGATCAAACAACGGTCAATAACATTTGGAGCTTAGGATATGACCAACCATCATAGTCATCCTCTAAACCTGTGGGGGAAAACCACTGTATGGGAAGTTTAAGATGTGAATGGGAAGTTGCAAAAAAATAATTGAAGAAATTGTGTACATACTTACATCAGATGGGTTGCTATGTTAATCTCAATTAATTGATTAAATGTTTGGTCAATCTCCAAACTTCTTCTTTTCAGTTCAAAACCTAAAATAAATCTATCAACTTGTACATCATAAAAGGAAACTAGAAAATAACCACATTAGAGAAGCGTGAACCTGCGATTTGGGGCTTTCTTTTCTTCATAAAAAAAAACTATTTGTATTGTATTTATTGAAATAAATCAATAATCAAAATAGTTTTTTTTTTTTTTTTTTACAATATTTCTATGTACAGATGTGACAAAAGCCTATTTCCTTCAGTATTTATGTGACCTCACTGTCAATTTTTGCACTAATTTTATTTAGTCTAAATTTGAACACTACAACTAAATCTTTTCACACATCAACAAACCAGAGAAATTCAGTTTTCTTTCAATGGATTTCTCATGCAGATTTCTAAAGAGTATTTAAAAAAAATTATTTTAACATTATTAGCAGGCTCTAAATATTTTTGTACCCATATTTGAGCCCATAGAGCTGCAGTAGAACTGTAAAAAATAAATAAACGGGTGATCATGTTTTGAAGACAACAACGTAGTAGAAACTTGCAAACACCGCAGCTGGTTGAGTGACGAGAGGGCACGGTGCCCAGTTGAGGTTTTACATTTTTCACTAAGCAATCATTTCTAGGAATGCTCCTTCATGCCCCCAAACTATTTATGTGCAATCCCACTTCACTTTCAACAAGTCTAACCTTGCAGGAAAGCTATCGCAGGACAAAGGGAGGTGGAATGAGGCGACTCCGTCAGGTTTACCTGTGGTTTAGTTTCATGGAAACGTTTTAAATAAAGCTGCACTGTTAGTCACAGAGCCCGCAGGCAAACTGGATGGGGAACTCAAATATTTTGCCAGCCAACTCTACACACTAGCTCAACTGCTACTGTTGCGTTACATTGACAACCACGTCTCATCTGGACCGGCTCATATGGATGTTGGTACATGCTCACTGCAGTGCATCACACATTCTGGACTCATGACTCTTACAGGTCTTTTATTCCACTAATCGTCTTGTTTAGTTGCCAATCAGCTGCAACCAATTCATGGAGTGTTAACTTGGACATTCACATGCTTTTTATCATGCAGTGATCTATGTGGATTAGTTCAAATAATACATGTGATTAATCTTTCAATTGGAAAACAAAAACATAACTGTACTAAGGCACTGTAACAAATTTAACAATTCAACTGCATTAGCTTCAGATTTTTCAAGGTGTGCCAAAACTAATATCATAGAATTCATTTAAATGAGATCGGTTTTGTCCCAGGAACAACCACGGGCTACAAAAGGTATTTATTAATTACATTTGATAAAATATAGCTGATTGAATCCTCAAGCTGGAAGAGACATCACAGACAAATTTCAAAATAACAAATTTCCTGCAAATGTCCTCAAGAGTCCCAGTCCTTTGATCCAAACTGATAATTGCCTTGGAGTAATTTGATCAGGTCGAAGGACAAAATTTCATTACTTAACAAGCCAAATGCATGTTTAACATAAATATGCAGCAGACTTAACTCCAAAGTTTGTTTGCCGCCGTTTGTTGGCAGCCAATTAAATATCCATGGCAGAGAGTCAAGATCTTACAAACAGTCTCCATGAGACAGCACATGGGAAAAAGAAGAGGTTGGGACTAATGTAAACCACGGACACATTGACTCCAAAATCAAAACCAACTGGTATTCACGTTCCTATAGAACTGAAGTTACTTGACAGGTACTCATATGTTTTAAGTTAAGTAACAAATCATTGATAATGCAGCTTGAACTGCAAGATTTCCTTGACTCCACAACTATTTTCTGTATATCACAAGCAAAATCCAGAAATGCCAAAATACTTCTGAACTCTATTTGACGGCAAAAAGATGTGAAGTCCACAAAGACCATGGACTCATCAACTTATGTCAGTAAAGGTAAATTAACTTACATGTTCAAATACTTTGTCACATTTTTTGTCCAATTTCAAACTTAACAAATATAATAGAATTTGTATATTTCTCGGTATTGTTATCTTTGCACAGCAGTGAACGTCCCTGCTTGGATAACATCTGATCTGACAACTGATTAATCTGACGAGCATTTTCTCAGTTATTTCAAGAGTAACTACACCGCTAAACCACAACTTTTCAGCTGAAAATCAATGTATATGGGTATGTAGTTTGTTAATGGCTTACGGTCAAAAGTTTAAAAGACATTTTAGAGCAACGCATGGTGGAACTAGCACCACTAGTTGAACTAGTGGAACTAGTTTGTGGGCCATTTGCTTCATCACCATTGTGTTACCTCATTCAGCGATAAATTACTTGACAGATATTTATTTTAATGAGCATTTTTTGATTGATACCTAAGTTATTATTCAATGTTTATGTTATTTCAAATGGCATTTGCGAAGAAGAGATAATGCATTGATACAGGGTGGATCTGTTGTAATGGTACTAGATGGGGTGTCTTCAAAGAGCTGGGCAATCTGGATTATATCATCATTTCCTCTGATCTGACCTCTCGGTGTGGTTCAGGGTCCTCCTTTACTCTCATTCTCTCTCCCTCATTTCTCTATCTCCGAATACATGTTTCCTTTTACTTTACTCATGTTTCTCTTGTCTTTGTTTCCTCCCCCATTAAAATACAGGAACCTGTCCACTGCTTTCTACCAGGCTCTCGTCAGATAATTAGTCATTAACACAAATTCACCGGATATCGTAATGTTCCGACGACTTAATTTCAAGTCCACACAAAAAGAATTGTGCTGTTCTACAATTAAAATGACACACGAGTTACAGAAAAAGAGCCAACAATAGAGGCAACTGTCTGAGACCCCTTGCCCATGTTGATATGCATTTCAAAAGGCCTTTTTAAATGTTATTTATCAGTGGATGTCCGCACAACACCTGGAAATGAACCCTGACAAGACTGAACTACTTTTCCTTCCAGGAAAAGGCTCTCCCACCCACGACCTCACCATTACCTTCAACAACTCAGTGTTGGCCCCGCCCCCGACTGCCAGGAACATCTGTGTGACACTCGACAGTCAACTCTCCCTGCCAACATCACCGCAACAACACGTTCCTGTAGGTACATGCTGTACAACATGAGGAGAATACGTCCCCTTTTCACTCAGAAGGCGGCTCAGGTTCTCGTCCAGGCTCTGATCATCTCGTGCCTTGACTACTGTAACTCCCTCCTGGCAGGTCTACCTGCTAGTGACATTAGACCTCTGCAGCTCATCCAGAATGCACCCACACTACTCCGCTCCCTTCACTGGTCACCGGTGGCCCACATCCGCTTCAAAACATTGGTACTTGCGTACCGTGCTGCGAACAGATTGGGTCCAATCTACATCCAGGACATGGTAAAACCGTTCACTCCGCTCGGCTTCTGTCAATCAGCTTGTAGCTCTGTCACTAAAAAAAACTCAACAAAGTCACGACTGTTTGCTGTCCTGGCGCTTCAATGGTGGAATGAGCTCCCCATTGACATCAGGACAGCAGAAAGTCTCTACATCTTCCACAGCAAACTAAAAACACATCTTTTCCGACTATACCTTGAATAAAGAAAGTAACACTTTAATGGCACTTACTTATAGCACTTTGTAGCTTAACTTTCTTGAAGAAACTGTACTTTCTTGATTCTTGTTGTTGTTCCGAGTTTGTACTCATGGTTGATTGTATGGCCGGGCGGTATGGCCGAAAATTCATATCACGGTAGTTTGTATTATTCTGGAGGTTTCACGTTTTTTTTTTTTTTTTTTGAGAAAGCACATTTATTTATTGAAGACGAAATTAACTACTAAACAGCTGTTCACCGCTCGCTGTTCACCACTTGCTGGCCAACTCACTTGAAACTGGCCAACAGCTGTTTGTGCAGTGTGTCTTCTGGTCTGTCTCTTCCTGTTTTTTTCACCTATATTCCCCTGGTTCCTAAGTCCCTCCATGTTCAGCTTCTTTTCACTCTCTATGTACCAACGTACATTCATAACAACATTGTGCTGCCTGCCAAAGAGCGACAACAGCTGTTACAGCTATGCACCGGTATGACGGTATGTGAAACATTTAAATTTGAACCGGTATATCACCCAGTCCTAGTTGAATGCACTTATTGTAAGTCGCTTTGGATAAAAGCGTCAGCTAAATGAAATGTAAAGGTAGAGGCACGTCAGAAATACATATGTGGTTTAAATACTCTAAGTTTTAAAAGAACTAAGAATACCCTGCATAACTTCCGAAAGCCATCTTTAAATCACTTATTTGTAAGTGTCATAAATTGACAAATATTGTTTCCACTAATAGTTTTGCACTTCCGTGAGTCAATAAATCAGAGTCAGTGATCACCAGCTTCTCATCTAAAAATACAAAACAGACTTCAGAGAACATGACGTAAAACAACACAACCCCCCGTCATGTTATCTCACTGTGATATGCTATTTGCAGTGCTGAAACCCCCTGGCACTGCGCTACGTCGTCAGGGCCAGAGAAACCCGAGCGCCGGATTCTCGTGACCGGCAGGATGTCGACACTTTAAGTGTCACAAAATGCACCAGGACTCTTCTTCCAGTGCCATGCTTACGCCATGCAATGCATACTCGCAGCAGCTGAAATGTCCAGCTTGACAAGTCATTTAATTCAGTAGTTGGTCTCAAAATGTCATTTTGTTTCTTTTAACGGTGTGGGAACGCAACAATGAAGCTGCTGATAGCAGAATGTTTCTGGGAACATCTACAATCTTCATGTGATAATTTTTCAGTACATTCAGTGCTCGAGCCCTTTATCCTAAGAGCAGAAATGTGTGACACAGCATTTAAAGTAGAGATGTTTATTCTTTGTTTGTCTCTATGTGAATTTGGTTATTTACTTGCCTGCTCTCTAAATATGTTTTACTTACTAAAGCTCTTCACTTCTTGTGTAAATACATTATTTTAACCCAAACCTATCCACCACAATGGGAAATCCTAATGTTGGAAACATAATTGTACTTTCTGAAATGTTCTTCATTCAAATAAAACGTGCAACAGAGTGCAATAAATGTGTATTAAGACTTAATGCAGCTGGAGTCCGGTGGGAGCCTCAATGATATCAGAGTTAAACTTGCAAACAGTACAAGTAGAACGATCACATTACTTGTTTAAAACAAAAAATCCAAAACAAATTGATGACCGTAATTGACGTGTTTTCTGAAAAATGACTTCAAGGCTTCAGCTAAATGACAAAACGTCAAAATGGACATTTTCTTGGAAGGTGCACGAGGTTCAAGGGGTGCAGGTTCTGGTTTAGTCAGCCAGTCCAGGCGACACACACACACACACACACGTAAACACACCCGAGCTCATACCTATCGTTGACAGGCTTTAACCCTCGTAATCTGCTAGGCCGGAAAGCCTGGTAGAAAGCAGTGGACGGGTTCCTGTATTTTAATGGGGGAGGAAACAGAGACAAGAGAAACATGAGTAAAGTAAAAGGAAACATGTACTCGGAGATAGAGAAAAGAGGGAGAGAGAATAAGAATAAAGGAGGACCCTGAACCACACCGAGAGGTCAGGTCAGAGGAAATGATGATATAATCCAGATTGCCCAGCTCTTTGAAGGCACCCCATCTAGTACCATTACAACAGATCCACCCTGTATCAATGCATTATCTCTTCTTCGCAAATGCCATTTGAAATAACATGAACATTGAATAATAACTAAGGTATCAACCTAAAAAATGCTCATTTAAATAAATGTCTGTCAAGTAATTTATCGCTGAATGAGAATGACGATGGTGATGAAGCAAATGGCCCACAAACGAACATATTGCAATATTTATACACTTACAGTAGTACAAACTGGAGGTCTGAGTTTGCTGCTACTGCAAACCAAATATTTCCTAAAGCTGCAGCTTCACGTTAAAAGGAAATATGCGTTTGTCAGTTTGACACTGGCTGCTATCGTTCATCAAAAATTGACTTTTTTATTGAAACAACTGTACTTTGTTCTGCTGCACCTTTAGTGGTAAACTGAACTTACTGATACCAGCAGTAAATTCTGGTTGATTTTGCCAAATTAAATCCTGGTTGATTTTGCCAAATCAACCAGGACTGAAATCTGAAGGATTGCCACTTTAATGTGCTAAACTACCTGGCTATATTTACAGGTTGAGCTGTTAAATGTGGCAATAACATCTGAACAACTAATCAGCTTCAATCACTTGTACAGTCATGCATTCTCAAGTCTAATAACACACCGCTTTATGTTTAATACATGATTGATTGTTTTAGATAGATGTGAAACTTATATTTTTTCTCTCTTACTCCAACACATGTGTAATCATGGGATAGTGTGTGAAACTGTTTATTTACAGGAAACAATGGTCACCACTGATCAGGGATGATCTGGACAGGAAGTTAACTTTTCCCATCTATTAATGTTTATGAATTTACTAATACTCTAAAACTACTTGGCCAGACTGATTTGTAGGATAGCAAGTGAACTCTAAACAGGGGAAGTTGTCCTGATAGGAGATACAATTACGAACCACATCAAACATTTATCAGCTTTCAGGTAATTGCGAGCACAGGATGTAAATGATATAATCTCAGCCCGGGTGTCTAAATTTAAAAACAGTCCAATAAGCTTGACTACGATAAAATAGACAGCTTTATTTTAAGTAAAAGTATCGCATAGTATTATACTGCTAACATTTTCTTTGGTTTTTGGCCGACTATAAGGGTTACACTTTGGCGGACACTTTCATTTAAACCTAAAATGTCTGTTAATTGGAATTATACAAAGAGCCTATGTGTTGTAAATAAAATTGACTTTGGTGAACTATTTTAGTCAAAGTGCCTTCAAGTTCTGTGAATACATTGTCAGTATGTATGACCACGTGTATTTTGAGGTTCTCGTGACATTTGCTGCTTTACACTGATAAGCGTTTAATGATTTGATCGGCAAATTCAATTCCATTTAAAGCTTCTTATTAAACTGAAAAAGTTCAGAAAACACCAATGGCTTCAAACAAACAGGGAAACAGGGTGAAGTTTCACCTAACGGCTCACACATCGGACAAGCACATGATCCTGCTGGGTTCAAGTCCATGTTAGTTAACCTTCTGTCCACACCCGAACTGTAAAAATGTGTATAAAAGGCTTGTCTTACAAAAAGAACAGGGCTGGTCTACGAAATCGTAAAGTGGACAGTTTCATTATGTACGAGACTCTGGAGGATAAAAAGAAACAAAAGCAGGCGAGATAAGGGCATTCACTACCGTATTAGTGACTGCCGAGAGAGATTTACAGCCCAGTTTCCATATCTCAGCCCATGACAGATTTATCTGCACCACACCCCAATAAAAAGAAGCTCAAGACTTTCGGGCTTCCTCGTGCACTGGTGAGGTATTTAGACACTGCTGCAAATGTAAAGAGCTCACAAACAACACTCTTCAACACAGCGGCTGTGAGCTCGGAGCAAACATCCCTGGTTTGTTTGGGACAAGGGCAGAATGTTGTATGAGTGTTGAGTTCATGCTGCCGACAGGAGACAAGAATAGTCATTCAAGGAGAAGCTGAGAGAAAAGCAACAAATCAAAATCATGGAAATGGATATTGGAAAAGTTGGGGAAACACCGCACTGTGTGTGTGTGTGTGTGTGTGTGTGTGTGTGTGTGTGTGTGTGTGTGTGTGTGTGTGTGTGTGTGTGTGTGTGTGTGTGTGTGTGTGTGTGTGTCAACAGAAAAAGAAATATGCCAAACGTTTGCTGGTTTCATCTTTTTAACTGTGAGGATTTGGTGCTTTTCTTTGTCGTTTGATAGTAAACTGAATCCCTTTGGAACGGCTTTGGACTGGGCTTTTCTAATGGCGATATTAAACTATTTTCTGATAACCCTTATCTACATTATTATTCTACAGATTAACACGTATAAAAAATAATCATGAATTGGATCATCACTCAAAAATGTCTTATGTGCAGTATAACAAAATATCACAATTTTAAGCTTTGTTTTGGTTACTTTTTTTGACTGAAGCATTTGTTTCACAGCAATAGAAAGATCAAAATCTGACGATAATAGCCGGTGAGGTTTGATAAACGGGGTACTTTTGGCGTTTGTTTAAAGAAAACATGCCTTTCATGCTTTTCTTTTCAATCCCCCGGCGGGTTTTGTGGATAAATGTCACCTTTACACAATACAGTTGTCACATTGTGACCTGAACACATTTGGACTAGGTGAGCTGTCGCAATTTGTTTTGTTCCTGGAAGCAAATATTAAAGCGACTACAGTCAAATTGGTTCCTCAGAGTGAGGAAAGATGAAAGACAGAATGTTGTTAGGTAGGTATGCAAATTATACTATACAATTAAATTATGCCAAATACAAGCCGGGACATGAAGCCACACCTTCTGTATTAATCAACAATGAAAACTACATTATTTGTTTATCATCTTGTGAAAGCTATTATTGCAGTAGACTACTTGCTCCAGCTATTTAAATAACTTTGCCATATAATGACGAAGAATCGGTTTAAATAACTAAATACAATATTTAGATTTTAATAATATAGCAATGCGTACCATATTTACTTAGTCCTGTGCACTTTTATGGGGTGTAGTTTTTTTCTTATTTTCTAAATACATTCTGGACAGAAGTCTTTGCTGTTAAAGATAAAGCACGTGGTTGCTTAAAAATTGAGCAACCACCCTGCAAATAGATGCCAAAAAATGGACGTCACTCTCATGTTGGGCAAGCTGCCTGAAGCAAAGTCATACTATCAGATCAGCCTGGTCTCATGATGTGTGCTTGACAAGGGATTTAGCAGCCAGAACGTCCGTCAATAGAGAAGCTTTGTTTGACTCCTAATCACACATAAAGAGCCTGCCAAGTCAAACAGGAACAACTATTTGCAGCAGTATTCAAGCTTTAGGATGCATAAATTTGGTGGTAAAGGTTTTCCGAGCAGAAAATGGTCATTAAAACACTATTCTGTTACATGTTATGTAACAATGACATAACCATGATGGTTTCATGATGTTCCAGCTTCAGCAGAACAGGAACTTATAAAAACAAGCAAGTCCACATATCCCCGGGCTCTGACAGGTTAACAATCATGGCACAATGTACACAAGATGAAGACTAGAATCGCAAGCAGGATTTTGCCTGTAAAGCCCATTCAATCCTTAAGCTGCTGCATGGGCCTGAATCAACACACGCTCCCTCGGGTCACTTGAGGAAAGCCTCCGCTTTCAATGGAACGCACAATTTTAATTCCCTCCCTTTAAAATAACTTAAAAACAAGTCAAAAATGTAAAAAAAAACATAATGTCTTGCAGCACGGCACAAAAGACCAAACACGTGGCCAACACTGGGTTGTTTTCCTGCAAACAACTCTTCGATGTTGCCAAGTGCACAGAGTTGAGCAGACTTTATCCCTCCACTCATGTGACATGTATATATCTTTATTCTAACGTCCTACATACAAAACTCTCCAACTCTTTGAGGGCTGAAGCCTGATGCAGGGGGGAGGCAGAACAACACAATTGTCAGAGGGATGAGATGTGACCCAGCAGTTGGAGGCGTTCTTCTCATAATGTAGTGATTAGGAGACGCCGTGGGAGAGAGAGAGAGCGAAGAGGAGGCTCAATGGCAAACCGGGATGTGACCCTCTGCATGAGGCCGAGACTGCAGTCAGGCAAAGTCCCAGCTGTGCCGCTAACCAGCCCTGACAACACAACCCTGCCCATTCTGCTATGGGAGCGAGAAGAAAGGCTTGTCTGGGTATTTATGTCTCAACTGTCAAAACTCCAGTAAATAAGATCGCAGCTCAAGCTTTAGCAATGTTCAAGGCAGGCTCGAACACCTCAGCAAAAATGTAAAGTCTGTGTAAGATGAGCGAAAATATGTCACACTGATACGAGCATTCTCGTAAACCGAGGGTGTTAATTTCTGCTCAGGTTACACATAATTGTTACCATGAGCATAGATTACACTCAGTAGAATTTAGGATCTGGGTTTGCTCATTCAGCTAGCTGGCAGCTGATGGCACCAGCCCGGAGCTACAGAGCCACCCTACAGTATCTGCTCAATTTCACTTATCCAGGCTCAAGTTCATTGACTCTGCCAGTTAAATAAAGTGTAAAATTGGTTCCTGAAGCGTGACCCTGGCCAAGTGAACCTAGCCATACTGGCCCGAAGGTCCGTTTCTGTCTCGGCTTGTCAGCTGCTGCGTAATAACACCGGCCTGTCACTCTCCAGTGACTTTGCCTGGGGTTGCCCAGGAAGGCCAGGCGAGTGGACATGCTGCAGATTCATTCTAAAGTTAAAAAAAACAATATATATATAAAAAAACAATAAGTTCTTCCCAGCTGTATTGCCGGTTGTCTGTGCATTCAAAGCACTAGCAGATTCCTCAGCAAACTCCTTTCACATACCACTGAGTGTCTTTTGACATTACATTGGCTGTACGCTATGCCGAATGGCCCGCACAGGTCATAAATCTCTCTTAAATATCTATTATATTATATATTTGCATGTATTGGTGATAGGTTTCTCAAGAGAAAAATAATGTGTAAGATAACATTGAAACACACATTATGACGGCGTTAAAAATTACCCATATTTGGACTGAATAGAGCTTGAAAACATCACAATGTAAGTCAACGCAACCTCTGTTAACGTTAACCGTTGGCTCCACATTAAACTTGGAGGCTGAATCAGCTGAAGAAGACAGAGGCATGACCGTGTGAAAGTTCAGAATGAGTCCGTCATCACACCTCACCATCAAAGAGTCTTATCAGAGACTTATTTCAAAAGTGGCAGCAGTTACACAACAAACACTAAAACATAAATCACATAATTGCAGGAAGTTATTTGTTGCAACAGAGGAGATAAATCATATCACCTGGACGGCCTCTCTGGGTGTAATTGAGGACGACTTTATGCACTTATGACAAATCAAACCTGATTCAGTGGTAAGCTAAAGCACCGTCTGTTCGGCACCGCCAAATAAACCGTTGTCAGTCTACCCAGCCACAATGACTCACGTCCCGTTTCCTTGCGAAAATCTGCTCATTGTAAGACAGTGGAGGAGGTGGAGTGGTTTACTGCGGACGAGAGGAGACACTCGAGACAAAGTTGACTTGAGAAAAAGAAGAGGAAGACAACAGTGTTTAACAGAATAGAAAAGCGGACATCAAAGCAAAGCAGGAAACGTAGGTTCTTGTAAAAACCTCCACCTCTCTCAGCTGAAGGAGAGAAAGAAAAAAAATGCCCGAGAGGTTTTTCATTGCCTGCCTCGAACTTGCAGATTAGATATGACCTTAATTAGCCTTCAGAGCAGGTTTCTTACGTGTTTTACTCAAGTAAAAAAATACTTGAGTGAATCCACTGATTAACCTTCACAACATGACACGATTGATATAGAGTTACTATGAATATGAATGAATATGATTATATAGATGTTATAAATTCCCTGTTTAAGTAATTTTTCAAGCAAAAATGGCAAAAGATCCCTAATTCCAGCTTCTCAGTTGTGAGGATTTGCTGCTTTCTTTGTGATATGACGGTCAAGACAAAGAAATACGCTTTCACCTACTGTAATCGGGAGACGTCACCTTGGGCTTTAAGAGGTTGGGAAGGAAATCTCACAATGTTGTAGAACAAACAAATAATCAAAATAATTGCAAGATAAATTAGTTCGGAAAATGATAAATGAATTACAGCCCTTATTACATCTGCCCATTTCACATATCTGACCAATATATTGAATATTTTCTCGTAATTCCTCAAGGATGATCGAAAACAAGGGATCCTTAGAATTGTTCATCTTATGTTAAAAATTAATTTCGACCGAAACTCTCAAATGTTCAGCCTCAAAGAACAATCGCAACCTATTAGTTATAACTTCTCAGTTGAGTAAAATGATCAAGCAATGTGTCATCCATAAATTCACAACAGTAAAAACTGAATTAAAGGATCATCTTCTGTCCTAAAAGTGACGTGCCTCACTGTGTGTGGACTTTAATACCCAGAGACAATCAGTTAGGAAGAAGTTTGGGACGGACTGGGAAGAAAAAAAAATAAACGCAGTCATTGAATGGCAAATGAAAAAAACAAAGAAAAAAAGCTCCCAGACCCTGGAGACGCCGGGAAGACGCCAAAAAATGGGCACTCCCTGAAATCTCTCATTCACCCTTTCTTCAAACTTGGAGCCACTCTTCAACTCTCTCAGCCAATCCCACACTGTCATACCACGACACTCACTCACACACACACACCAAGAGAACACACGAACAGTCACAAGCACCAGTGAGCCACATCAGTAGACGAGACCCATTGAAAGCAAGCGAGAGCTCAGAGAGAGGATGGGTGACTCAAATGCAGCTGCCTGCCATGCTTTCCACACATCCTCATTACTCACTATTCAGTCCTCTCGGAGTTCTGTGGGGCCGCAGGCTCTGAAACCCTGTTGTTCAGCCCTTGCTTCCCACTCTAGAAAACTAAATAACTGAGACACCCATCTCCACATTTTCTCTAGGAACTGTTCTGCTTATTTAGAGCTAAATACATTTATATCCCACAGACTTAGTCAAACTTCTTCTCCATGCCTCAGGACTGAGCTCTGATCAGCCTTAAAAGCCTTTCTCTATAAAACCATTTAATTTACCTACAAATGCTAAGCATTTCCTTTCTTCTCCTCTTTCTTGATTGTGTTTTACTTGTTCTGAAATATACATTTCACCCCTGTACTTTCAGATGTATTACTGCTCATCATTAGCATAAGACAAACTCTGAGATGAGACCAGTTCTGCACAGTGGTTGTTCTCTCCCTTTCACTTCCTCAATTTTGCATGAGAATATCCGACTTTACTGTAAACCAGCAGGGTAAGAGACACCAAAAATCGGAAATACGAGACTACTTCTGAGGAAACTGAAGCACCAGAGATGCCAAGAAGGGTGTCTTTTTAAGCACACTTATTGCCAGACAATTCAAACTGATTCAGATCCGTTAAACATATCCACCGCAAATGGTGTGAATCGAGCTGCAGTTTGAGATCAACAACAGCAGGCATACGTCAATGGCACAATAAACAGGTGCTTAGTTTGGATAAACTTCAACTTTAAGCAAATTTTTCATGGTGATCATTAGGGCTGCAACTAAACATTGTATGTATTATGGTTTACCGCTTTGTCTTTAATACAACAGAAAATAAAAAATAGCCATCGCAATTTCTGAAACAATTGGTAAATGGATGTACATCTAGTCTTCCAACGACTAGAAAGCGCTTTAATAATACATGACATCATTCACACACTGATGGCTACCATGCAAGGTGCCACCTGCCCATCAGGACTGTCTAACATTCACACAGGCACAGCGACGGGAGCAGCTTGGGGTGTGTCTTGCACAAGAACACATCGACATGGACTAGCGGAGTCGGGGATCGAACCATCGATCCTTTGATTGAAGGATTACCCTGTTCTTCCACTGAGCCACAACAGGATGATGCCTTCAGATATCTGGTTTTCCTGGCAACAAGTTCAAAACCCGCAAGAAATTGAGTATAGTATCACATAACAGGAAAGGCAGCACAAGCTTACATCTGAGACGCTTGAACTGGGGTTGACGTTTAAGTGTGAAAAAGAACTTAAAAAATGAACTGATTATACATTTTTGATCGACAGTATAAACCAGAAACCCTGACAGAGTATGCCAGGCAGACACACAGCTGACAACCTCGCAAATAAACTAATCGATGCAGTGGAGACCTGCGGGGAAATTGGCTGCTAACTCTCCCATTCGGATGAGAGTTGTGATGTTTTTTGCGTCGGGTTATCGTTGCAGCTCAGCAGCTGTAACTGCCGCGCTCCTTCATCTTGTCAGTTAACAGTTTATGTAATCGGTTTTAAAAAAAAATGCACACAATGTCTTCACTGCTGTATTTCCAAAAGGTATGCTAACTGCAGCCTTTTCCCTTCTTAAAACTCACTTTACAATATTATTAGCAAACCACAAAGTATGATGTGTACTTTTCTCTTCTTCACTGATTGTTACCATGGATCTTAGTCCCGTAGCCAGCCAGGCTGACTATTTAAGCTTAAAATAAGTCTGTCTCTATTTTTGTGAAAAGGCCTAATTTGCATTACACTGATCTAAGAGCATCATCAAGACAGGCTGAGCACTTCAGACCAGTCAAAAATCTCCCATGGTCAGTTATCCTCACTGTCGGAAAATGTGGCATTAAGCTTCTGAAAACGCAGACATAACCGATATTTGTTAACATCAAATATTGGGACACATACAGTGAAGCATTGCTCAATCTCTCAGCTCAACATAGCCGACCCTACTCCATGTTCAAAGTACAGACTGGTAACAAGGGCAAATTACTTGGTGCTTACTTAACATGTTGCAAACACTCAAAAGAGGAGTTTGTCTGTTTTGCACCGAGACCATTTTGGAAAAAACAACAAACACTAACAGTTTACACACTGTCCTTGTTCCTGGAATAGCCTGCAACATACTCTGCGGCTGATTCAATGGTCCGGGCTTCCAGGAGAAACTAAGTTAGTTACGGCAGGCCACCAGGAGCGTGGTTGTTTACTTGCTTTGGCAGGTCCACTCTAATTGGAAGTGATCCCCTGACCCACATCTTGCCGAGATAACAGGGTGGGTCCTGCTATACCAACTTATTCAACCGCTTCGCCTCACACTGTTGGCCTCTTCATCTGATCTTTGAAACTTTAGAAACATATTACAAACCTGACAAAATTAAACACGAGTCACTGTACCATCACAAAATGAGGACATTACTGTTGCTCTGCCTCTTTGTGTTGTTTTTCTGGAACAGGGACAAATTAGTTGAAAACTGTTGATTAGTTATTTGAGGGTAGTTTCAGGAGACATCATTAAAAACCACACTGTTCAGTAAATATGCATCTATTTTTAAAAAACTCCAAAACTTTCACTAAAATAAAAAAAAAAAGAAAAGAGATTTTGGTGTATGAACTAAGGTTTCTCTCCTGGTTACTTAAACTATAAAAGACAATTATGTTAATTTATAGCCAAAAATTGCAGCCGTTTAGAAGCAGAGAGCGAGAGTGTTAAAACCTCAGTTAGGGACTGACAAAAAAAACAAAACAAGAGACAGAACAGACTGGAGGCAGGGCCAGCGGTCCAGCCCAAAAACAGAGCTGATGCAGACCCGTCTGCTCAGCCCGGGGCGTCCCACAATCACAGCCATTCAGAGCTCCTGGAATGTATCCCCTGGAAGTTCAGGCAGGTCAGCTATCTGTGGAAAATAAGCTGCTCCCTTGTTTCCAGGCACTGCGGCAACCAAACTACAACCCCCAACCTGACTCTCCATCCCACCCTGTCCTCACTCCCTCCCCCTAGGTGTTTAACTGAACACGTGTGTATTCAGACTCACAAAACCTTTGACAATTTGATGTCACTCAACTCTAGGCATGAAAAACAAGAGCCTTCATAGCTTAAACTTTAAAGTCATGAGCAGAGGTAAAAACTCTGTTCATCTGCCCAGCATTCAACACTACTGTTTGTTCGACTGAACAAAAGGACTCACTGCAAGTGTCTCTTCACAAAATCACTCTCCACCAGTCGAACCATTGTTTTCCAAACTGCAGGAGCCACTGCACTCGCCCCAGTTGGTGGTGGGACGACTCACAATTTCCACCAAGATGAACTCGCACACACT
The DNA here is from genome assembly GCF_910589615.1 of Taurulus bubalis. Taxonomy (NCBI): domain Eukaryota; kingdom Metazoa; phylum Chordata; class Actinopteri; order Perciformes; family Cottidae; genus Taurulus; species Taurulus bubalis. The sequence continues at coordinate 17,330,652 of NC_136595.1, forward strand.
TTGCAGTTGACCTTCCACTCCGATTACAACTTTGTGACATTCGATGTGCGTGAGGAGAAATTAATCTTGTGGCTATTTGAGTTTCCACAACAGCATGGTGACTTCATATGTTGGCTATCAGACTTGTGGATGAGGTTTATCAATTTGGCAGCTGGTTTAGTTCCGTTTGGTTGGACCAAGTTCATTGGCTTCTTTGCCGATACGAGTGGCAGCCTTTTAATCTGGCAGAAACAAACTACAGTTTTTAAAACATTTCTTGTGACTAGATGGGGGTCAGTTTGAATCACCATACTGATAGGAACAATGACCTTCCACTAGCCTCTTATTTCACACTCTTCAACAGCCAAAAGCAGACTGTAGCTGAATGAGGTCTCTCAAGTGTGAATGTGTAGGCTATATATGCAGATAGGTGAGTAATGGAAATGTTTCAAATCTAACAGGCGCAACTTCACATCACCCGTGGAAGATATTCATTTGCGCCAACATCACTACCATTTTCAGCTTTTTAATAAGACTGAGACACTGGGGCTGTCTCAATAAAGACAGCAAACAGGCTGTTGTGAGAGAGTGAGGGTGGGTGAAGTGTGTGCAGTCCCCCGAGCACACACTTCAGATGACAGAGGAAGACTCAAATGAAAGCAAGAATGTGTAATTAAAGGTGGAGGTATGGTAGTGATAGAGGGATTCTTACAACAATACAAATTAATCCAAGAAAAGATAAATAATTGGGGTGTCCATAAATCATTAATGATATATTATTCATTGGCATTATCAAACCAAGTTAGTCACTTTGATTCCAGCTCAGTTATGCTGCTCTGGATAACATGTAATAGAATAATACAGTAAATTGTATCTCTGAATTAACTTCAGACTGCATTTTTCTTTGCTGTACAATTAAGATACCACTTTTCTTCAGCTTGATAAATGTAAAATGTGATGGGTTTATTTGTCTTACTTTACTTGAGATGCTAATCATTCCACACTGAGGGGAAATCATTCTAATCTCACAACTCCACACCCACAATGCTTTGTTCCATTTTTATGATGGACTCTAACTCAAAACAGAACCAAACAATGAAACTTGGAAAAGATTCCTTGACGATGCTCAGCTCGTGCTCAAAACAAGGCACCACTGACAACAGTTTGTAAATCTATGTCCTGTTGTATTAGTTTTTTGGTCCTTGCATAGTTTTATAGGAAAGTTATGAGTTAACAAGGCATTTAAATTACAACGATGTTCAAAAGGTTTAGTGCAAAGTGATCAACAAGCAAAACAGTCAAGAAAGCTTGGGTCAGATCCAGTTCGTTGTTGACTCAACTTGCAGCCATGCTGTTTAACTTATCTTTCTAAAAAAGTAGTTACAAAGTGTGGCTGAAGCACTACTGGCTATGTAGCAAATTGTTCAAATGGCAAAGGGTCAATTATAACAGCCCTATGTGGGACCCTATTTCACTCTTTAACTTGTGACAAGTGTGCAGTTTCAAGTATCTAAAATGTACATTCTCATGGAAAAAAAAATATGAGGAAATGTGCAGAGAAGAGGACTTTAATCTGTAACAAGTCAGCAACAGCTTGTTAAACCGATGTGTCAACATGGACAGGCCTAACAAGGACTCGTCTGAGAGCCACCGCAGAAGGCAGACATCGATCGTCCTGCTGGTTCAGTCTGGCCATGTCATCCCTGCCACAGACAGCTTACGTGCCTGCTATCATTGCAACAGGTGTGTGTTTGTGCACCCGTTTGTCAGTCCTCTCTACCTCCCTGTTGGCCCTGTCCTGTCCTGCTGCCAGCATTACCATAGCGACACAGACAGCCACTGATGTCACCCCTCTTCCACACACACACACAAATGACTAGGAAACGGGCACTGGCTGTTCCTCTCATGAAATCAGTGACACGTACAAGTTTCTGCCCTCAGCACACAAGCAGCCCATGTGTAACGCTGCTGGAATAAAGCATCTTGGTAAACAATGATTAGCCTCAGGAATAACTAGGCTACGAGTGACAAAAATCAGGTTTCGCCTCTTAAAGCACACACAAATGCTTCCTCCTCTGGCAGAACCATTCATAATGACCACTGAAGAACAGAGCACACAATTCATTCAGGATAGACAATGTGTGTGAGTGTGTGTGTGTGTGTGTGTGTGTGTGTGTGTGTGTGTGTGTGTGTGTGTTCTCATCTAGGTAATTATTGGCTCAAACATCTCCTCTCCAACACTCCTCTGCTTGCTTGTAATGGCAAAGAGTGGCAACACTTCCGCTAAAGCTATGTGATGGCCATCTGACAGACCCTAAAAATAGCTACAGTGTGTACATTATAAGAGTACTGGAGGAGAGTGAAGCAGAGTTGGTATTTAAAAAAGGTATAAAGTTGGGAGGCTGGGATTGCTGCCCATGGCAATTTGGCTAGCAGTCTCTCCTAGACAGACAGCAGAAAGAAAAAAAACGGCAACGTTTGGAGAGTTATTCCCTTCTCAGCTCCAAAACACAGCTACTGCGTGTGTTGTAACTTTTTCAAATGCTTGTTAACGCACCCAAAACACAAACAGTCTGTATGGAGGCTTGAGTGAGGGGAATGTTGTTTTGTAAAGAGGCAAGTCACTATGCATTGTTTTGTGGGTTGCCCATCATTGACAAAGACAGAATATCCCATCTCTGCCCGTTTTCATTGGCTCACTACACCTCTAACACCTCCTTCCTCTCAATGTATAACTTCACACATAGAAACAAAATTAAAAATAAGCGCTTTGTTTCATTGATCCTTGAGTACAACCAAACATGTTATCGTTAGTGTGCCTAATTTTGGCACTGGTGAAGGGAGAAGTTTACTGTGTGACCACAGTGCAGAACAATGCAACATGGATGTTTAATAGGAGGGTAAACTTCCATATACACACTTACTACCTCCCACAAGTTATCAGTGCTGCTCCAAGTTAAGACTGTATCTTATTTCGCTCATATATTCAGGCAAAGTGATAAATATCTCACATCCAAACAAAAAAAGAAGAAGTGGTAAACAACATTTATGGAAGTGGAATTGTTTCACAAATATATTCGTATTATACCCTCTTACCTGTCCTCATCCACATCCATTGTAATATGGATGCCAAACAGGCTGTTGACAGCAGGATTGGGCAGATTGAGACCCTCGCCGATGAAAGGCTTTATACCATCTTTCCCTGTCACCACAATGGCACTGTGAGGATGGGCATCAGACTTCAGCCTGCTATCTTCTATCTGGTTTCTGAAGATGAATGGAAGGCCTCCTCCGTGGGCTCCTTGGGGCATAAAAAGTCCTCCCGTGCCAGGCGCCTGACTTTGCACTCCTGGAGGGGTGTTGGTGGTACTGGGCACTGTGGCAGGTGCGTTCTGGACACAGCTGTGGGAGGTGGTGGAAGGTGCTGGGGCTGTGCCTAACCCTCCTGAAGGCTGAGTCTGGCTCATATGCTGCTGTTGGCCACTTCCTTGGAGGATGGCTGCCATGGCTGATGCATTTCCTACTTGCAGTAGGAGACCCAGGGCTGAGGCTGCCTCTCCGCCAAGCCCTTGGTGTGCTGGACCAGCAGGGGTGATTAGAGGCGATGGTACCTGGCTAGATAGAGGCCCCACAGGGAGAGTAGACATGGGAAGGTTCTGAGTGCTTGAGACAAATTGCTGCTGACTATAGTCCGGCTGACCAGTGGAGAGGCCAGTAGGATGAGTAGAATAGGCAAACTGCTGGGCCTGCATGGCAGGAGGCATAATGGGAGTCGCCTGATGCATGGCACCATGGTGTACACCATTGAGGCTGTTAGAGAGGAAGTTCTGGGGAGCAACAGGCTGCATATTGACCTGAGCATGTTGTGGTTGCTGTGATGCTGTAGTCGTATACCCTGTGGGCTGGAAGGCACTTGCTCCGCTCCCTAAGTGAGGAGCCAAGCCGTAGCCTTGCTGCAGAGGCTCTGAAGGGTGGGTGGGGTGCGCGACAGAGTAGCCACTGTCCGTGGTGTTCTCCAAAGTCTGTGCAGAAAAAGCACTGCTCGTGACCACAGAGTTAATGGCGGGCCCTAACCCACTGTCCCGGTCTATACTGTGATCAGGGGTTACAGTTGGCTTTATGTTATCAACAGTTCGATTAACATTAGAATCTGAATCTCTCTCATAGAACTCAGTACATGTCCACCTGCCCCGTCTGAAGGGTTCTCCAGTACCATGGTCAAGTTTAATGACCCTGAAACGGGAACTGCAGCTGGTGTTCACGGGAGCTGTGTGAGCTACACTGGTAGAGACAGAGGCAGCAGGGACTGTATTGTTGACCGACGGATGGGAGGCTGAGCTCGGGACAAAGGGTTGAGTTGTAGCTGGCACAGGCGCTCCTAAAGTATGTGGAGTGGCACGACCAGTGCCTATACTTTTATAAGAGAGACCCCCGTTTACAGGCGCTGTGGTGGGCGGCTGGCCGTCCTGAGGCTCTCCCATGTTGTTTAAGGTTTCCTCGGATGAACTCCTCTCACAAACCCCGAGGTCGGTCCGACAAACGTCAAATATTTCCGACGAGACGTCCTCAGTCCGAGACTCGTCCGGATCGTCGAGGCTTTCGGTGTCGTCAGTGATGCTGCTGGCCGCCACCTGAGCCTGCGTTACACTCGTGATCTGGAAACAACTTTTCTTCTTCGCCGGCATTTTCGACATGTTGACTACCTGCGTAAAGTCTGTCTTCTTCCAGATGAAACAAAGTGCTGGACTAATGTCCTGCGAAGTAATTCACAGCTGAGGGATATGACACAGACACGTACAGTCACAGGACGTTTCCATTCCGTACCTCTCCCTCCCTCTTCTCGGAGAAAAGTGTCACAACCGAAGCCGGACCCCCGAAAACTCGCGAAACGTTCCGCGGTGTCCGGTCACAGCACGCGTTTGACTGACGCTCCTATTACGGCCTCTCTGACACCCGGTCGGCCTTCCCAGTGTCCCGACAGCGGAGTTGCAAACAGGCCCTTGTCAAAGTTCTTGTTCAGCAGCTGCTACCGGTACTTTAGTCTGAGGCGGGCCCGGTCTCGCAGCCCTCTTCTCTCTCAGCTATATGTATTTATCACTGACTAGCTAAGTTAGCTGATGTTAGCTAGTTTCCCATACCTCGGTACCAGCATGTGGGAAATCATGATGTAAACAAATCCATTGTCTTTCCAAAAAGAGTATATAGTCCAGCGGTAGACAGAGAACACGTCTCAAAGTCTGTGAAGTTGTGCCTCTCGTCGTGTGGACAGCTCACGTTTGGCAGCTGCTCCTAGCAGCTAGCTGACAGATAACCACTTTACCACAGCCGCAGAAAGCTAACGCGCAGCTAACTCCTGCCTGCCGCTCATACCCCAACCACTCGACAAGATGGCAAGAGCGAAGTGCATCCTGGGTATTGAGGTCAAACTAGTTTTCTGTTATCTCAACAAAAAAAAACACAATGTCATAGACGTGTATCGTATAGTCCGCTCATGAAGTTGTTGCGGCTGTATTTAATTTTAAAATAGCTTAGTAAGTTTTTATGTGACTAATAAATTGTCTCTGAACGATCTTTGTCGCCGTCGTCACTTCCGGTTAACGTCCCACCCGGCAGATGCAGGAAATAGATCGCCAGCAGTCGGCAGATGTTAGTCATGGGCTGATGTAGGGTTTATAAATTAGAGATTGTACATTCGGATAATCTCATGAATTACAAATACAGTTTAACAAGTATACAATTGTCTTTACTGTTGCTTATAATACAGCTATAATCTGAAACAATTCATATTTAAATGGACCGTAGGATGTCTGATCTCGCCTGACAGAAGCAGCAGTCGGTTTTCGGAAACTTCTGACTCATTTATTCAGACACTTGAGTCATAATCCTATTGCTTACTTGGCATCATTTTACTCACCGAATGTTACATTCATAAACGCACGTACATAAATGTACAGGTTTGTGTGTGGCTGTGAGATTAATAATACTGTGCATGCTGTAATGTTGGTCACTGAGCACACGTGTATATTTGACACAAAACAACATAAAGACACTCAAGAAGGTAGATAAGAATTAAACGAAAAACATAAATTGAACAAAAATGATTATTTCATGTAATTATGTATTAGCTATAGCAAAGCAGTCTCAACTCACATATCTTGTGTGAAAGTAAATTTTCAACTGATTGTTAGACACCAGCACACACCTCGCCCTTTCAGTATAAAGATGGTCTGAAAAGGCTGAAATACAACAAAACCATCGATCACATAAGGATTTTACCTGCCAACGTAATATTCTACCAATTATATTATTACAGACACATAAAACACTAGTTCAGCACATTGCCATGTCGAGCCAGTTAGTAACATAGACAGAAAGTATTTTTCTAGTTGCCGGTGTTCATATCATGTCCAGGAAGCAGGAAACGCCTCATACATATAGCACATGACTATTGTGACCCCTAAGGGTAAAGCACAAAACAAAGCACATTCAATCATCAAATGGAATACATTGTCTTATGTTTGGTATTTGAAGTTTCTTCCTCCAATTTTAACTAAGATTATTGCATGTGGTATGTCATTAGAGGCCAATTTTTCAATGAATAGATATCAAATATGTTCTTTGCCAACACATTTGTTCTTGAGAAACCTTTATGATTTACAGTTTCCTCCGAGTTACACCCATATATTAGATTTTGACTCTGCACGAAGACTGTATGATTACTGTACTTTCTATCCATTACATTTTTTCAGTTGACATTTGACCCCTAGTCTTGCTAGGATGAAATAAGTTTCATCATCACACTTTAATGTATAACTATAGCAAGTAAAACTGAGTCCCAAACTGCAGCACACATAAGACAGAACTATTTACAATTTGAAACAGATATTTGAAATAGTTAAGTAGGTTGAAGGCTGTAAAACACTTCTTATTAGGAGATTGTAATGCATCCTTAAGACACTGCTCAGATCATTTTAAAATGCACACCTTTATTCATACTGTATGACCATGATGACTCATGACTTTGGCAGCTTGCGTAACGTGTAAGGTGTGAATGACGCACAGAGGTTTAAATGTTTTGGACTCCCCAGCATCAGTAATACTGATGTAACTGTTGGATAAGAGGATATTTGTTCAAAGAACATAGCACCTTAAGTCCCTAAAGGAACTTGTTTACCTTATTTCACCCACACTATGTTAATTACAGTATTGCCTTATGGTGAACCATTAGCAATGAGACTTATGATAGAGGTTATTGCTTCAATAAAGACCATTGAAGCCTTGTGATAGACAGTAGGACAATTTGTCACAAGGTCAACACATGACACAAAGAAAAATAAATGAGTCGTGATGTTGCCCCATGTGTGAGTCAATTCTGATCGTGGTCAAGAAGTTGTTTTCTCTTTTATTGCCTCCTCCAAAAAGTGTTGGTGGAGGATTATTGATTACTGATGAGACAAAAGTTCTTAGTTTTTTGTTTTTGTTGCAGATCTTGATTCAACCACGGATCAGGACTTTAAAAAAGGTTTCACTGGAAGGTGGAAGGGGGCATGCTGGTGGCCTTGGGGGTTTAAAAACATGTAGTTTCAGAGTCCTCAGTTAGCGATAACATGCAACACCTTCCATCCTTTGACCCTCATGACAAAATATAGAACTGTAGTTGTGGATAGTGGCATTCAAATAAAAATATGAAGGAGAAAGTGTTACTATTAGGTATTGTGTATCACTCAAGCACAGACTCAAACATGTGACCTCTCAACCTTATCTTTTAGATGGTCATCTTCCCATTCTGTCTGTCTTTAATTACTGCACTCTTTTGGCTCAAACTGTGTAAGAAATTGCAATACGCAGTTGTGTTTTTACCCATTTTATACACGGTTGATGAACTGAGAGGTGGAAAATAGCTTTGCCGTATTATTCCCCTGATACGACTGACTAATCATTGAATTACAGTTACATAATTTCCGGTTGCAAACTCACAAGGTCTGTCTGATGAAAACAATTACATGCAGTCCTCAGATAAGACAGGGGAGACGGAAAACAACTCAACCTAGATGTTGGTTGACACAGTAATAAAATACACAATTAAGTTTGTCTTCCTGCTGCATTTCATAAGCGGTGGAAAAATAAATAAAATGTAAAAAGATCATGACTTTATTCTTAAAACAAATAGAAGTAAGATTACTTGTGTGGAAAGATGTAGGGCTCTTTTAAAGACTGTGGCTTTGTGATCGAAAGCATTTATTTATGAGTTTGTCTAAAAAAGTACCATGGTGGGAAAAACCTACTGAATTGCAGCATGCTTTAAATAACCATGAAACATTACTTCTTACTCCTCTCTTATGGACCTGGATATAACTCCTGAAAACAATGTTGCAACATCAGCTCTATCAAGACCTATAAACTTAGACGCCCTTCTTTAGTAGCGGGCTGTGCGTGGGCTTTCCCAGCCCCAGCCAAAGTGTTTGTGTAGCTGGACGTGTTTATTTGCTCTGGTCTGAGGGCGAAGACTAACAGGCTGTGCTGCGGCGCGTCACAGTCCAGCATGCTGGGTCCACTTTCAGTGTACCACCACAGTAACAAGACAGGCGTTGTACCGCTGTATTTTGGGTCCCGGGGTCTTGGCCAGCGGTCACTCTCAGCAGCCCAACCTGGGAGACCTCTGGCCTTTAGCAAAGCAGCGTGAGGCCTGAGAGTGCACGATCAACAAACATAGTGACCAAACATCACTCAGCACTTGCTAAAAAGGGGTTCCCCAGAGAAAAGGGCACAAGGGGTTGGTTCAGGGCAACTTGACCAGCCTGAAACTAAATAATGAAATATGCACGTGAACCTTGTGCTTGGTTTCAGCTTTATTGGGCTCCTTTTTCCAGAGAAACATAAATTGGCTTGTTAGTTTTGACCTGAACCATTTACTAGTCTGTGTCTGACTGCGAATAACAGTAAGTGTTAAACAATGTTAAATTCATGTGTGTGTGTGTTTCAAAGTGGAGATCTAGCCCTTCTTCTTCAACATAAGCCTCTTTTTAGCTCCAAATATTTGCAACTTACAGAACAAGCTTCGAGTTAAAGTCTGGTGTAGTTTTGGAGATTGATGGGTGTATATTTTCTGTGGAGCTATGAATGTTCCTCCTGTTATTTTTCACTACCTCATGAATTCCTTCAGAATAAGCCTATTGAGCATTCATAGTTTAGTTATTACACAATATCCAGATATTACATAATACTGCATGTGAGTAATGTACAGTCATGTGCATTGTAACTGTCTGTATGGTAGAGGGTGGAAGAAAGAACCCCAAAGACAGGCACAACACATGACAATATGTTTACGCTTAGCAACTTCTTTTAACACTCTTATTTCATATTGTTACAACGCAGCTCAAATGCTGCAGACCAGACTAGTGTAAAATGAATAAATAACCACTATTAAACAGATAACCAATTCTGATCATATTTATTAAACAAAAAAAATGTGGAAATTCTGTAATTAGTGATGTCAGCATGTGTGGAAGTGTCTGAAACAAACAAAACAGCAGTCGAGTCAGCCAAGAAAGGAACCGTCAATATTCAGGTGGAGAGACATTAAAGCTGGAAGCACACCATCTCATGTGTGGCTCATCATCTGACGACCAACATCCTGAGAGACAAACAAGAGCCAGCGAACAGGAAACAGACCCCTAGTGGAAAGAAGGGGTCGCTACCATTTGGTATTGCAATTTTGAGACGTATTTCCCTCTGGGCCATTTGTCCCCGAAGTTGCAACCACCAGGGAATAACCCGATGTCAACAGGCAAGTAAGATAGATGAGAAGTTATGATTGTATCGTCAAGATGTGAATCATTTCTGAAACAGCTGCTTGTGAATACATGTATTCTCTCCAAGTGCCTTCAAAGACAAAGACAGGTTCACACACTTAATTTGACATTAAATGTTGGCATCACAAGGGAAACTGATAAGAAGGAAAAGGAGAGGAGCTGTTTAAAGTAGAAAAGTACAGGCATTTAATGGCACAAAGAACATATAAATGGCTTGTGCAGCTACTCTAAAGTTTGATGCTCTTCCATCAGACAGCAGGTTTTAAGTTGCTACAGAGCAAATTAAAAGCTTAAAATTGTCAACAATACAGGCCCAATGTCTTATAATGAGAGCAACAACAACATTGCTCTACAATTAGCATGTATTTCAATTCCCTAATCACCAAAAAACACAAGCTACCAAAACAATGAGTACAAAGTTCATGGTTTTGGAGTCTTAAAAGTCTTACAACACAAGAAATAATGCCAATTACCCTGAAAACGGGGGGAAATAAGCACAGAGAAGGTGAAACAACATTCCTGGTGGAACAGATTTTGAGCTGTTATCCCCAACGAAACAAGTTCTGATTCATTGTTTAAAACGCCTACGCTACAGACAAAAACAATAGAAATCTCCCCCAATTTAAGCACTTGGCCAAAAAGATTATCTCTCTTCAGACAGTTTCAGTGACATCAGGTGAGTGTTATGTGTGTGTGAGAGAAAGAGAGACAGTTTCTAAGCACGGAAACAATATTGTATGCTTACACACCCACGTATAATAGAAAGTGTATATTGACATGGTAATGTGTGCCGAAGTGAAATATTAACAAAGGAAATCTAAAATCCACTTGAACTGGTTCCTCTTTGATTTTCTTGTTAAAACTACATGACGTGATGCAGGTGCCTGGACAGGGAGAGATTGCGAAAATATACATGTTTTCTGTGGAAAATGTGCAGTGATTTACTCCCCCTCTGCTTCCATTGCTCTACCTGTGCCTTGCTTGTCCTGATCCTTCAGCAGAATCATATTTTGCTCAACTTGTTTTGACAGAGAGAGCTTGTTCCAGGAAATCATCTGCATTGCTGTCTACTTGACAAATTGAAAGAATTTTGAAAAGACTTACAATACATATATTTGCGCATGTTGGTCTGTGTGGTCTATGTGTTTTTGCAATCACTTAGTTCGCCCAGTATCATGTTTTCCTACTTCTTTGTCTCCAGGTAGGTTTAAGTGGCTCAAGTCATCTCACGGATAGGGTCAACAGGTGAAACTTAATAACTATACTGACAGTAAAAACATTAACTAATCCTCTTTTTCCCCTGGGGAACAGATCTCTAAGAACTCTGTAATTGCACTGTATATGATGCACATATAATTTAGGACTGCAGCTAGAGGTGGCACTGGGATAACATGAGACAGGTTACTAAGAAAGGCTAAAAAAATACTACAGTACTACAGATCTGTTAAACACTTATAGGCTGGACTTCATCCATCTCCTCTTAAGTGAATGTTATGTCATGCAAGGCTATTCATTTAAGCTCCTCGCCTGGGTCTAGAGTAGATCCACGAAAAACACCGTCATGAAGTTACATTAATTAATTTACACTGTACATAAAAACAATAATCTTTTGTGTTGTCTGAAGTCTGAAGTAACCAAATTCAACACTGAAGGCTGTGTCATGTGACTTGAATGATCTGTTTATAACTAATTAAACGTGTGTTGTCAATAAAGCTATCAGTTACATTTCCATTGATTCAATTTATTGACATAAAAATGCTAGAAATAGGACAGAATGCCCAATCAGAAGTTACGGGAGCCTTACATTAGTTTTAAACTTGTTTGCTTAATCTGGTTGACAGACAAAAAAAACAAAAGAATTGAATGGATATGACACGAAACAGAAACATTACATGAATGTAATCTTTAACGGTAAGTGAATGGCTCTAAAGATGGCAATATTGATCACTCCACCACTTTGGTCCAGACTGAAATACCTCAACAAAACAATTGGATGCACTTTTCATCTAGTACCGCCATCAGGATAAATTTGGTTTATGACAAATTACCTGCTGAACTAATGACATTTCCATCAACATCTACTGTGTTTTGTGCGAGTAAGAAAACGCTAGCACAGTAACAGCTAAAGTAAGATTGTGAACGTGGTGAGCATTATATCTACTCAACGTGTTAGCCATGACATTGAGAGCATGTTAGTGTGCTGACGTTGGCGTTGACCTGAAAGTACACCCTCAGTGAGCTGCTTGCGTCTTACTTGCTAACTTAATATAAATATTCCTTTTTAAATAATTACTCTTATATTGTAGAGTGTGGTGAATCCGATGAGTGAGACTACATAAAATGTTGTTTTCAATAGACGATTCAGTATAAGAATTACAATTTTAATGGGAAAAAGTTAAATTAACTTTCTGGTCTATTGACATTGGTTCTCTCACAAAAGTAATTTTGTTGCCACTATTTATCCTCATGTGTTCAGCAGCAGACTGTTTTTGGCTTCGATACTTTCGACTGAATTAAATTTGAAAGCAGCCATAACGATGTTTGTGAAAATAAGACGGAAAGCAAAGTTTACGCTCAAGCTTCTGTCACGCCACCTTGATCAACTGCTCGTGAAAGTGTCGATACAGTTACAGATAAGTGGGTCACCACCACCCAGTGACTCAGAGTTTTGCCTTGAGCAAAAAGCGCCAGCTAGATTTCAAAGTGAGATATATGTAGATGTCTTTAACCATTGCCCTGTTGCAGCAGCAGCACTGAACAGCACTGAAGGAAAAATAAGTATGGAGAGCTGAGAGCAAATACTTGAGCTTAAAAGTATAGTTGTGACCTTTGAATGACTGCATAATGATTTAATAAAGTGCACATCAAAAAATATTGATAATACTTAACTTAAGCCCAATATGACCTTAAGGGCTGAGACCGTTATGGAATGCACAGACCTAAAACCGCAAATTATAATGAAATCTATGTCAAAATGACATCTCGCACTGTTAGTTGTCATTTTCTGCTCCCCATCCATCAGGAGGCTTAATATGGGGCCAACCAACACTAGACATGAACAAATAGGACAAGTACTGTATCGGTCCATGTGGTCAGTGTGCAGAGGGGGACGGACTGGGTTTGAGACTTTTTAACTATGTGATGCAAACTGGAGGTGCAGAGTTTGAGAGAAGTGAGATTTTAGGAGGGAAATTATTAATATATTAATTTTAAGCATGGGAAAAGCTCCTCCGTTGGGTAGTCGACTGCAAATGGCACAGTTCTTAATGCTTAACCGCCATTGTTAACGTTAGCCCCTGGTCAGATCAGATATTGTCAGGCATCTTCTATTTGCTCCCCAAATGCCCTTGTTGGAGTAATATCTGTATGGTTCTCTTTCATTCACAGCTGTTTTACGATTGATTTGGTTATATACATTTTTTCAATGATCAGCTTACTGCTTACCAAGCTAGCCACTATAGTAGCTGTCTGAGGCTAATGTGTTTGCTAATACAACATCCTAAGTCCATCCATCCATTATCTTGAACCGCTTATCCTCTTCAGGGAGCCGATCCCAGTTGACAACGGATGAAGGCAGAGTTCACCCTGGATCCTGGATCCTGGACACCTACAGGCTATTTAGCGTCATCAATCAACCTATTTCTATGAGTCTTTGGACTGTGGGAGAAAGCCAGAGAACCTGGAGAGAACCCACGCCGGCACGGGGAGAACATGCAAACTCCACACAGAAGTGCCATCCAGCCCGGGAATTGAACCCGTCTTGCTGTGAGGCGACAGTGCTAGCCACCACGCCACCTGCAGCCCAACACCCTAACTAATTGTTGAATTACTGTTTTGTATTTTACTCTTTTTACTTTAACTCTCGTGGACTCTTTGTATATGTGTCCTACATTAATTACTGTTTTGCTCTTCTTTCTTCTTATTATTATTAGACAATGTTTCACTGGTGGTAATTCCTTCTTCTTGGCATGAAGCTCAGCAACACTAAATTTGATGGCAGGTTTTATGAAGTTAGTTGTAGACATCATTTGAGGCATAATGCAGTTCTAGTCAATGCATGTCTTTTCAGATGCACTGGTAGCTTACAGGTAAATAAGAGGAGTGGCATCATCTGTGTCATTTGATAACTGTTTTTCAGTTACACACAGTTTAAATGAACATCCATTCACACCCTACAATTATTTATTATTGGATCCTGAAGGATCCTTTGATATCATCTCATAAACGATCTGCCTTTTAGCGTTTCATTTTTTTTTTCCTTTCCAGCCTGAGGATGACTTTATTTGTGTTGACCTGCCAAGTGTTTCCTCACCAGTGGCTCTAGTGCACCATCTGTGTCACACTGTGCTCATGACTCCAGCACATAAATCAAAGCGGTAGTTCACAGTCACGGCCACAAGGTATCGTCACTGAGCAATAAAACAGTAGTGCAGATACTATGCTGTCCTATAGTGTGTGTGTGTGTGTGTGTGTGTGTGTGTGTGTGTGTGTGTGTGTGTGTGTGTGTGTGTGTGTGTGTGTGTGTGTGTGTGTGCTGCTGTACATTCCAGTGGTACTTCCCATTTATCATTCATTTGATTTCCAAATGACAGCTGCTCTTTTAGGAAGACATTTGCGGTGGCTTTGAGAAATGTGTGTGCGTGTACACCTGTGGGTGTTTCATATATGACCTGTAAACACGTGTCCATATCAGTGGGTGTAGAGGTCAAAGAATGAACTCTGAAGTGTAGACTCACATCTTTTGAGGGGAGTTTATCATTGACTTATGTGAAACATTTGGACATACGTTGCAGGACTAATCAAATGAGCAGTAAAATAAACAAAACAAATGCAATTCAGTGGCAGCTCTCAATTTGGCCGAGAGGATTTTTAGTTCCCATTTCAAGATAAAGAGCATCACTAATCTGACTGGAATGAAAAGTTAACTTTTAATCTTTTACCTATCTTTTAAGCTTTTACCTATCTTAAAAAGGCGGTCGCTCAAAAATGGTATCACACCGACTAGTCTGCATTTGCAGCCTTGTTATGTATACTCACGCTCGTGCTACCATGGTGTTTATAGCCTAACGTTGTTTTTTTACTTGGCAACTGCATTCACGCTTCAAAAATCTAAAAAGTGGTGTTCATTTATAAAGACTATCTCGTGCTCCTTTGGATCTGAACTGTGGAAACTGAGATGAAACTGAGATGAAACTGAGAAATAATGTTCTCACTGTTACAGTCTCATTTTTCTACAAATAAAAATGTATGCCATTGAAATAATTAAGTTGAAGAGTTAAAATCATGATGAAAAAAAAACCCACAATTAAGTACAAAGTTAAGAGAGACTTTCAGTGAAGCAGTGAAACTGATCAGACCATGAAAATGTCCGTCCAGAGCGAGATTCACTTTATCCTTCATCCCCCATGAATCATGACTATTCATTTGTGCAGAACAGTGGGGCTTTATATCCAGTACATGATCATACCACACGACCCGAGTATGAAGGACTGGACAGTAGCTTGTAGATCTGCAGAACAACAACTTCCTGACAGGCAAAAATGCTTTATTTTAATGTATTTATAAAATGCATAATGATGGGTCTTCTTTACATGCTAAGAGAGAATGAGAATAAGATGAGAATTAAAGTGTGTAAATACAAATAAAAGTAGAGGAGCTTCTTTGTTATTGTTTTGTTTTACTGTAACTGACTTTCTTAAAGAAAAACAAAATGTGGGTGTTGAATGATCCACAGGCATTCCTCTAGCATGTTTATGGTCAGAGCGAAAGAAAAGGGAGGTTTAAAAACCAAAAGGAAGAATAGGAATCAACAAGGTCGGAAGAGTTTCATACCAGTGCAGCTGAAAGTGCTTATACAACCCATTTCTGGGCCAATATCCCAAATCCATAAAACTATGCGTTTTATGGATTTATTGTTTTCAGGATGCAGGTCAACATTTGCAAACACATGCAAATAAATAAGACAAAGAAGGAGGTAATTGCTCTCTATTTCTTAAGTCTGTTTTATTTAAATTTTGTTTTCTTCTTGGTGATGCCTTCATTGCTATTAAAATCCATACTGACTCACTGGGTTTACATAAGCTCACCTTGTTTGTCTGTGTGTCTGTGTGTGTGTGTGTGTGTGTGTGTGTGTGTGTGTGTGTGTGTGTGTGTGTGTGTGTGTGTGTGTGTGTGTGTGTGTGTGTGTGTGTGTGTGGTGAATTAAGTGTTGTGTGTGTTTGCATCGAAACATTTTATATGTATATATGAAAAAAAGCGTGTGTGTACTTTTCAGAGTTAATTTGCATGTGTGTGTGTGTGTGTGTGTGTGTGTGTGTGTGTGTGTGTGTGTGTGACATCCACGTGCTGCAGTTGTGATTTATGGGGGTGTTGATCCATTCCACAGATGGGGGGTGTAGGCCTTTGAAAAGTCTGCCTCATTGAATGCCCCGCTGTGTCTAGCATGCATACTGACTCTGCTGGCCGTGCAGATGGACCACCTTTGATCTCCCATGTTGACCTTTTTCAGAGGGCAAAGGTTAATGGAGCGGGGCAAGCTGATTGTCACGTGGTTTTCCCCCAGTTGCTGTAAACAAGAGATATGTTATCAAATGATAATGCTGTTTTTCCAGCAGCTCTGACATTGTTGAGTGAATGTCCTTCATCTATATCCTTGAAGGGACACTTATGAAACTGTTTATGACAACTCATCTGTCAGAGCTTCTGCTTTCCACTGCATCTCTCAAATGGTGAGGGCGGTGCATCCTTTACCCCCTACCCCCCAAGCATTGGCTACTATTGATTTCCTCTGTGTGTGACAGACCTGAGGCCTGGTGAGTAGAGAGGAGACATTTTCTAGGAACAAAGTAGCGCCAGCTCACCATCTTCTCTACCTGCTGCTGCTCAATATTTAATGCCTCCAGGGAGGAATGACAATGGAAAGCTCGGTTACTTTTAAATCACGGCTGTTGTGTTGAGTTTTGTTTCCCTCACACCGATAAAGCTCTGGCAACCTGGAAAACAAAACAATTAGGAAATCCGTTAGTTTCAACACCAATTTACAGCAGCATAACTCATCTTATTTAGATATAGTGACTTCTCAAATGTGTAAACAAACTAATTAAAATACAAAATATTCATCATAATGGTGTAATTTGAGCTCAAATCCCAATTAAATTATTTATTTAGCGCTATGTCTTCGCTTATCGACATTTGTGCATGTGTGAGTTAAAAATAGGCCTATTTCTTAGTGCTGCACAAGACAAAGAGTGAACTAGGCTCATCAATAAATAATTGTGTCCAGTTGAGGTGAAAAAGACTATTCAAGACAAAGCAGACCCTCCTGCAGAGAAAGAAAGGATTGCCGGCTGATAACTACAAACACTGTCATGCAACTTTTGCTCTGACCTCTGATCTCTTTCTTGTTGGTTGCTTGTCATATTGATTAATTATATATTATATATATATATATAAAAATATATATATATTAATATAGCTTAGCTGTGATGAGAAACACAACCAGGGAGGAGGGTTTTACAAGCAGCGACATACATTCACTGGCAAAGGCCTCACATTGTCGCTGAGACATTGTTGTGGTCTGAAAACTAAAGAATTTTAAATAAAGAAATAAGCCAAACTGTTGCTCCAGGTGACACGCTTCTTTATTGCGGTAAGCCTTTAATTTAATTTGTTTAAGGTTACCTTTTGGCATTTCTTGCCTTTATTTGACAAATGACATTGTAGAAATGAGCAAGAGCGAGAGAGAGAGAGAGAGAGAGAGAGAGAGAAGGGTATAACAAACAACATGAGCTGTAACCACTCAAATATCAAGGCGCAAATTTGAGTTTATTTTGGGTCAATGATGGTTTTAAACATGATGTTGTCAGAAATTGAACACCCTGAGAAGAGCAAACTATTCGTTTGCTGGACTGAAGTGACTAGGGACTGGGAAGTATGGCTTGCCTTTTGTTAAGGTGTCGCCAGCCACACAAGGCTGGTAAAAAAAAAAAAAGTATTGGTTTATTTAAAAAAAAAAACTACTTTCCTTTTACTTCCTAGTAGTCTTAAGGTTTTCTACTTCATTCGAAATATATTTGTGTAAAGTCAAGGAAGACGGAAAAAATAACAACGTGTTAAGTTGTAAATCAGTTGCAGGCACATGGTACATTCATCTGACTGCAGCTGACAGGAAGCCACAGTCTCAGAGTCAGTGTGCACTATACTGATCAATTCTTTTTAACAGAGGAGACCACAAGGTTTGTTTTCATCACTTAATAGTACATTGAAATCATATGCTCAAACTTCTATGCATGGAAAAATAGGGATACCATGTATAGAAAAAAAGAAAGATTTTTTTTAGACAGCCTGCAGGAAAACCAAAGATGTTCTACTTGCTCTTGTCTTGTCTTATTCGTGTTATCCAGTTGTTATGATGACAACACATGATGCTAATGGCCTTGCTCAAAACCAAGCCTTTGCTAAAGCAAACACTTTTGCTCCTTTCTGTATCTCCGTGACTCATGTGCAGCCTGAGTGATACTATTTTGACAGAGCAGAAGTACAAAACAGAGGTGGCCATGGAAACTGACAACATCCAATGAGAGAATAGGATATGGGTGTGGCTGACAAGTCCCGCTCACTTCCTTCTAGAAGCCTGTTTAATTAATAACTTTTTTTCTGCACTTTGTCTTCCCAGGAAGGGAGAGACGAAAAAGAACTCACTGGAAGTTTCTATACAAAGATAAAAACTGTCACATGATGTCTTGTTTCAAAAAAACTGATGAATGAATCTGTGTATGTGTTGCATGTAAATAACTAACAAGCATAACCATGCAGTATATCTGTGAAATAGGAACTGAGCTCTGTGACGTTAAGTCTTCTCACTTGCAGTAGTGTATAGTTTCTCACTTACATTTATTTTTACATTAGTCTGAATATAAATGATTTATTTGACATCATTCATTGTGCGTCATGTAATTAAGAGTCAGGTTTATCTGAGCAGTAAAAGTTGCTGATTAATGCTCTCCATTCATTCCTTAACTGTGGTTGATTTGAAAAAAGTGCTTTTGCTTGCGTACACCTGCTCAATAGAAGTGGCTCCCAGGTGTGAACTCCTGGATATACCTGAAAGACAACAATTCCCCAAATAAGAGAAGTGATGCATTTCAGATGTACAAGATAAACTATTAAACATATCGGTCTTTCTTTTCAGGTCAAATGTGCAGGGTTTACATTCTGTCTTTGTGTTCTGCTACTTTAAAAAAATATGCGCACAAATGAGAGGAGAAAGGGTAGGTTAAAGGTTTTATTGTTTTATGTTTTCACACTTGTTTCATGTCTTAGTGTAGCTATTGAAAGTGATGTGCTGGTTTCTGTTTTGTTCATTTTATGTGAGTTAACAAAAGCAAAAACTACGCTGAAATGGCAATAAAATATAGCATTTTTAATAAGGTGAACAACTAACAGTGTGAACAACACCAAATATATTTTCGGAAAAACAATTTGCTCCAAAAAAGGCCCTATCCCACAATTATTCACCAATTTCGTGATACTTGGATTTTACATTATGAAGACGTATCCTAGACTAACATGGTGAAAACTCACAAAGAAAATGATGAATGGAATCACACAACATCCCTGCTGCTTAACCACTGGCAGACATTTTGGATTGAAAGCTATGCTTAAAATGTAAACATACACACATATATGGAAATACAGCTTCTCTCTCTAGAACAGCGCTAAGGATAGCAGCCTCGGAGAATCTCCCACATAAAAACTTTATTCAAATCTCAAATCAAAACCACCTCTTCAGAATTGTTTTTAATGTGTGATTGTGGGTTATATGTTTTTATGGTATAGCTCTTTTATGATGTAAAGTGTAAAGTGTCTTTGAGTATTTTGAAAAGCGCTATATTAATCAAATTATTATTAATATTATAACTCTTCTTTCAGGAATCTAAAATCTTGATCCTGTCCAAAATGTAAGCAAGTTACAGCATGATATATCCTATTGTCTTGAGATATTTAAGACATGTTTATTGGAGATCCAAAATTGCTCATCAGCATAATGAGTTTGCTACTCAATGTTTTTCTATGTGATGGACTAATGGCCTGTTGAGAGTGTTTTCCTGCCTTTCAGTGCATGATGTGAGACCAAAATGACTGCCGAACTGCTGATTGTGTCCACGTGCAAATTTGCTCAGATGCTTAAAGTGGGGTAGTTATATACATGGATCTTAAATAAAGAGATGGATAAAACCTCACTGTGACATGAACATAATGAAAGGATCAGTGGCTTCACCATCAGTAAAAACTAATGTGTATCAAAATTCATATCATTTGTAAATCTCAGAGATTTACATCAGCCTGAAACTATGACTCAATTCTGATTTGCAGATTCACATATGTGTAAATGTATATTTATCAAGACAAGAAAACCAAATCGTATTCGTCATGAAACAATAACAACAATGGCAATCTGTAACAAGCATTTCACATAGAGGAGAAAAAATAGTCTGTATTTTTTTGCCACGATATATTCATCCGCCGCGCAGTATATTATGCAATGAGGCAGTAGGGCGAACAACGTCCCAAGCGGAGTGATTTAGTCAGGACTACACCCAAGCGCCTGTCCAAATGCAGCGGCTTTTCTTCGTTGCATAGACCAGAAGAAAGCGGAGACGTGACGGAGTCGGGGGGGTTCTGCTTACTGGAGGCTCGTTAAACCACAGATAAATACAGCTTCATCACTGCTTCTTCGTCGCTCAAGAGACGCCCGTGACCTACTTGACCCTCCGTATTTTTCCATCTTTGAACTAGTCTCACAAACATGTCCTGGCAAACCTACGTGGACAGCCTGATGGCTGATGGCAACTGCCAGGACGCGGCCATTGTTGGGTACACGGACGCCAAATACGTCTGGGCATCGTTTGTCGGAGGCACCTTTGCCAACATGACGGTTAGTATGCTCTGTGTGTTCGTATCAATGGTGACACGAGAGGAAAAAGTACATTTTCCACGCCGGTGCGTTTGTCTGCATAGCAAGGCCTCGTTAAATGGGGATAAGACGAGCGGTGTGTGTGGTACACATGGTACCCGTTGGTCACAATCGATCTGCATTGGCACGTATGCACCGTTGCTTTTCAAGCCACCACCCGTTGTTGTAGTCGCTTTACCAGTTTCCTGGTCAATTAAACCACACTGCGTGGTCTCAATGTTAACATTATTTTGTTTTTAGAAATCACCCCGAGATGACTAAAGCCAGTGCCGCGAACTCGAGCTAATGGGGCTAGGACGCTAGCTACCGTTAGCTTAAACTAGCAGTGTTTGCCTGTGATGCCGGTGCGATAAGATGAGCGAGCCGGACAAAGCACGCTGTTTTTTCTTATTACAACACATTTAGATTGTGTTGATGTCCTCTTGGTGCTGCATAGACATTACTGCCTTAAGCGTGCAACACCGTCTACCAATGGCGTTGCCGAGCAGTGTAACGTTAGTCAGCTAACTACAGCTCGCGATTAGCTTAAAACCAGGCCGGTCATCCCTGTTGGAGACTCATTACCGGCTAACGCTACTAGCGCAAAGTTAGCAGCGCTCACATGCGCGCTCTCTCTCGTTTTCACCCATTCGGCTTCTGTGAATAACGCCGCCGCTGCCGCCCCTTATTTTCCAAGATGGCGGGTGTACTCATTCATTTTGTTCATGGAAGTGGACCGAGATCGTTTGGTCTCGGTGAACATCGGTAGCGGTGGTCCACATTTGCACCAGGCAGATTCCTATGGCTTTGCATCGCTGCACGTAGACCCGATTGACTGCAGCATTTAACGTTATGTGAAAACTTTTGCTCAACAGTCGTCTTGGGCGCTTTCACTGAGCCTCCATTTTGTCTATTAAATAAATCATTCGTCAATCATTTTAATATTTGTGTGAAGGTGAATTCAAAAACAAACATTTTAACGAGCACGTTGACTATGAAATGGCAATGCATGCTACACACAAGTGACCTGTAAACGTGTGCCGCTGCTCCTTGGGAGTGTCTGTCCGCTCGGGCCGCCGATACAGGGTAGTGTTATCCTTTTTGAAAAACTCTAATAAAATGAATTGACCTCATCGTTTTTCCATGTCTGTGAAAAAAGTTAATGTGAAGGTAGAGTCTGCTTACCAGCTTGCTATCAGCGTTAGCCTTCCTTTTCTTTCCAGCCCGGGGACCTTTGATAAACAAAATCGGCTAAAGGAAAGCAGAAGGCTAGACTATAATAAGTGAAACTGCTGTGTTTAGTTTTCGGAACCAGAGCATTGACTGACCGGGCCTTTTACATGCTGCTAGCCGCTATGCTAACGTTAGGTGAGCTAACGTTAGCAGAAATCCCTTGAGTTTCTTGTTTTTTCCTGAAGGATTTCCTGTGTGCCATGACTGTGCACTTCTGGCGTTAAGGGGCGACGCCTTTTCAGCATATTGGTTCAAAGAATAAACTTGGTGTGGGAAAAAAAAAAAACTACATGTTTTTTAAAACTACAATGCGGTCAATTATTTTTTGCACTTTTATATTTGCTGATGAATTTGTGGAGTTTGAAAAGGGCAGTTTACCAAACGAAGGAATTGAGGACATCCTCTGTATTTTACCAATATTAAATGATAACCTGAGCCCTAATCATGAACAGTTATGCCTGTACTTGACATACTGGGTGTATAACACAGCAAGGGACTATCTTGACTCAAAAGTAGGGAACACCTTTTCTTGGAAAAGTTATTATCTAATCATGAGTTGTTGTTTTTTTTCTGACTGTTGTACATCTTTAATAAATTATTTATTTGTCTATACTCCATACTGTGATGTTCTCACGTACATGTACACATGTAGCTGCTGCACTAGAAACGGGTGCAGCATTAGTACATGCTTTAATTCCCAGATTACTAAAATTGCATGGAATTAGTAGGATATATTAAATCCTCAGATGCCTAAAAGACATCCAAGATCATTCAGTCCTCACAATGTATATGTATATATATATATATATATTAATTATTTATTTATTTAGTCCAATACTGACATTTGTTTGTAGAGGAGAATGAAGAGGTAGAATCATTAATGGTTTATTTGGATAGCGCTTAATCCATCTCAAACGACTTCAGTGCCCACACTTGATGCAATAAATGAGCATTATGTTAAAGTATAATGAAAACAAGCCATAAATTCCCCTTTACAAAAAAACTTGCTTTTTCTTTCTGCATTAATCAACATTTTGAAGAGTTGTACCTAACTTCTTGATTTCTCCCCTTAGCCTGAAGAAATTGACACCTTAACAGGAAAAGACCGCATGGGATTCTTC
Source organism: Taurulus bubalis (assembly GCF_910589615.1). Lineage (NCBI taxonomy): Eukaryota > Metazoa > Chordata > Actinopteri > Perciformes > Cottidae > Taurulus > Taurulus bubalis. The sequence goes on from NC_136595.1 coordinate 17,353,751, forward strand.
ACCTGTGGGATAACCTTAGGCAATAAAAAGTGCTCCGTCATCAGAGACAGCATCCAAACTGAGAACGACTGGACAATGGACATCCGGACAAAGAGTTCAGGAGGAGAGCCCACATACAACATTTCTCTAGGCAAAGCCACCAAAGGTGAGCCCCACGTTCAGTGTTACAGTTTAGTAGTGCTACAGAGGTGGCATAACCTGCTTTGACATAGTGCCATTAGTTTAGCTACATTTATAAACTACTGTTGTCTGTGCATGTGCGCTAGATCTTGAATATGCCTTTCCTCAATATATGACTACAGTGTTGAATGTATGTAAATGACTGGATGTTGCTTTTGGATGTCATTTAATTATGATAAATAACTGCATCTCAGCCAAATGTAACCTGTAATCTTTAGAGGTAAGGGGCAGATTCATATCAAAAGGGTCTTTGTAGAAGACTGTCTGGCAATACCATTAGCATGGAAGACTATTATAGCTGTATTGCAGTTTATTTCTTTTGTTAGCATAAGGAAAGACTCTACATCTGAAAGATGAACTAATAAGTCCTAAATGATTTACATGTTCCCCTCTTTGTTATCTATCTTGTATAAAAGTTGTCGAGATTTAATGTTTCCGCGTTCCTGACCGTTATTTATTGACTAAATTATATTGGTCTAGAGTTTCACTGAACTACCATGTATTAAGACAAGATCTATGCTAAAACTTAATGAGAAATTAATTTCATCCTGACTGTGGAAAAAGTTGCATCATATTTGGCTACTGCTCTGCATAACGGAAATACTTAACATCAGATTTCACAACTTGGAGATTTCGGCTGGTTCATTTTGAATAAAGTGCTTTCAGCAAATTTGTGAATCTATTTAAATTTACTAAAATGATACGTATATTATAGTATCAAACTATGCAACAGAATTTAAACCACAAATGCCTACATTTATTTTTACAACGGATGGTGTTTACTGATTTTAGCTGTCAAAATGGACATTTTGGAGGTGTCTACGCTTTAGCTATGATCAATACCTAAATTCTTACCAATTTCTATGATGCATAGAAGTGAAGTCCCTTTTTTTTAGGGGCTTGCCTGAGAGTTGTGAAAGTTTTCATTTTGCCTGTATGGGCCCCGATGCCCTGTCCTCCACTAAAACTTTAAGGTGAGACTGCAGCTGGTTCCAATTTCCACTCACTGGGCCAGGAGTTCCCCAAAAAACTATCTTGACCGCATGCATCTTCCTCTTTCCTGGTTATCACACTCTACCCTCAAGTATGAATCTGTTCCCCTGCTCACATGCTTCCACTCTATTCCTGGTAAAAGACTTATTCAGGCACTTCAGAGCTCTTGCATGTATTGAGGAGAGGTTCCACGAGCATGCTGCTGTATCTGCATGTGTGCCGTGTTAGCCGTGGTTGTTAGTATCCAGAGGACCGTCACTTTCCTAGTCTTTGCTGCTGGCATTGTGTGTATTGATTACAAATTAAACCAAGACTAGTCTCCTATGTGGTGTGCAAAAATCTCAACTACAAACAGGGAGACGAACACAAAGCTACTTAAGTTAGTCACACGCTAAACAATACCTGGTTGGTAAGAAGCCAAACGTTTACTCATTAAGATGAGTAAACTTAAATTTACCTCCCAACAGGTGTGCAAACTTTGGCTGTGACTTACTGTCATAGATATGTCCAAACGAATAGATGTATAGGTTTTTCGTCTGGCATTGCTGTCCGCTCTTTCAGAAGGTTTTTTTGGTCAGTAAAATAATCTGGATTTGACTAAAACGCGAGATGTGGAAAATTAGCTTTTTTTTTTAATCGATAGATCATGACATCAAATGTTGCTTTTCACTCTTGGTGAAAGCTGGTAGATGCTAAAATGAAACACAAACTACAGCTCTGCTTGATTACTTTGTCATCACAAGGTTGTAGACTGACTAACCGCTTTGCATGCTTCCTTTACGTGTATCCTCCCGCTGTACTCACCCTGTCTTCCCAATTGTGACGTCTTGTTTCACCACCAGCAGCACAGATACGAAAATGAATGTTATGGCTCTGCAGCCTTCAGACCAAAACTCCACTGTTTTTGTGCGTTGTCCTGCTCTGTAGCCGTCTGTCCGCCTGCTCCTTTTGGCTCTGTTCTTCTCGTTTCACTTGTGTGATCTCTGCACCTTCTCTAAATGTCCCTTCTGTCTCTTTTCTTTCAGTCTTGGTCTTGGTTATGGGCAAAGAAGGGGTCCATGGAGGCGGATTGAATAAGAAGGCATACTCGATGGCAAAATACTTGAGGGATTCAGGGTTTTAGTTTAGTTTTGACGTAGCTTATGTGGTGTAGTTGAGGGAGAGGAAGACAAACAACAAAAAGAAAAATAACATAAAAACAAACAAAACTTTAAAAACAACAAAAAACTAAACGAATTACTATCGAGCCCATGTTTTCACACAAACAGAGCATTTCTACCTAAGCGCAAGGTTCAAACTCTGTTCTCAAGTATGTAGCCCCACATTTAGCAGGGTGGCAATTCAAAAAAAGTATGTTCTTTTCCAGTACTGCTATCACCATGTCTGTTCATTTATTTTGTTTTTTTCCTTTTGTGTACTCCAGCATTGGTTGTTGTGATGGGGAAGGAAGGTGTCCATGGAGGGCAGCTCAACAAGAAAGCATATCATATGGCTGATTACCTGAGGAAGTCCGGATACTAAAGCAGCCTGTACCCAGCCACCCTTACCACCCTGTTGCATTTCACACTACTTCAGTCCTAGTTGGTAGTTTCTCTTTTCTTAATTTTTCTGCCTTCTCGCCTCCCCCTTTGTTATCCCATATTTTGTTTCCCTCTTCCTGTCCCCTCAGCACACTTGTGCTGTGTACTCTTAAAACCCCCTGAGCACTACAAGTTGATCCATAGCAAAGAAGAGCATGTTGCTAACAGGTTGTATGACAACATCTTCCAGCTAAAAAAATCTGGCAAAACAGTCGGACAATAAAAGCTTTACCGTCAATTTGAAGTAGGTATTTCTTTCTTTTGTCATGGTGCCCATTACTTAATCTCTCTCAAACCCGATCATACACACTCCCGCCCCGAGCAGTCGATGACTTAAGCACTTGAGCGTTAACCAAGCTCGTCATGTCTTCCTGTTTTTAATTTCCTTCATGTGTGGAAGGGGAGACTGCGAATGTCGGTCCACTGCTGTTTCCCCTCACCCACCACTGCCCCACTCCCTCCTGCCATTTTTTTTTTTTGTTCCGCCCCTTTCCGCGTTTCCCCATCCTGTTTGCTCAAAGCAAGCGACACTACACACCTTGCAGGAGACTCGTCTTCATCAAACACTTCGCCCAACCAGTCCCCTAACCCTTCTCCTTTCAGATCACTGCTGTCCTGAATATATTTTATGAAAGGGCGTGTGTGGGGGAGGGGGGCTCAGTTGACTTGTCATGAGCCAGATTTGCAAGCATTGAAGTTGTCTAAATGCTGGTTGCCTCTCCTCCCAAACTACACGGGAACCCCATGGACATTCCACAGTAACCATGGCTCAGGCACTTGATACAGTTTTGTTTGCCAGCTCCTGTAATATATTTTCTTTTTGAAAGGCTGCCATTTTTGGATCGTATATTTCCCAGCATATAACCATCTGGAGCGTGTCCAGTTAGGTGTTTTTTTTTTTTTTTTTTTTTTTTTTTTTTTTATAGGACCAAGTGTAGTCAAAGCTCGGGTGTTTGTTGCTCTAAATCATGTGAAGGATGACTGCTAACCTTTTCCTGATGAAGGAAACGCTTACAAGATGTAACGCTCATCATGGTTAAAAATATGAAGCTACAGGGGAGGTAAGGGTGGGAGTATATGAAGAAAATTCTCTTTTTTTGTCTTTAGAAAACAAACTGCATTTGTACAAACCCCATGCTGTGTTGACAACTACAAAACTGTGGAATACATTGCCTTTTACTCTCTAGTCAGCTGAGCTCTGGGGTATCACACGGTCTGTCAGCATTCAGTACTGCTAACACTAACGTCCAACTGACAAAAAAATACCTTCAAAAGTAGACATGACACTCAACGGGAGATTGGATTGGTTGGAACAAAGACGCTTCTGGTTGTCTTGTTGAAACTAAACTGCAGAACCTGTGTATCCTGTGCCATACTAGAGATCTGTTGCTGTTGTAAGATGGATTTTACCCACTGTTCACTAAAGAGTCATTGCATTGGCACTTGTTTCTGTTTTAGCTTCAGCTCCACTGTTTAGGCCTTGTGGGATATGTACTCATAAAAAAAAAAATTGATTTCAAGTCCTGTTTGCTGATTTATGTTCATTTCCTTTTTCTTCACCACTTTTATTTTTTCTATTTAATGCATCTGATATCATATGCATAAAACCAAGAAATGCCATAAATTGATTTATCACCTTGTTTACAGACAGATCAAATAAATTTATTCCAACCAGATAAATGTTTGCCGTTTATCACACCGAGTTTTGTTGTATGTAATTAGATGATACCACTAATCAGTTCGTCACATCTGCAGCTTCAGCCACAAATACTTAAAACGGGGAACCTGCTGCCGAAAGGCAAGCAAATGGTCAGATGTTGGTTTAGGCCTCAACTTTAAGACCAAATGTTTGAAGCTTTTTGAGCTGCATCAATTAGACAGGTGTCTCTCAGAAGAACGGGATTACCAAAGTGTTGGCAGGACTTGGCAGAGTAAACTCTGGAACCCTCTAATCTGAACTAACTGCAGTTTTTCAGACCATGTGGCTCTGGATCTGAATGTGTTATTCTCAGTTGGCGGTTTGAAACTCAACTTTAAAACTAGCATGGATAAGTTAATTTTAACATTAGAAAATCCATGACAACGCTCCAGGATGTCTCCTAAATGGACCTTGAATTTGCACTCGTAAGTGGTGACATCTGTCCATTGTAGAAGTCCCATAATTTCCACCTGCTAATGAGCCCTGAAAGGCTGATTTGTATTGGATAAGCTGCTTATTACTGAGCGTTTGGTCTACAAGTTGATTATAAACTGCAGCTGTACATTGTGCCAATCTACAGACAACTGGCGCCTTTGAAGCATAAACACTGGTAACTGGGTAGTTGGATGAATGGACTGTTGGCTACATTACATTGTCATGAAAAGTTTCCTCAAGTGTCATTTTCCTTTTATTGAAGTAAAGTTGTAGTGAGAACAGACATACATGAGCAGGAAAACACTAACAAGACAATATAACTGAAAAAGGCATTGTTCACGAACGAAAAGAAAACAAGCTACATTATGACAAAAAAAAGCATATTTACTATAAACTGTATTAAAATGAGATGGTCAGTTAAATGTGTATTACAAGGCTTATCAACAAACTGCTTGCGTTACGTGGAGTGATGGAGGTCTGGAGCAGCCGAAAGAAGTTAACCACAGGCAGCATGGACAGTTTTCACTCGACCGTTTCCCCACATTTGAAACAATGTGACGTCACACGAGAGCACATTCTTTGCTTTAAATGAGCTTTCTCAAACTGGCTTCTCTTAGTGTGAATCACTGTAACAGATAAACCGTGGCACAAAATACAGACAGGAGCCCCTTACAAGAGGCTAGAAAATTAATTGGCAAAAACCATATTGCTGTGGCTTTAAATGTTTCCAAACTTGCTGAATGTTAGTTAAATCTTTTGACAAAAAGGATGCTTTATAGCGTTCAGGACTGTCAGTGTAACAGGAACATGTATGTACAAGAATGAAACCATCCCGTCATCTGAAACATGGAGAGGACATGATCAAAGTTGTAACTTATTGTGATTTATACTTTTTATATACACTAACTAAATAAGCGCAAGCTTGTGTGTCAGGGACCTTTACACTCATCTGTGCATCATCTCATACGACTACATTAAGTACAGTATAAAAGTCTACTGTACATCAGTGTCGCCAGGTCTGTCAAATCTGCCAAGTGGCCCTACGATAAGCTCACCAACTTCCTGTCACATAGTTGGACATCAGCCTGTTATCCGTAATCATGTAAAAAAAAAAAACGTAAGATTTGTAATTTAAATTATAGGGCGGATAAATTACAATGTCTCGTAAGCAGTGACAGAAAAGATGAAAGTGTTTCGTGGACCCCCCAAACGAAAGTCTCTGCAGCTGAGAGGTCTAGGAGGGGGCTTCGGCGGGTCAAGCTCGGGGCAGGTCGTGCTCGAGGCCTTCTGAGCAAGGCTGCTGCATCTGCACCACTACGGTCTCCACGGTGACCTCCTCCTCGCTGTCGCTGCTGTCCAGCTCGTCGTCCTCGTAGTCGGAGGACTCCTGGTCCTGCTCCGCACGCGACGCTCCCGACATGGTGCCGAAGGAGTGGGCGCTGGTGGAGGCCAGAGAGCGCAGCAGGGGGGTGCTCTCCGACACCTCCTCGTTCTCGTCGGGGCCGCTCTCGCCCTCCTCTGAGTCGGAGTCGGAGTCGCCCTGCGACGGCACCACCTTCTGCTTGCACACTGGACACGTCTTCTTGGTTTTGGTGAGCCAGGGGTCCACGCACTTACTGTGGTAGGCTGCAGATGCACAATCGGCAGAAAATTGTATTTATATTTTTCGAACAACAAGAGATTTAACAACCTGTTTAAGTAAAAGAAAGCGACCTATTCAAGCTCAGAGATGTCCATTAATATATATTCTTTTCTTATTGCCAATGAAAAGATCAAAAAACTAACAATGAAATGATCCCACTAACAAATATTGCCGGTGTAGTCAAAGCCTGACGTTGCTCATTTCTCAACACCGATGTTGTTAAAACCACATTAATGAGCACCACTGGTCGGCACGCTCCTTCATTATGATAAAACATGAGCATTGTCGTTTACTTTCAGTGAATCCCAAAAAAACACCATGTTGCCATAAAGATATATAGAGTATAATCACAATAGAGTGTTTTGCCATCTACTTTATGGGAGATTGTCTATAAGGAATAGGGAGAATGAGCAGTCGTGAGGGGAAGTACTTTATTTAATAAGGAGCTTGCATTTTATGAGTGTTGAGACTCACCATGAGAACACGGCAGGACCCGGAGTTTGTCACCTTCTTCATATTCGTCCAGGCAGATGGCGCACACATCATAGTTGTCCCCTGTGTCAGAAAGACGAGACACGTTCATCTTCTGACTGCTTTTAACTGAACACTTCTTTTTTTTCCACTGAACATCTATAGTACTTGTGTCTTAGTGGCCATTATCATCTGAAACCTGCACAGCTCTGACATGGCAGGCGCATCGCGGCTGTGAATGATGCTCATAGCTGGAAGGCGACTGAGGAAAGCGGTTAGTATTCTTTCAGTATTCTCAGTACAAAAGTAACGTTTATTCAAACATCGAAGCAGTATATTGTAATTTGTGGCTATCGTACAAGTGCGCTAATCCACTACGAACATTGCAGTTATGAAAAAATAATGCATAAAATGAGGGTTAGTTTGGGAAACTAGGTGTGGCGTTTTCCTGAAGGTCATTGCCGTTCAGGTGGGTCCATGACGTGTCGGGAACTGCGGCTGCTTCATGAGTCTTAATTTCCTGAAATTCTGTTAATGGAGTCACTTTTCCAAATATGTCCCGACAGAAATGCCAGCACTGCCTCTCTGGACGTTATAGGAGGTGCAAAGTCTTTTTGAGCAATAAAAAAAGCCCAGGAATTTATCAACACACTCCCTTTTCAAATTCCTCAGCGTTCTTCTCATTTTCCTTCCCTTCCTCTTCGCTGCCCGGCCTGGAAGGAGGGAGCGGGGCTGTGGGTCGGTGTGTTTATGTAAGCTCTAAATGAGCATGTTTTCCCCGACTTGGCTCTCTGTGTTCGTGCCAGGGCTGCATGTGACCGTATAAGGATGGAGTCATATCGACCAGACCCCCTCCCCCTCCTCCTCCTCCTCCTCCTTTTCTATCTGAGCGTCAGCAACTTCAACGTTTTCACCTCTGCTCTCCCTTCACACTTTTAGCTCCGTTTCTTCCTTTTCCTTTCTCTAACGTCACACCAATCTTTTCATTACCTCAACACTTGCCCTTTTTGTATTTGGGACCTAATTCTCAGCAAGCCTCCATCTTTTCCTCTCTTTCTCTCTCCCAGGCCAGGGCCGGACAGTCGCTTGTTTGTGCAGGCTTGGATCCCGAATACACTCAAGAAATGCTGAACTGTTGCACTCACTGAGCTATTCTGAGTGAAGCAGAGAGGAAAGGTTCAGTGGCTCAAACACTTTAAAGGAACATTCGGTTTTGTTTTTTTTACAACTTGGGTCTACTTGTGTAGTTTGGGCCACCATTCCCTCTGCTAATAACAACATTGTCTGGCCCAGATCTTGAGCAGGAAACATGCAGCGCTCTGCAGCAGAACATAATTCACGGTCTGGTCCGCTCATCTCTCCTCACTGAACACATTACAGCAGTCCTGCTGATCAAAGAGCTGTGGACGTTACCCACTCCTCAGTTCTAACAGCTTCAGTAATGAAATTACTGTGAGCTGCACATGTGAGCTGAGATTCACTTTCATGAGAATCACAGGTACAGTACACATGTCAAGATTAGTGCTAAAAAGAACTGCTACTACATGAAATGATCTCCAATAATAATCATTACCAGAGTTTTTAGAGAGAATAAAGCAAATATTAAAAGCATGTATAAATATGCATGCTCAGCAATAACAGCAGCAGGAAATATGTGAAAAAAACAACTCAATAAAATCAATAAAAGTCTTAATATATTGTGTTTTTTGTATTTTGTCAGCTTTGAAGTTGGGTGGTAAAATATATATTTTTCAAGGCCAATCGAACAAAATCTAGATCATGTTTGGCAATGAGAATGTACGTGTTGGGGCATGTAGCACATCTTAAAAGGACTCACGAGCCAGTGCAGCTCTTCTCCCCACTATTTTTCATTAATCTGGCAGCATTCCTGGCTCTCAGAGGAGCCACACTGTCCTACTGAGCTTCGGGTGAGCAGTGAATGTGCATAGCAGAGCGAAAGTGAGCGTGAGAATGACAGAATAACTGAGTAAAAAGAAGAAGAAAAAAAATGCTACTGCACAGTTCGCCACTGGTTGAACCGACCAGACGAGGGCAACGACTAGTGAACTAAGACAGAGAGAGCGCCTCTGTACCGACATCAACATGCCTCACACACAGACGGCTGAGACACTGCAGCTGCTCTGTTCACAGTGTGTGTGCGCGTGTGTGTGCGTGTTCAGCTCCTCGCCTATGGTTTGGTGTGACTCATCATACGCAGGGAGGGATCAGACTGGAGTTCAGGGGTCAGAGGGAGCGTCCAGCCTCTCAGTCTAATGAAGGGTCTCAAACAATCCCCCACATCTCCGCAGCCAGTTTGAAGTTCACTATGTGTGTGTGTGTGAGTGTGAGTGTGTGTTCACAACTTCTGGCTTTAACTTCTGCCCGACGCCGGTTGTTGGCAAAACTCACCACCCAGAAATCGCTATCAAGCGTCAGGCCTTCTCCTAAGTGGGGATGACGCAAGTCTCTGCAATAAAGCCGGAGTGTAAGTCAAGTTAATGGCAGAGCGGCGCTGCACGCTGACAGCTGGTATTACATAATCTTGGACATTTAGACAGTTCTTATGTTGCATGCTGCTGCTCAGACTGGTATTGTGCGTGAATTACACGGGTACCATGGTTTTCATGAAGGCATTGTGCACCATCCATACAGACTCCCTTTGTGTAAGCCACTATACATTTCAGCCTGTGAACTCCCGTTTCCATACATGGATGTCTGAAATTATCCAAATAGTCGACCATTACCACCTCTGGCTCAAATCTACACAATAACTGTTGCGTAGATATAAATAGTATAACTTTCATACATGCTTAACAGCAGAAGCGATACATATTTGAAAAAGGAACAGAACTCAATAAGAGCATGACTGACTAAGTGTTTTTAGAGTTAATAGATCGACGCCTGTTTTTTCCAGTTGAAGCTCCTCTGCCAGAGAAGGTAGATAGATGGTGGGCAGATACACTCATCAGCAGTAAAGCATTCTGCCAGCACAGGAGCAGCCGAGGCCGATCAACTGGTTAAAATCTCCCCCGAGGTGACTTCACATACTCAGAAAAGACATCACACCATGTTACATTCCCTTCCTCTGAAACAAACCAATGGTATCCAAATAATAGATTGTAAAAAAGAAGCACAAAAGTGTTCCCCCCCTTAGGCTGGTAACTGGTTTCAGATGGGAAGTTGTGACGCATTGGATTTGGGTTTACCAACTGCTGCGAAATGGTCTGTTACTGCAGAAGAGATGGAACAAGCAAGCGCTGAGCAAAAATACACTTCCTATTGAGTGCTGCAGGGATGATGTATTCTTGTAGACTAACACCAGAAGTTAGCCTCGCACTGGTTCTCTCACTTATTTTAGGCATTTCCAAAAAAAATAAAAAAAACTCACTGACTTTGAGACGAGGGAACCGGAAGAGAAAAAACGCAAACTCATTTCCAGGTTCTAGGAATCATCCCTGCACCTCTTCACTAAGCCATTGCATCTTTTAAATGAAGCAGTATCGATGCACATGAGAAAAAGTCGAAATAACCCATTGAGACCATAATGTCAATGTTAAAATGTATCATCTTTGTATTTCAAGAGACAAGTTGGAAGTCTTCTCAGCCACTTCATTGTGGTTCTTGGAGCGATCATCTAGTGGCCTCCATAGGAACTGCAGCTTTAGACATTCGCACGATGGCTTCAACATAAATGTAAAGTGGCAGATTTCTGCTTTCTGAACAGCAACACGACCGCAGCGTCACAGTGTTCCTGTTCACTTTGGCTGCATCTGCTCAAAGCCCCCAGAGTCCAAGCTCAGCATTATCTGTTGCAGCGGAGGCCAAGGGCGCCTTTAGGCATCTTTCCCGCTCTGTGCTGCACACACCACACACACCCACACCCACACACACAAACACTCTCTCTGAACCCCAGTCTCGAGCGGCCCAGTAACTTGTGTGGCGCTGAGCTGTCTCTCTGTGGTTCCAGCTCGTCATTGATTCCGGATATACAGATGTGGTAATATTTCACTTCTCCGACTCCAGAACAAGAGATATCGTCTTTGTTATACCACATTCTTATTCTTTGTCAAAACCTGGCGGCTACATTACCCACAATGCTCGACCACCGACAGCTGGGGTGGACATTTTGTTATGCTAGAAATGGCTAATGCAGCCTCAAGCCACTAGCTACAAGCAGAGATGAGATACGCCACAGTTTATTCATTTTTAAACTTGTAGGCTTCGAACCCAATTCATTGTCATGTAACTTCACGCAGTTCTCTCACAAGGCTTTGTGCACATTTTTCCCACAGATGCTGTAGTACTCCCAGAGACATATAAACATACTTTGATGTTTATGATGGTATTTTATTAAAGATATTTTCAATAATTGCAGAATTATATTTATTACCCATAGAGCAAGATCCTATGACTCCCTCCCTGCAGACACCTCAGTGAACCGAATCCATCATCTTCATGCTCTATAACCGTGTGCCAGCTGGTGAGCCTTTATTAAAAAAAAAGTAATACTTCCTAGCAATTAAAACCGTGGATATTTAGTAAAAACCTTTTGGTGACGAGTACATCAACCATTATCCGTTATCTGTTGAGCTCATTTCTATGACAATACATTGACTAAAAAGAAAGTAGTTTATTTTGTTAGCGGTCATAGTCTGACCTGGCGTAAACACTGGAACAATAAACCGCACTGGACAGCACAGGATGTGTCCCAGTGCTCTCATGCCACTCCCATGCGCTAACCAGGACACGTGGCTCTTTGCCAAGCTAGCCTTGCTCCAGTGCCGGGCTTAAAAGGTGATTAGGTAGAGATTTGGTGTCCCCTTCCTGTATTGCCAACCGCTCTGACTCAGCTGAAAGGACTGCAGACGCCACCCTGGAGGCCTTTTCCTGGACATTGTAACTGTAGCGGTGCCTGGTGGAAACCCTGAGTCAGAGTGGGCACAAACCACAGAGCCTGACAAGACAAAACCAGCTATATGAGCAACACATGCTGCTTTTAGCTGGTGTATCGCACGTGCATGTATTTCTGCCAAGGCCGGGGAGGAGCAGCTCGACCCATAACGTCCTCCATTAGCAGCTTTGCAAGGGGGGCTACTTATCATTCACCACCCGTAGTCTCTAAAGCTCCTCGGTGTTCCCCTGCACAGCTGAGTGTAGCCAGGAGTTTTCCAGTTTGCAAAAAGAAGAAACGGACGGCACAAAAACCCTCTAAATACACAAAACCTACTTGACCATAGCACAAAGTGGATTTGCATTGCAAAACAATGCTATAGCCGATGTGACCCTTCCACCGAGACAGAGGGGGAAGCCAGAGGCAGAGCTCGAAAAAGGGTTCAGAGGTTCAACTCAAATGCTCTAATTCACACAAAGGTATAGCATTTACTCCATCTACCTTAGTGTCCTTACAAACCAGCAGCACAGACCGTACATCCACTCAACACGTCTGAGATAAAAAACTAAATACACTTCACTTTCAGGCCCTGTCATGCCTGTGGCATGAGACTACATTCCAGACCATCAGTCATGTGTCCAGTCACAACAGAGAGGAGCTCTAATCTGCCACGGAGGGCTTTGTGGAAAAATCAAATCCATATTAATCCGATTAGCTCCAAGGTGGAGCGCTCCAGGGAGGAATGATGTGTCGTATGTGCATTGATGACATCTCTCTTCTGGGTTTAATCGCGTGAGAAAGAGCATCTCAGGAGGATATAACGTCTCGACAGACTCTAAGATCAAAGTTCAGAGTGAGTTTAAGACTTATTATGTCAATTCCCTTGAAAGTGCAAGTACACTGTAAATGACTTGACATGACACAGTCACAGGTACTTGAGATATCTGACATTGCCTCCATACCTTTCTTGTACTTGTGGATGGGAAGTTTCTTGAGCTGATCTTTACGCAGGCGGCTCCTCCGAGCCCTGTGTCGATCCTGGACAAACTTGGTGATCTAGGAATGGCGGAAGAAAGAAAGATGTCAGAACGCTTTGAAGATCAGTACGTATTCAAGTGCCGAGTCCAAAAATCTGTTACTGTGATTTCTGTCACATTAGGAAAAGTGTGATGTTTTGAGCCAGTCTGGTACCTGACAAGGGGCAAATCTCAAAATGTTGTACTTTTCCTACTGTAATAGAGTAGACATTTTAAAAGGAATGGTTAACATTGCTGAGAGTACTTGTGAGGTAAGAATTCTTTAGAATACCAACCATTTCCAAGCATCTATTTTACGACATTCAAGTAAAATGAAATCACTGCCTTTAAAAAGGTGCTGCCAAGTTCATTAGAGAAATGTACTTTACGTTAAAACAGAAATGTACCTACCATGAAAACGACAATGAGGATGAGGCAGATTCCCACAATGATGAGGAAGGGGATCAGGTAGTATTCGAGCGGCAGGCTGAAGTCTGGCATGAGGACCACATGTCCCCTAGGAAAACAAGACAAACACTCTGACCGAGGCCTCCACAGACGCTTTATTGAGGCAGCATTTCACTACGGCATTGCATTGTCACATACAGGGTCATTCCACACGGAAATGTATTGGGGTTCTCACAGAACTCGCTCTACAGCAGGCATATCTCTGCACAACCAACTTGGTCTACACTGACAAAACTCTGCCAAGACCATGTTTGGTGTTCATTCCTCTGCAAAGTCTTGGGAATAACCCTGAGTGTTTGGATGGCATCTGGCAAGCCGCACACGCACACACACACGATTTAAAACGTGAAAACTTGAATGCTCTGACTCTCTGGGCTCCTCTGGCAGGCTGAGACATTTCATTGCAACATCAGCAGCAGCAACAACTCATTACAAGACGAATCCTCCACCCTGATATATTACAGTCCCTGCTGCAGGCATTACTCTACAATAATATTAGAGTCAACTCGTATCTCTTCACAATATTACACCGAAAGCCTGAAAACCTACAAGTACAAATATATATATATATATATATATATATATATATATATATATATATATATATATATATATATATATATATATATATATATATATATATATATATATATATATGTGTGTGTGTGAGATTTATGTTTAGACTTACCCTTTGTCATACGCAAAGTCTTCTTTCAGAGAGTTGGCAGTTTGTTCGCTCACAAACACCGAGGGAATATCTATCTGCTTCATAATATCCACTAAAAAGAAAAGAAGAAAAAAAACTTTTAATGTATCATTTGACTGGACAGCATGGCCTAAATCCACTGAACAATCTTGAAACATGATTCTTAGGCCGGTGTTAAAATCAAAGTCTTGTTAGGAAGACTTTGTTTGAAGCACACTGAGAAACTGTTATTCAAATGTGTCAGGATTTGACAAAAAACTTAACTTGAGGACGACTTACTTCCTTTCTCTGGAGGTTTAATTACATTTAACAGTCTTCATCATCTGATGGAGTTTGCCTAAAGTTCTTCAAAGCATGATGAAGACCGTGAGATGCGGTTGAACTACAGCCGCGATGATTAGTCAATAATCATTTGGTTGATCGACAGAGAATCATTTAGTCATTTTTTTGTAAAACAATACCTCAAAACTCACTGGTTCCAGCTTCTCATATGTGGCTATTTGCATGTTTTCTTGGTCTCTTGTGTCATTTAAAATAACATGCTTTTTAAAAATGCTGGTCAGTCAAAACGAGCAATGGAGGATGATGGGCATTTTTAGACACATTATAGACAAAACAATGTAATTTGCAGATTCATTGATAACAAAATTAATCATTAGTTGCACCCCTCCAGAAAGTTATTAACTGGACTGGGAGTTAAGATTTCTCAATCCAAATTAGTTCTCGTCAAAAATTAACTACCTATCTAAACAATTTGGCAATCTTGGATTTGTACTTTGTCTGTTTGTAATGCTCACGTGCTTCCAACCTCACTAATAGTGCCGCTTAAGTCCCATCTTGTGGAAGTATTGACAGATTTGAACCTGTTAAAACTTTAAGGATGGCACTCTGTTTGACCATCCGACTTTGGTGGACACCTTCAGTGAGCTGAAGTAGTGACAGTGAGATCAAACATCGGCTTGTGACATCTACTCATCTTGAGAAACTCTTAACCAGCACAAGAAGCCTTGTGGATGGTTCTGCAACCCCTTGAGTGAGAATATAAGGGATACCCTAACTCAGCGGTTCCCAAACTTTTTAGGCCACGCACCCCCGTCTACATCCCGACCGGGTTCACGCACCCCCAATCCCCCACACCTTAAAAAAAAACGCAACAGAGCCTATTTATAGCCGCATAAAATCGGACCAATGCGAGAACTGTTTGCTCGCGCGTGGCTTTGTTACAAGATTTAGTCCGCTGAATAAATTTCAGTTACACAAGGCGTCACTTTTAAAGAGCAATAAGGATGGTGAGGGAACAGGCTCAGAGGCAGATTGCATTTCACATTTATTTACTTATACACAGTAAGCCACGTAAAGAACAAAGAGTGGCACATAGGCTCAGAAACAGATATAAATAAAAAAGGAGGAGTCCATATGAGGATTTTCACGTGCAGCGCAGGTTGCTCAGCCTGTCAAGTCTACTTGCAGAGAGTAAAACTCACTCTTCTTCACGCGACCGACTAACGTTGCCAGGATGTCTTCGAACAAAGCATCGATGCGGCGCGAGACAGTGTTGTTGGACACCGGGATCATGTCTAACTTTTTAGCTTCTTTCTCTCCAATCATACATTCCACCATCTCTTTAGCAGCTGGCAAGCACACGTCTTCGCCGATTGTGTGAGGTAGACCCTTCCTTGCTATTCGGTAACTGAGCAGATATGAAGCCCGTAGTGCGTTTTGTGTAGCGCCAACACATGAATGAGACTGCAATTGTTTTTGGCTGTTTTGTGACTCTTCCAATTTTGATCTAAAAAATGTAAGGGGCTTCTGACTTGCACTGGCATGCTTGGTGTTCAGGTGGCGGCGCAAATAAGAGGCTTCAGACAGCTGTTAGCCAGAACCTCACTGCACAACACGCACTGTGGTTTCGGGCAATCTGCATTGCCAATCCAAGTGAAGCCCAGACCCAGATAATTGTCAATAATAATAATAATAATTTCCTCTTTTTTTTTCCCAGTCTGATGCTCACTGTCGTCTCCTCTTTCTCCGACTCCCGGTCGATTTCTTCTCCCGGTCTCTCCCCAACGCACCTCTCCGTTTCTCTCGCCTCCGGTTCCTCCCTCTCTCTCTGTCCCTCTCCTCTTTTATTACTGATAGCTTCAGATGTCCCACCTGACAGCTTCCCCGATTTCAGCCAGTTTAACATATTTTCATGGATGTTGCTGAATGAATGAAATGACGTTAGGTGCACAAGCTAGGCTAGCTAGTGTGTACGTAAAAGACAGTCTGGCGGCCGGACCGGAAGTGCATCTATTTATTAAATTGTATGTTTTTAATTTTAAATTTAAATCTTACAAAGGGAATTTTTATAATTAAAAAAATCCTACTTAATTTTTTTTAAATGATGTTTAATATTAATTATTACACCATTAGACCACCATTACATTTTTCCTCTCGCGAAACCCCCAAGAGGCAGCTTGCGCACCCCCAGGGGTGGGGGGGGGGGGGGGGGCATCCTTCCCCAAGTACATCTTGAGACTTGACAAACTTCTCACCATAAAACTGCCCGACTTTTCCTCAGGCTCAGGGATGAAGAGAAAAACAAAGCACATCTTGACAGAGGCACGAAACCAGGCAGCAATGTACGACGCTAAAAGCTTCGGAGCTGCAGAGAGGAAAAAGGAAGCGGTGGTGGTTACTTACGATCATTGGATCCCATGCTGATCAAGTCATCAGAGACCACATTGTGAACAATGGCCGCCTTGTATCCGGCTTTCTGAGCATTGAGGACCTGTGAGGAGACAAAAACAGGCTTATTATCAAATGGATCCACTTTGCTGCAAACACCTGGTGATTATTAGTAGACTGAAAACAGCCTGAGGTGAAGGTGGTATGTGTGGTAACAGGCGTCTGCAGATAATGTGACCAAATCTGATTTCCAGCAGCATTCAACATGGCATAAAAAACTTGGTGTGGAAAGTCCTCGATTCCTTGATAGATCGCATTGCCGATGTGATCGATGCAGAGGCAGAACATGAATCGGGAGTTTAATTTCAGCTCGGTGTTAGTTTTTACTGTGTGTTGCCAAAGCGCTTGTTTCTCTCTCCTTTGAAACGGTGTTTCACCGAGGGCGGAGCTTTGCGCACACAAAGCACAAAAATTGTCATCCATTCCCTAACATCAGCTTTACAGATGTACCACATCCAGTTGCTCTTAACTGCCTATATGAAGTAATTTATGCTGGATTCCCAAAAGGACAATAAATACTGCAGCTTTCTGCGGGAGCAGTCTAAGAGGACAGCAGGCACCTCAGTTAGAGGAGCACTGGGGCTTCACAGGAGCATTCAACAACATGTTTACGGCCCGTTTCCCAGAAAGTGTTTGCGAGGGACAAGATGTTTGCATTTCACGCCCCGGCAGCTCGCTCCTCCATGATAAACACCGACTGCTCATCGAAGCTGGCTGAGCTGTAACCGAAGATGCAAAACAGGAAGTGTTGTATTACAGGACGGAAACAGGGGTACAAAGAACGCTGCATGGCCACAGGCGAGTGGCAGAGTGGGCTAAAGGTGAGAAGAGTTGTTCATTTATAGGAAGATGAACAACATTTCAACTAATTTTGCTCAATTAGAAAATGTCTTGAATCCTGACTTTATCTCGGTTGCCTCTTCTTGTTTTAATGTGCCGCTCTTTCGTATTCTATATAGGTTTTATATATTGTGTAGAGGTCACCGGTGCCAACAAAGGCCATGTGTCCTGCAGCAAAACACTTGAGGCGACAAGTTCGTGACAAGCTCCGATTATCTGCTCAGAATAATGTCAGGTAAAACCTGTAATCCACATGCAAACCAAAGAGCAACCAAAAGTAAACAAAGAAATAAACAAGACAAGCTGTTCAAGTTACGAGATACAATCATACTTTTTTTTAAAAATTAATCCTGTTCATAAGAAAATTATTGGTATTTACATATTCTATGTTGAAGTGATTTCTGTTTGGAAGCTAGGTTGTTTTGGCACATACTTTTTTTTCCCGTGTGTCTTCTTATGATAAACACTGGCTAAGACAGTAATCACTCTTCCAGTTTGGCAAAAAGTGTAGACATGTGTATATCTGTGCATGCTTGTGTGTGTGCTCGTGTGTGTGTGTTAGTTGTGTTTAAACGGTTGCATAAACATGCCACCATGTCCACACTCATTAATCAGAGATGTGTTCCCGTACTTCTTCAAAAAAAAGCTAAGCCTCTCACTGCTGCATTAAAACAGATGCTTCAGCTTTCAGTGTAACCTGTTCACTGTGTGTGTGTGTGTGTGTCTGTGTGTGTGTGTGTGCGCATCTGTCATCCTCGAAAAGGTAATTTCTTTTTTATATCCGTCAACACTTATATATTAAACTTCCCAAAATTCATTAGGACAAACATTGTCCTTATTTTTTCCTCTCAACTCGAAGCCCAGAAACATAGACTGAATGTTACATCACACAATTGTGAATGTGATTGTGATTACATAAATGCAATGAGACAGAAGTTGCACCAGAAATAAAATTACCGTGGTCTTATTCAGTGAATGCAGGGCTGTTTTAATGACCGTATATTCAGTAAATATATCTATGACAGTAGGTAGACTATTTTCGCAAAACAAATCCTTTAAAAACACAGCAGGTTGTGCTTACAGAAAACGTTGTGCTGAAGACCTTAAAAAAGGAGTTAAACAGGGATATTTCCAGCAACAGCGGCCAGAAGGCCATGTGCATTGCATCATGGATGCAGAGGAAACTGATGTAATGTGGATCTTCCATCTACGGCGCTGTTTTTGTGGCTCAGACGCAGTATAGAACCCACAGGATCCTGTATCACCATAGTTGAGGCTGATTGTTCACAACAGATGTGGTGGAGGAAATAGGATGTGACAATATGATCCTAGAATAAATCCGTACGTGTTCTACGCATACAGGGAGAAACTTTGGATAGTGAATGTTTCCTCTAAAATTGAGGAGGGATGGGGGGGCAGTTTGCATCAGATCACGAAAATGTCACTCCAACTTATTAAAAATAATGGGAATGAAGGCAGCGATCCGGAATTACCAGCAACAATACGTCTATCAGCGTAAACCATATTCTAACAGTATGATGTCTCCTAATTCCAAACTGAATGTTTACAAAATTAATGGATTAGTTTGTTTATGATACACACAACATGAAAACTCTGCCCTAAAACTTAAACATTGAAACACAAAAGCTAAGTATCTCACATTTCTGGTATATTTTAGAGCTAGAGAATTTTTTATAAAATCAGACTGAACTGCCATTTTTTACGTCATAATTCAGTCTCAGTCTATTGATAATTCAGTCTCATAATTCAGTCCCATGATTCAGTCCCAATTGGCTCCTAACTCAGTAGATTCCTGCCATTTTACAGCCATTCTTTTGTCCCTATTTTTCTGTCCCTTTACATGAGAATGACATCCCAACCCATTGTTAAAACCACCTAAAGCTCTGACTGCCGTGGTTGTTTCTCCAACCAGGGAAACCTCTGGGTTGAACACAACAAGACATCTTTGCGTCGCTGAAAGAGAGGCGTACAGTGTTTCAGATGTCTATAATCAGGCAACAAGAACACATCAAATGCCATCAAGACATGAATAGGAAACATCAGATTGGGGCTACTCAGAATTAAAGAGCTAATAGAGCTGCCATTTGGTTGTCATTTCTGTAAAATGTAGCAAATTATTGCTAAAATAGAATATATGATTATCTTCCATTAAACCACAGCTACCAGAAGCCACAGAGGAATTGCCGATGTTAATTATTACTCAGAGCATGTGCGACCCTCCTGTGGTAAATTAACACCTGACATAAAACCAGCGAGTGAGAGAGAGACACCATGATGTGACGCAGCGACAGTACCAAATAAAGATAATCAGATGAACATGGCTCACACTCGGAAATATGTGAAAGTCATCTGCACTGTTACATGATAGAAAGAGGTCCCTCACACAGACTTGAGCAACCAGTGGTTGTGTGAGTGCAGTTTGTTCGCCCTGCAGCTCGGCCAGGCCTCTCTATACCAGCATTGTACTTTGTTGTGAAGCAAGGAAATCCATTTAGACCTGTGATGGGTGAAGACTGTGTGTGTGTGTGTGTGTGTGTGTGTGTGTGTGTGTGTGTGTGTGTGTGTGTGTGTGTGTGTGTGTGTGTGTGTGGCATGCATGGCTTCTTCTACAGAACAGTCTTTTGTCTGTTCCCTGTCACTGTAATTTTATGCACACGCATACGTGAAGCAGCGTGTATGGCAGCCGCAGCATTGTGTTCCCATGTGTTTTCTTGTGAGGGTGTATTGTGTGAGGTATCAATGGCTACTGTGTGCGTCTTGAGGCAGGCTGTCTGGATAAATGACACAAACAAAAAAATAATACCGGGCCTGGATGTGTGTGAGTTTTTTAAGAACGGAAAGTGAGCTAGGTGGTGGGTCGGGGTATATCTGTTGCTGTGTTCACCCTATGAGCGACAAAAGCAACAACACGGGCATACGCCTGGCTAGCTACACGGTCGCTGAGTCATCGTTGACGTGTTGCTCAAGCGCTCGTTCGCGTAGCTGTGTCGTTAAATAGCACTGGGGACTAGCTAAAGGCCGGGGTTAAACAAAAGGTTAACGACCTGCTCGATATTGGTCTCACGACTGTTCCTCAACGACAAGCGCCGAGCTTCAGTTTGAATGAATACATTTAAAAGTCTCATCAGGTCGAAAATACGGAACAATTGTTTATCTATTTTATCTTTTGTCGAAACGATTGTGAAGTCCACAGTTAAAAGTGGATTTAAATAGGTTGGTTTTGAATGCAGCTTTGAAGGGTGGGTGTCTGAGGCAGGGTGACGTAATGGAAACATGACTGTGTTAACTTGGATGTGGTATGTGCACGTAGTGTAATTTGCATCATATTACGCCTCATCACTATAACAACTGACACAAGCAAAAAATTTTGCCAACTGTGGCTAATATGAGAACCAGTAAATGTGTCCTGTAACCAATCATGATTGAGAGGTCAAGCTTTACTTCTTCAAACCTACTTTGCTCGTTCAATACTGAAACGTAGGCGCTGACAGAAGACAAACAGGGCTGCTCCCCTGCTCCTGTTAATGCTCACCAGACGGGCACACGTATTACAAAGTGTCTTTTCAGGGAGATTTGACAGTAAATGTAAAAGGCCACTTTGGCTGAAGGTTGTCTAGATGCCAGTGTGTGGTGGGGCCTGTCTGCCTGGGATCTGCAGAGGAATTCAACCTCTGCTGCAGGTTCACCCTTGTGTTTGCATGGGCGAAGATAAGGACATTCAATGCATTCCTGAGACAGAGGAAAAAAAATAGACAAAGAGGCAGGAAAAAAGGAAAAGGGAGAAAGGGAATATAAGACGTGAAACTTCCCAAAAAAGAAGAAGCATCAATAGAATGCAAGTGTGTGGCTATGAACACACTAACACACAGAAGTTCACATCAAGAATGCATCACCACCTCTTCTATCATCTGCAGACAATCGTGCGGAGCTGTAGCACAAATATTCATGTCAATTTAACAGCCTTCATCAAACTACTTAAGTGCCATTATCCCTGTGGGAGCAAACATAAACATCCTGCTGTTCTCCTTCTGCACACACCCAACACAATTATTATGGTGTTGTGGGAAGAAAAACACTATTAAATATCTAAATAAAATTGTATTTTCATTTTAGTTGAACCTCTTTATTTTACGAAAAGAAAGTTGACAAATCAGCATCGTGCTTCTCACTACTTTTTTGTTCACATGTATTCATGTGGCTGCTTCCCTGCATAGCTACAGTGGAAATACACTGGGAAAACTAGCGGCTAAGTGCCTTTCTCAAGGGCATCTCGACGTCATGACTTGGCTACAGAAACTTCTAGCTCCGTCCTCTCTTTTCCTGCCGTCCAAACACCACATTACGTCTCCTTTTCTGTAGCATCGGGCCTTGGATTCAAAACAAAGAGGAAAGCATAATGGCCGTCTGATGCTAGTTTTCTCGCTGTGGCCCCCTGTGGCGTGCTGACCATATTCTGACTTGGCATATATTCATGATGTTGAGCAATTATGGATTTTTAAAAGGCAGTTTGGAGTCTATTTAATTGGCTGTTGTTTTTAGAGCCCTGCGAGTGAATTTTAAAAGCTCCAGAAGCTTTTTGTACGGTTAAAAGCATAAAGAAAGAAAAACAATGAAAAAAAAGAGAGGAGCATTTCAAAGTAGCTTTGCACTACAAGTCACTGAACTATTGATGCTGACTTGAGGTGTGTAAACGGTGCCACCTGGAGCTGTCGGACTCACTGGTGCTGGAGTTCCCTGTTTGGATCCCAAAAAGAGCAAGACACGCTCCATAAAGTGGTTTGATGAGTATATTAAAATATGTTGAAAGCTCATTATAAAAATATTTTACCTACAGGCAAGGTAAATAACAATTTCTGAACATTATCTAGAATAAATACTAATGGCTGCACACATATCTGCCTTTCCACTCCCATACCGGTAAAACTGGTGGTGTGGACAGAGTCTGCTGATAGAATCACTAACTATTGCTGCATTGCGCACGTGTGTGTGTGTGTGTGTGTGTGTGTGTGTGTGTGTGTGTGTGTGTGTGTGTGTGTGTGTGTGTGTGTGTGTGTGTGTGTGTGTGTGTGTGTGTGTGTGTGTGTGTGTGTGTGTGTGTGTGTGTGTATATCTCCGGCCAAAAAACACATTGACTCGTCTTCATGGCCTCTCCTCCTTTCCCACCACCGACATCTTTTCATCCACAAATCCCCATTTGTTTTTTCTTCTTCCTCTCCTTTTCCCCTCTCACACGCCCACTGTCGACTTCCCTCCATTTGTTTTCTGATGTGTTGGTCTTCCACTCTCGTGCCCTGTGGAGCTCAGGCAGTATAAATGACCTGCATGGAGTCTCTGGTCTCCATTTGCATAGAGCAGACTTGCCCTAAGCTTTGTGTAAATGAGTCTGAGCAGCGCCGCACACTATAGTATACGAAGTGTCACCGTGGTTTGGAAAAAGTTCATGCATTAATAAGTAAATGATTATGTTAACTTTCAATTACTTCTCTTAATTAGTCTGTGAAGCAACTTAACATTTGTTTTTCGGACATTATTAGTGCATTACTGCTCTTTGTGACTGCTGCTTGTCGGTGTCGGTCTAGTTGGCTCCTCCACGGCTCCAATGTTAAACCTCTAATTCATCCTTTTTTTTTTCTTCCTTCATCTTCCTTCTTCTCCTCCACCTGAAATTGTTCCCCCGTAGTGTTTTTCCTTGTACTTCTCCTCTCCAGATACGTCCTGAAGTCAATTGTATGTATACTGCCCAAAATACACCTCCTGAGTCTCCAGGGGAAAACAATTACAATACAGGGGGAATGCTTGATTTGCATTAAAAGAAAGGCTGTAAAAGTACACCTCCATTGATTAAAATTTCCCTAAACTGTATCAGATGCAGCTAAGCCCTGGTCTGCTCCTCTGCGGTTTGGACAGCAGCTCCCAATCAGGTCCTCATTTCTTCCTCTCTCTTCCTCCTTTAACTTTCTCCCTCTCGTTTTGTTTGCTATGTTTTCTACACTCATATTCACTCAATTATCCTCCTATATTCTCCTTCATCCTCATGTCTCCTCATTCCTCTGCCCCACCCATTCTCTCTTCCTATTCACAACCTTACCCCCCGCTCCCACTCTTTTGCCTCCTCGTGCCACTGTTACTCTTTTATTTCTCCTCCCCTCTTTTCAGTTCCCCTCCCTCTCAAAACACCCCTTCTTCCTCTTCCCTCCCTACCTCATCTCTAAATTTAACCTCCTACTTCCCTCCTCTTTTTGCTCTCATTACCGTGATACGTTATATCACCCTGACTGCCAACTTCTCCTCCTTTCGGCCCGGCCCCTCCTCTGATATTTCCCCCCTCCCGCCTTTATTCTCTCCCTCCCCACTTTCTCATCCATGCCGCCCTCCCTTTTCTCTCCTTAGTGTTTGAGAGGAATGCCGCACAGAGCAGAGCTGGGTTTTAGTTTCAAGGTCCAGACGGCTGATTAGATAAAAAAGCTCAACAAAACGGTAAACTGCAGGGAGAGGCCATGTATACTGATAACACCGCGCCGTGCAATCCTGCAAACTCACTGCCCTGTGCAGGGAGACTATATTTGCACTAAATGTGTTGCATAGGACATTTTTATGATGTTTCCTGTCCCAATTTGTTGTTATTCTTAAAGAAAAATGACGTGCGTTTAATAAAAACAAAGCACTGAAATGCTTTGTGTGTAAATGTCCTTTTGTCAAACTATTTTCTGTAGTTAATGAAGCCAAATCAGCACTGTCTGTATGACACTTATCAGGATTTGTGATTTTCCAGAAAAAGAAAATTAGCCAGAGATGAGGAAATTTTCAATCACACATCTAGCTTGATAAACAATTTAAAGATATGTGTTAGATAAGATATTTACAAGAACAGGAACAGTTTGATCTGGACTTTAAAGAACTTGTGTATTTGCCCTATAACCCAAAAGGGAGCTGTTTGTTGCCACAACAAATTGCAACAGACTTAACAGCTCTGAAAAACAACAGCCACATAAGACTTGGCTATTGCCCTCTTTCTCTCTCTCACTCTCACACACACACACACACTCGAGATAGTCATACACCCAGTCAGCCGTAGTCATACCCTGTCATAAGACTGAGCGAATGTGTGCAGAAAGCTAGATCATTGTTTGAATAAAGACTGAGGTCTGTGTGTGTGTGTGTGTGTGTGTGTGTGTGTGTGTGTGTGTGTGTGTGTGTGTGTGTGTGTGTGTGTGTGTTAAAGAGGCTGTGAGGTCACAGGAAGCAAGGTTAGTTGGGAAATTACCAGCCACCAGAACAATTGCTGACCAACTAAGCTAGTAATAGCAAATGCTCACTAGGCAATTGTAGACTTACTCGGAAGATGACTGGACAGCTGATACTGTGACAGAGAAAACAAGGCCCTTGTGACCGCTCCCAATTCATCGAGAACTTTTCAGACACGTTTAGTTTGTTGATAATGTATACTGCAGGAGACGGAGTCTGGCATGGCCACACCTCAAGATAAAGCTGGGGGACTTTAACCTGCATCTTTCTGCTATTTTTTTATTCTTCACTGGACCCCAGCAAAGACATTTAAATTGTATGGATTAGCTGCCAATCAATGGCACTTTGCAACCTGTCTTAGACACGGATTACATCACACATGCACCAGATTTTGCTTCCCGCAGTCCAAATGGGGGTGAACTTAAATTTGTGCTGTATAGAAAATGACAAATATAAATACAACAATTATATACATTCAAGTATCCACCAAAAACCTTTGTAAAATAGTTTTTGGTGGATACTTGAATTGATTACCTTTATTTTAACCAGGTCAAAGTTAGAGAGAGAATATATTCTTTCATGGCTATGTTGTTATACCGCATCGCCAACCCTGACATTTGTTTACATTTCCAGCTTTTAATTGACAACGTATGACGCAATATTGAGATCACATAGTATAAACAAAATATTTTCATAAGGATAACTTATTAATATTATTTTCTATAAATAACTGTGGCCATGTACTGAGGGAGGAACATTTTCCAATTGGTCAACACTCATTTATATAAGTAGATGATCTCAAACATAGCACATGCAGTTTCTCGTTATATTGGCCTGGCCTACTTATCGGTCTACTCAAGTTTGTATCGTGTTACAGTGAACACCTTTTGGTAAATGTTTTTGAATGAGAGAATTGTTTAGAGCATTATGCCAGATCGCTGCCCTGTTAGGTGAATTTCATTGCTATCTATCTCGATCACCAGGTGACTTTTACACTGGGATGTATAGGCTTCAGCTTCTATCTTTATGTTTTTAACCCGATTCTCTCTGATTTTTTTAATTTTTTTTAAATGATTTAAATAACGTTTATTAGTGACAGTGTGGGCTCCATGGTAGTTCTGGGCACCCTAGACGTAGATCTGTAATGCTACTACAGGTCTAAAACTCCACAAGGAACCTTTATAGTGGCCAATGTTATCAAACTTAAGGAAGTTATTGCTGGATACCAGACTTTATTGAGACACTTTGTTGACTTTATGACCCCTCTCTATGTTTGAGCATTGAGGGCAGCAGAGATTTAATGAGTGATAAACAGAAATTAAAAGAAAGAGGGTAACAATGTAGTTCCACAGAGCTTGACTTATCTCTGTACATGTTACATAACCCTAGTTATGTAACATATATCTCAATGTATATAGACCTGCAGAGAGAGAGAGAGAGAGATAGTGTGTGTGTGTGTGTGTGTGTGTGTGTGTGTGTGTGTGTGTGTGTGTGTGTGTGTGTGTGTGTGTGTGTGTGTGGATGGCAGCAGTGGGACAAACAGACAGTCTGCAACGAATCTTGCTAAGACGTAAAGGAGGCACAGGAGGGAGAGGGGGAAGGAAAAGGGTATTGAGTTTCCTGTTCACTCCCCCTCTCCTCCAGGAAGGTCAGGAAGGTGCCTCCCCCCCCCCCCTTCCAAAAAATTCCACTGTACAGGAAGTGCAAACCCTGTCTCTCTGGAGATTTATTATAGAGAAAGGAACAGCCATGGAGGAATGCTGTTTCTCTCGCTGTCTCTGTCTCTCTCTCTCACACACACAAAAGAGCAAGCGTGCCTATTAACACCCCTTCACATGATCCCAATGCACCCCTCCCCATCTCAAATACTCTCTCCCAACCTTCTCTCTGCCGTGTCTTATCGCAACACACACACACACACT